>NC_051044.1:7916722-8224341 GCF_904848185.1 Acanthopagrus latus | reverse complement strand
TGCCTTAGCCATATTTTAGTATACGGTATTTTCAACTTTCATCACACTGAAGTTGCCACATGCACACATTGTAGTAATTATATCATTTTCTGCTGTGATAATTTGAGAGTTAGAGATAGAGTAGAAGAACCTTGGAGTGCCTTGGGAGCACATGTCACATAATCACAACATTGCCTCGGACTGTTGTTGAACTGTCCAAAAATGTCCTAAAAAATAATCTTAAGAAGCAGTATTAGGAGCAGTATCTCTACAGCTTTTATATCAATAAGTTCAAATCAATTAAAAAAGTCCTTACCTTTCCTTTAACCAAAAAATATTTTTTTAAAAAACATGTTTGACATCACTAACACCTGGCTAAAAACTCTCACTGTCAAAACAGATCTACAATGCGGTGTTCAGTGGTCTGTGCTGAAAGTTCAAACTCTGTCACAAGGGTTCTCTCAGGTCTCTTTGGATGTTGAAGATGCTCCAAAGTTGTTTGGGGCATTTCTCATCTGGTCTAAACATAGCATCCCCCATCTGTTAAAGACTTTGAGACCAAGTATGTGAGGAATTGACTTCCTGCTATCTGGGTCTCTATATCTCTGCTCTTCTCTCTATGTTCACCAGAGACTGCATCTCTGGTGACCCTTTATTCAAGATGCTGAACAAAATACGAGTCCGTCGATGGTACATGAGAGGACTAACTGCTGTTTTAAATAAGCCAAAAACAAGTTAATGTACTCACTATAGTGCGGATGAGGAGTGATTTTCCCCCAAAATCCACAGTATCATCTCTGTGTGTAATCATGTGAACACAGACGAGCACTTCAATTTTTTTGTGAGAACAGGATGAGTCTATCTCTAATGTGACCACAGAGGATGTTTCTGCAGCACCGTTTTTGGCAGCTCACTGTGTCACAGTCAGTTCTGGTCCTGTCCTACAGATCCATCATTGAAAGCATCCTCACGCCATCCATCACAGTCTGATATGGCTCTGCCTCCCACCGCTCCAAGGGAAGCGTGTCATTCAAACCTCTGAGGGGGGTTTTAGAGACCTGGCTGCACTGCATCACACGCACATACACCTGCACTAGATCAGGGTGAGGAAAAAGGCAAGGAAGATTTTTGCCAACGGGGACAGCCACCTGTGTGGTTTACTTAAATCACATGGGTGGACACTCTTCTTTTCAAACATGAGAGTCAAAATGCAGAGATTGCTGACACTTCACACTTTAAATATTTACATCATAGCTCCAGGCTTTAGACTGCATTTAGATGTTAGTGGAGAGGGCGATGTCAAGGATTCAATATCATAAAAGTACACCATATATAAACCTAGAAGCAGTCGTCAATTTTCTGTAAGTAGCACCTTTTGATAAGACAACATGGCGAGCTAATGAGTGACTACTTCACAGACGTAATATAGAATGTGGAATTTTTTTTTGTGCCGAAGAAACAAAAAAAAATCTTCCTGAAGTAATTTAACTGCATATTTTTTAAGTAGTTTTTTTAATGCTAATGTCAGAGTGTAACCACTACAGAATACATCTATTGAATTTAAATGGAACATACTTTCCAAACAATCTACCAGAATTTGTATACCCTGAACTCTCCTTTTCTAAAAAGGTCATTTCAAGTGGTGCAATTCAAATATGTGGTTATAGTTACTCATATTCAGACAGAGAACGCAAGAGTAACTCAAGAGCTATATTTTAAAAGCTGTAATGTATCAATTGGTCTAAACTACAAAGAGGAGTAAGTACCCTCAGCGCTTCAATGTTCCAAGCTTGAATTTTTCAATTTTGACAATATACTCTGGTGTCTGACTTTCCACCTTCTGATTCAGCGCACCACATTTTTAGACTAGACTTTTTTCGACTGAAAATGGGCAACAACTCCAAAAACAACAGATAGGGTGCTTCTAATCAATAAATCGCAAACACAACATGAACAAAAGAATTATCCAAACTGCCACAACATACCATTATAAATGAAGCATTCTGACATGGAAGAGATGCCCCTGCCTATGGATCATATTTTCAGATGTGCAAGGAACTAGGGTTGGTCGATGTCTACCAAACTGGCATTTGACGCTGTCCACTGTGAAACATCATGATGGAGGATGACAGGGTTTACTATGTGTAGCCTACAGTTGCTTTAAGACAGGAGTTGCTTATGAGCTCACCATTGCAGACACA
The DNA here is from genome assembly GCF_904848185.1 of Acanthopagrus latus. Taxonomy (NCBI): domain Eukaryota; kingdom Metazoa; phylum Chordata; class Actinopteri; order Spariformes; family Sparidae; genus Acanthopagrus; species Acanthopagrus latus. The sequence goes on along the minus strand of NC_051044.1, from coordinate 8,222,161 downwards.
AACGCCTCTGACTGTCACTATGATGGCAACCTCCAACTGTCTCACCCAGCAGAGAGAAGTGTCTTCCCTTAGATTCCAGCTGGGTGAACAATCCTACATACATCCCCATGTTGGTTTTAAAAGTGCCCTTTTCCTCCACACCACATGTTCATAACGTTGCCGTGTTCAGCCTCTGAAGCCTGAAACATAGTTATCTGGCTAGCTACACAGAGAAAGCTGAGCAAAAGAAGATCAATACAATTGAAATGAACACACTAACAATGATGGAACCAAGCATCTTGGGTTTACCCAACTGATTTCATAAGAAAAGATTTCTATCTGAATTTGTGAAACCCAACAACTTAAAATCCTTTTTTTTTTTTAACTTCAAAACAATTAAAAAATATATCATTGCCATAAATTCAGTGGTTTTTAAAACATGAGTAATTACTTTTTTTTTTTAATAACAAACATAATGACTTGTCTTTGCTGTGAAAGCACAGGTGGAACTAATAACATTTACAATGCTCAAGTCCATTTTAGTGTCAGAGGAAGCCATCCCTCTGAGTTAGTATGCATGGTACCAGAGCACTGAAATTAAACTAAATGGGATGCAACCATCATTAATGTTATTAATTACACCTGTGCTTTTCATGACAAGTCAAACCCCCTCCTGTGAAAAAGGGCCATAAAAGATGAGCAGCACACCGACTTGCTGCTGAGATAAATTACAGCCACAACTAAAAGGTGAGGTGAATATTTGTGTAGTGGCCAGCTCCTTCTCTGGTCACAAGTCGACTCTGACACTGGCCAGTACTTGATTTTATTTGCCAGAGTAAAAACCAGAAACAGCGTCCAGACATGCTTGAATCGCTTCCAGGTTATCTACTACAAAACAAAACAAATCCGAGCAGTCAGGGTACAAAATATACACCAGCCACATCCCTGTGTCCTCCTCCACAACGTACAGCACATGGGGGAATCCTCTCTGCTGTGCATGGCTGATCATCTGTCACTAACACTGATGCAACCAGTAAGACATCAACATGGCTCTCACATGATGAAAAATAGCCACAAGCGCGAAAGATAACCCCCGCCCAACACAGTGGTAGCTTGGTTCACTAGTCCACAGAGACATGCACCACACGTGACAACCCCCCCGTTTGAAACCATATGGTGTCAGACAAAACACACACACACACTCATACATACATCCTCTGCCAACACCTCCACCAGGTAGTTAATGAGGAGGTAGTTTTAGGGATGGTTTGGGCACGATAAAAGATGAAACAAAAAAAAAAACTTAAAGATGAACAGTGGAGGCAAACCTTTGAAGATAAATGCTCAAGACAGAATTTTATCCTCTCCTATTTGGCTTCTGAAAGACCTACCAGCTTCCAACAAAATGTTAAATCATGCAGTGTGATGACGCTCCAAACTTAAATCCAAGTGACTCATCCTTCACAACAATTGGCAGGAATTATTAATCATGGTTGTAAAATAAAAAGCCAGAAAGAAGGGGGTAAAACTTCCCCTCTGCCAGGTCTCCTTCTCTGCAGTGTGCTTAAAAACACCCCAAGATAAAACCTCACAATCCAATAAAATGCCACTTAATAACAAAGGTACTGAATGTCCTCATAAAGATCCTGAGATATCATCAATACCCAGCCATCAAAGTTATTGCACTGCTGGGTGTAGAATGACAGCAAGAGGTAAGATGTTTTCCTTCAACCTAAAATTATTTTCCTCAAACTGAGCAGGCCACAAAGCAGGACTGAGTGTCACATCTAGTGACCCTTAAAAAAGGCCCCGTCGCTTGTATGTCATCCTTTAATCCGCCCGACTTTAAACACACAATCTTGAGTGAATCAGGAGTCTTATCAGACCTGGCAGGTTATGTTCTGAGGTTATGTTCGCCTTTTGTGTGGGCTTATATCGGAACATCTCCAGTGTTCATTTCAACTTGCAGCTATCCATCTAACACAGGGGAATATAAATGGCCCAGCTGCATTTGAGGTCTTATTTAAAATTCTGTGTGATTCTCTGTTCTTTAATGTCGATACGCCGTCTTCCTGAACAAACAAAAGAAATTGTCACCGTCTTCCCCTTGCTTCAAACATAAAAAGGGCAAGAAGTCACAACATTGTGCTCAAAGAGTCTCTGGTGCATATCAATTTAAAGAACAAGCACAGATAGATTTTTTTTGGACTCAGCACGCACGCAAACATCATCTGTCATGATCCAATTAATTTAATCTTTTCATGATAATTTTGCAACAATTAGTCTATCAAAGGGGCTCTTTGGAACTTCTCTGGTGTGCTGGAAGTTGTTCATTTATGTTCATTTATGTTAGCTGTTGTATCTGTTAACGGTGTACTACAAATCGTGCAAAGTCACATCCTTTAAGACTGTCGAGAAAATCTGATCTGAGTCTTTCACAAAGAAATCCACAGTACAGCAGTATTAAAAAAATGTAAACAAAACATCCACAAGCTTCGCACAAGCAGAGGAAGATCTCATTATTCATGTCAAGTTACAATCTGCTCACATATGACCATTAAAAAAGGAATTAATGCATGTAGGTTGTGACAAATTGTTGTCTACGAAACGTAGTCCCCCTTTTATCGAATAGTCAATCAAAAAAAAATAGTTGCCAACTATTTGGATACTCAAACCTCAAGGTTTTGATTTCTGATCAGTTATTTTCTGTTTTATTTTGTAGCTGTATCATCGTGTGTCTCGTCACTTTCTACCGATCCTAATGTTCCGTTTCCCCATCTGTGTATCCTGTGTTCCTCGTGTGTCTCGTGTTCCTGCCTGTTTTGTTGGTTTGTGCTTTCTTTGTTTTTGTATTTTTCATTAAATCCTTCTTCTTCAGTTTTTTCTACCTTTTGTATTTGCAATGTCAACTTTGTGTTCAGACCTGAGCTCTGTTTTAGAAGCTCATCTTTTGTTCTTACCATGCCTGCCTACTGAATGTCTTACGTTCTGGCTCTCGCTGTTTTTGTTACACGTAACAATAAGCTACCTTAAAGTATGTATAGGCTTTTGCAACAGTACTCAATAACTGCAGGGGGCACAAAGTTACACAATATGTCCAATTCTACATAATTCTCTAATTTATGATAATGACAAAAGAAGCAATCTTAAGATGTCAGTCTGGGCTCTGAGAAATTGTTATGAGCACTCACAAGTTTTCTTTTTTTTTCTTTTTTACATTTTTAAGACTGAATACTTAATCAATCCAGATAACTGCTGGAAGTAGCCCTGCATTTTGTTGAATAAAAAAAGAAATGATTGGATGTGACGTTGACATTGAGAGTTTGCAATTAGGAATGCCTTCACAGCAACTTCAGTCTCACTTCACTGTTGCTCAATAACCTATTAAAGTCCTCCAATGAAATAGCTGGATATGCACGATTGCTCGTGATTATTACCCTACCCTCCTGTTTTCAGTGACATTTGGACATTCTCAAAACTGTGTCTATATTCTAAGTTAATTGATGAATAGCTGTCAGGCATTGAATAAAAACAAGGCAGAAAAAAATTTAAACCCATAAGTCCCCATGCTGCACAATGAAGTCAAGTTTAAGGAAAACATTTAGTAGGTGTGTTTCGTTCCCTTGCATCTATTAGTTTCTGGGAATGTCGGATGTGAGTTAATTAACTGTCAAGTCTAGTCAAGTGTATAATTTCACAAAGATTGATCCACAATACCACATATTTAAAGCTTGTACTTTCCCCAGCTGTGAATGAACACCAAGCTTTTAAAGTTACAACTGATTACATAATTGGACACAGACACCAACTATGCACAGTTTTCTCTTTGGTTTGTCAGCTAATCATTTACTCAGTGTATTTTTGAAAAAGCATCAATCAACAGCACATAAACCACCAACTATTTTGATAATGACATTTTCAACATTGTCATCATTGCTTTTCTTTGTTTATATCATTGTAAACTAAATCTTGTTTGGACTGCTGGGACAAAAGGAGACATTTGGCTTTATTTTTCACTATTTTCTATTCTACAGCCCAAATAATAATTGAGAAAATCATCGGTATTCATCCCTGACATGTATACAGTATAAATTAACTTTACACGGACAACGCACATAATATATTTTACTAATCTGTTACTTTGTTGATTTTTGTAAATATATGCTTATTTTCCATTTAATGCTGGCAACATTTCAAAAACGTTGGGAGAATGCTGGGGGAGTTGTGGAATTCTCCAAAAGCACCTGTAGACACACCTTGGCAACAGGTGATAGTGTCATGACTGGGTATGAAAGGTGCAATCCTCAAAAGGCTCAGTCATTCACAAGCAAGGATGGGGCGAGCTTCACCACTTTGTGAAACACATTTGTGTTTTAGAAGATGATTGTTCAATAGATTTTTCAACATGAGCTTGAGGCATTTGCTATACTGGTATCTCAACACCCCTTGTAAAGTTTCAGCCCAACTGAATACTACAATTGGTTCATCTTGTGTCACAAACAATGGGACTACAAACAAAACAGCAAACCTGACACACTCCCTAAACCACATACACTGATTGACTCTGATACAAGTGCTCAATGAAAATAAATAGCCTTAGAAGAATCTAATAGGAACAGTCAGCGAATCTGTTTGTCATGATTTAGGGTGTGTGACTGAAATCATGTATGGCTGTACTCAGGAAAATGATTTATATCTCTCTCAAGTCACTGACATTAATCACAATTACAATGGCCCCGAAGTACTGAACTTTTTCCAAAAACAGGTGACACTATAGACAATAACCATATGTTAAAATCTGCATTACGTTATACAAAAAGAAACAGCTCAAGTGTTTCCTGTTTTGAATTCAATCAACCAAAAACCACCAAAGGCAGATTGCTGCGCACCGCCACCCACACATTTAAGTATGGTCTTTTGAGAAGCTATCTCGAATTCATCTCGCAAAATCGCAAATTAATTAACTCAACAAAACAACATCGCCCGGTTTTCACTTCAAATTTAAGAACCACTTTTTGTAGGCAGGTGCAGGCAAAGCATAAAGTATAAACTGCTGCTTTATTTATTTATCATTTTCTTCTTTTCATGGGATGGGTAGCTTCTAGCTGTTAATAATGCATAAATTGGAAGGGCAATAATAGAAATTCTTCCCATGGTTTTCATTAGTATGCAGGGTGCTGATGGCAGCAGCTCTGTATTTGTTAACAATATCCACACAGAGTCTGCAAAGCAAGTGAAGAAAGGCAGTAAAAAGACTTGAAAAACACAAACTAATGGAGGGACAGTTGAAGTCTTCTGTTTCCTTTCTATCATTCAGTATCAGTATCGTTCAGCTTTATAATCATGGTCATGGCCAGCTTTTGTTTTGATTGTGATCAGGAGAAGGTGGGTGGGGGTAGAGTACTCTCACTTGTATCTTTTTAGAGAAGTTGTTCAAACAAAAATACAGGAAATTCTACAAAGAAAAAGTTGAAATCCTTGAGAACATGGACTTGGTGAGCAAATTTTTTTTTTACATATCACATATTTACATTACATTTTTTAATTACATATTTTAAGCTGCAATTGAAGGCTTGAACTGCATGTTTTTACTTTTACACAAATTGTTGCACCACGCTAATCTCAATTTTGTTTATGTCTGCTTCCCCATGAGATTCAGATTGAGCTTCAGTCTGCAGAGCCATGAAGCCACGCCCCTGCTGCTATGAAGAGCGGTGTTTGCCCTTTATTCAAAATGTACTGATATTGAACTTGTCTCATAACCAAACGGCACCAAATTCGAAACTGTACTTCCTTGGGTCACCAGCAAAAAACCTGCCAAGTGTGAAATTGATCAGATGAACATTTTTCTGAAGTATGCTAATAATATATAGACTGACAGAGAGACAGAGATTATTTGCTTTAAAGACAGATATTTGTTTACCTTACGCTCTGTAAATAAAAAAAACAAATGCTTTAAAAAAAAAAAAAAAAGCCAAAGTAATGGAGGTAAACTTGTTCCCTCTCTATCATTGTTTAACTTTAAAATCATGGTTAGGACCAGCTTTTTGTCTTGTTTGTGACCAGGAGAAGGTACGCATAGGTGTAGTACTCTAAAGCTCTTTCAACTCTACACACAACTCTACTCTTTGGTGAGCTAGCAAAAATCCTTATATATCAAACATTGTATATTTCAAGCTGTAATTGACAGTATGATCTACTACATCTTCAGAAATGTATGTAGAGGGAGTAAAATACTGGGAAGCCCTAACTAAGCTGTCAAACTAAAAGCTGATTATCTTCATTAAGTGGCCAGATGACAGTTATCTTCGGCCCAATTATCCATACCACATATCTGTCATCTTATTGGAGAACCTGTCTGCAAACCACAAGAGACCTGACTCCCACATTCTAATTCATAAAGTTGTTTAGTTCAATCTACAGCCTAAGGATCAGGCTTTCATGTCAGCTCAGAACAAACCATGCATAGTCTTCTTTACTGACTCTGCCCCTGTTGCATCGCTTTTGCTGTTTAATGAATAAACGACTCAATTATTGATGATCTCAGAGTTCCTTAATTATTAAAATGTGCCTGTAGTTGAAAGCGCCAGGGTTAATGTAGGCAATATGGCAGCTTCTAAAAAAAAAACACCCCCTGCTTAATTGTGGTGATTAGCACCAGGTGCCCTCTGTTTCGGTTCATTGTGTCACAAGGTGGAACACCAGAGGAAAAGTATGGATAGTGAATTAGTGTAAACCTTTTTTATAAGCTTATTTTTGCAGCAAGGGATGGATAATTGTTTGGTGTCAAGTCTGAACTTGTTTTTTTCTTGGGTGGGAGAGTGCTCCTTGAGGTCAAAGTGGAACAAGCTTTAAACACAAACATATTTTAACATATTATCATCTTATGAGGTCTTATTGATATGACAAACAGGTTAGCAAACAGTTGCCAAATTACATCTCCAGCAGACCCATAAGGTTATTTGCCTTTATTTGGAGTCATGTTTCTGTCCACCTGATAAATTAAAGTCCAATTTTCTCACTCAGCTCGGCTTTGCTCTTATTTCCTGGGGGAAATATCCAGCTTGTTCATGCTAAATGCTCCACCGTGTTCACCAGCTAGTCAATATCCTTGCCAGTCTACCATTTGGTGCTGGGCAGGTAGTGTGAAGTGGGTTTAGCAGGATTTTTTTATGAAAACATCTGCATGCTGTGGCTGCCGACAACAGCAATTGCAGGCTGGGAAATAAAAGCAATGCAATGACAGATGCTGAAACTCTGCAGAGCTGATAATTCTCTGTGGGCTCATCAAAACACAACCACTTTCACATCAAACATTGTCATTTCATCCTTAAAAATACTGGTTAGAGCATCTTTAAGGTAGACATATGTGCAATGTCTGTATTCATTTTAAATGAACAGATGCATTTGAATGCAAAATCTGTGGGCAAGGTACAAGAGTTTGGTATCGGAAGTGTTCTGGTTTCTACTTGCAATATATATAAGCAATGCTGTAGTATCTGGTGAAGGTTTTATGACCAAGATGACATGTTTGTTATTACAAAGAGATTAAAGTACCAGAAAAAAGTAGCTTTGGATACCAGTACCAGTATTTCTTAAATTGTGAAGGGCACCCAAAACTACTGTATATACTGGATGAACTTAAAATGCATTGTATCACAATATCACTATATTTTCAGCCAATGCTAGCTCGTAGTATCACAGTATTTTTAGCCAGTGTTACACTCTCTCTGTGAAGCAAGCAGGTGCTGTGTGCCTGTGTGCTAATTGGCATTTTGGCAGCATTACGAGCCAACAGGCAGCTTCTCAATTACAGGGTAGTTTCCCTTACAAACCTGCCAGTATGGGCACCTCAGTGTGCTCAGTTTGCCTCAATCTAAAAAACATTTGCAACTGAATATTCTTTCGCTCTTTATAATATTAGATTTGTGTCACTACAATGCAAGAGGCTCAAAGTGTATATGACAGGTAATGAATTTAGATGCCACTGAAGCAACAATGCATAATCTCTCCTCTGACATCATAAGGAACTGTTACACATCAAGGCAGATGGAGAGACAATATTTCAGAGGGAAAGAAACACCAGCGAGCAGCACTAGCAATAGAAAACAGCTGCCTTTGAATGGTGGATCAGACTTTGGATTTATCATGCTCTCAACATGACCTCTTTCGACTTGAAATACACAAGTCCTTTGATTGCTTCAGCCTCCCTGACATGAGCTTTCAATCAGAGTCTTTGAGAGCAATTCCCTGGCCAGGCTTTGTCATCTATATTTCCACAATTGTTTGGAGTTCTGATTTTGAGGAGCACTGAGGGTGTGATCGGTATTACCTCGCCTGACCACCTCTCTTGTCTCCAGAGACGAAGAGATATGCAGTCCTTGTCAAATCATGCATGTGCACTCAATTATGTCCAAGAATGTTGATACTAAGCAAACGCCTTTGCAGTAAAGAGTCAGAATCAAATCAAAGGGTTATTAAAATGTGTTTTGATGTATAATTGAATCTTCTGAATTCTAATTTGTCGCTCTGTGATAATTGGGAACAGACAACAATTAAATCAACGAGTAGACCTTTAACTTTTGGCTCCTAAAGCGCAGTTACTTGTTTTAACTTTGTCTGATGTCTCTGTTAAAAACCTCTTCTCGATAATGTATTTTCAGTAATTGACTGGCTTCTTTATGTGCATGTGCAGAGGGAGGATTGGGAAAAAGAAAACAATGAAAAACTGCAATGAAAAAGAAATGGGAAGAAGCATGAAGTCAGCAGAGGCATGTTTAAGGTAGATAAGGTGAAACCAATTGACGATTCCTGCTCTTTCCCAGTGGCAACAGACATTTTATTGGCAAGTCAGTGAGATAGTCTCCCGGCCCCGAGAATAAGCTAGAGAATTGCAACAGCTGGAGCAAATGCTATTGGTCACAGCAAGTCATTGAAAATGGAAGTCTCAGAGCTGTGAGCTTCTCCCATGAAATCCGGCTTTTCCTTTTACGAAAGGTGTGGCATATTTCTAATGAGATCCCACTATCACGCTTCAAGAGAGAATTCAGAAGTAATTAACACATTCAGTATGACGTACAGACTGTTCACTTGTCAAGATGTGTGAGTTCATGATCCGTTCAGTTCTTATTTGATAGTGAGAAGACTGTCAATTCAACAGAGTGTATTATGTTTTAGCTCTTGTCATGACCTATGAAAGTAAGGCTCAAACCTAGAGGCTGCACTCAGTATTTCAGTGGATTTCAAAGAGGCAGGCCTCCTGCCACACCATGCAGGGAAACAGCTTATCATACATGGGTTAGATGCTACAGGAGACAGTTTAGTAAAGGATGGTTGAGGAAATGTGTCACAGCAACCCTCAAATAGCCCTGGGACGGTTCCCCTGGACACTCCGTTTCTGGCATGTGCTCCTTGATCAGGGGGTTTGGGCAACCTGGCACATCATGGGAGGGATTGGCAGTTCACAGCTTGCTTTCAGGACTGGTTGGATAAATGATTAAAACAGCATGATGGGCAGCTTTATAACACAGACAGGGTCACAGAAGGCTGGCGAGTCACTCCCTGACAGGAAGAAGAAGAAGAAAGGGGGAAAAAAACAAGCCCACTCACAAAGCTACCCATGGCTAATTGGATCCGACGGGCAGTAGAAAGAGATTTAAAATGCAATCTATGATCATAATCATAATTTTAGGATGAATATTGGATGTGACATGTTGCACTGGATTCAGTCATGTCTGCAAAGTGTGAATAAAGGTGACAATGGGAGTCACTTCACAAGGTTACTTGTACATACCTTTCCCCATCACGACTGTTACATCATGGACTTACTGTACATTTCATATGGTATGCGCATATCTTATTTCATGAACTGTTTCCCTTACGATGATAAGGCTTGGGTAAAGCACCTAAGCATGTAATTCACATTTTATTTATAATTTTGGTTGTGTGATACTCTTTGCAATGTCTGTATATTATAAACAAAAAGTTAATTGCTCTTTGAGAGGGTGTACTTACATTATTAAGCTATTATATCATCACTATAACAGTCACATAAAATGGTCTAAGAAAGGATACATATCATATTATCGATATAGCACCCAATCCACAGCAAAATTTATCTCATGACACTTTCAATTAGGAACAGGTCTGGACCATACTTGATTACTTGATATACAGACACCCAGCATCTCCCCGTATGATCATTTGCGAACAGTGGTGAGAAAAAATGATCTAAAAAAAGTGCCTTTTAACAGGCAGAAACCTCGGAGCAGATTTATAGTGGGCGGCCATCTGCCTTTACTAATTTGGTCATCCATCGCAATTACTTCCGGGACAACGTATCATCCAACAGAAAGTAGCTACAGGGACAGGCATAGCAACATTAATACAATAGGGCTCCTTTAACATCATCATTGTGGATCACAGTAGATTACAACATTGACATCACCTAAAAATTCAGTTTGTTTCTCCTGACCTTAATTGCCTTAAAATAAATCAATTAATACAGGATGCAGCCATTAAAATATCGGATTGCTTAAAAAAATATCAAAACCCAATGTGAAACCTTCAAGTTACTTTTTTATATCCAATTTGCAGTGTGAAACCGCAAACAAAAGAAAATTGTCATATTTGAGAAACTAGACCCAGTTAATGTCTGTCCTTTTGCTTTGTAAATCACACAGTAACAATTACTCAATGATCGAAACTGTTGTTGCTGATGTTGATTGGCAAATCAATAATGAAATGCATTAATCCTCGTTTCCTTGTGTAATCAAGGAGAGATGCGTCTAAGATTCTGTTCCTACGTTGTTTGACTTATAAATACAACCTAATTACTCTACCTAATTATACACACTACCTCTCAATCTTGCCCCCACCCCCGCCCCACACACAGACACACACACACACACACACACACACACACACACACACACACACACACACACACACACACCAATCTCACTTTCGCTCTTGTCTCACTGACCCTGCCCCCAATCGCTTGTATTGTCTCTCCTCTCTCTAATACAACGAAGGCGGGGGGGAGGATCTGTGATGACTGACAGCTGTAACAAAAAGAAATACATCCAAAACTTGAGATAGTGCAGTTTATCCTCATATTTAATTTCATATCCTAAATCAGCTCAGGGTTTGTTCATTAATATTGAGCACTGTTCCTGCCAGGAACTTACGATTTTCATAAGCTCATTAGTGACTGCACCACAGATCATCGGGGTCGGGGTGAGCAATTACCATGCTACAAGTGGAGAGACCGGCTTATGAAAAACATGTTAATCAATAACGGCTTTAAGAAAACTGGTTTAAGCTCTTAACGGCTAATAATGTAACATATTTAGTTATGTTTCGCCATATCAATTACATGAGGATATAGAATATAGACACTAGAGCCCACCCTTGATTTCCCACCATTTAAGGTAACTAGAGGAACAATTATCGAAATGAGTATTGTAGCAAAGACTGGCCATGAAGTCCAAATTAGAGCCAGAGAGGGCATTTCTTTCCCCATTTCATCCATTTAGACAACATGACCTGGAGAAGGATTTAAATGAGGCACAAGAGCAGCAGTAACAAGGAGGAGCATGGGAGGATTTCTGCTGGTTGGCCTATCTGAATGATTAGTGTAGGCGGTCAAGGAAACACTTAGGGTCCATGTGGAAGTTGAAGCTGATTAGAGGGTAAATAATATCATTGGTGATCCTAAGTATGCCCTCTTTAGTCCGTCTCTAATGAATGGAAAATGAATTCATGACAGTTTTTGCAGTGTAGAATGTTTCTAAGGTTCAGGTGTTTCTATGAATACCAAGTGTTGATTTGGTATTTCATTCTTAATTCGATGTGTTAGGGTGTGTGTACACGGTTGGATTTAATAAGGTGAAATGAGAAGATAAAGCATAACAGTGTTATTCTGGCTTCTGTTTTCATTCGTTTTAAAATGTGGAAGCCCACTGGAGAGAGCATGTTGCCTGTATTCCCTTCATCAGTCGCTGATCTTTCCTCTGCTCGTATACGAGAGCACATTAACTTTTCATGAGGATGAATTCAAGGGTAAAAAGCATGCAGTGTGTGAACTATAGAGATTTCCTTTTATTATAAAACCCAAATGTCAGATCTACATTCCGTCAGGGAAGTGGAATAGTAAACGTATGCTAAACCCCAGAGAAGTAGTAACATGGTGTATGCTGTATTATGTTTTGTTCTTCTTGCACAGTGATGCAGCTTTTTATGCTGTGGAAATTAGTCTTCACTGTCACAGCTAAAACTCACCTCATTAGGTCCACACAAGTCTGACTCAGCTGACTTAGTCTGTTGGTATATGCCTTCCCAATGGGTACCCATTTCAGGCCAACCTCTAAGCTAAAAACTACAGGCTGAAATTGACAAGTTACAATAAAATGTACCTGGCTATTAACGGAAAGGAAACCACAACATATCACTATCGGTCAAGTAAGAATGAAAGATAGAAAAAACTTGAAATTCGACAAATATACTTAGTAGGATTTTAAGTCAAAAATATTTAATACCCTCAATCTACGACACAAACCCCTAGAGATTAACATTTCAGAGAGACAAATTAGACTGTTTTACTTGGATAATCTTCTCTTCTTCCTCTTTATTTTTTCACTTATTTTGGAAGTGGCATTTTCTTTCCAAAACAGATAAATACATACAAAAAAAAAAGACTTGTTTAAACCTTAAAGTTCTGGTCCAGTTTGTGTTCACACTCTTTCAGACTGACAGGAAACTCTTTCATGAGACAGTTTTGGTGACTTCCATACAGCATCATTATTGCTACATGGATCCTCTTGGTGAAAAACAAATTCTGGGAATTGAAAATGAGTCATGCAGCACTTTAAATTTTTTTGTGTTTGTGTCATCTGGTATCACTGATAATTACTGTGTGGTTGATTCACTTGCCTTTTAATGACAAACTACCAAAACACATAGAGGGGGACACAAGGACTTTCAACTGTCTGAAGAACAGAGAAAATCCCTGAACTCACATGGTGAAGTGCGTATACATCAGCAGAGGGATTTAACAGTAGTGTCACTTTTGAACTGAAATCACAAATGAACTATCATAACATCCTGTGGTCGGTCTGTTTTGCTTTCATACCACATACGAACCACAACGGTGTTCATTTGAAGTAGACAAAGTCAAACGAAGACCTTGAAAACGAGGGTCCCCCATGGAAATACTGGTTTTGTTCATCTGTAGTGTTTACAGAATTTTGCGATAGTAGTTAAGTGATTATACTCTGTATTCAAAAGCTCAACTAATCAACTAAGTAACTATAAAAACATCAGTCTGTATGAGCTTTGTACACAAACAGAGGTGCGCTGTTTTTTGTCCATTATCATTTAATTTGGTTATTTCTCATTAAGGGTCCAGAGTTTAGAATTTAGTGGGATTTAGGGAGATATACTGGCAGAAATATAATACAACAATCATTATATTTTTGTTAATATTTAATCCCAAAAACTTAGAATTTTTGGGTTTTGTTTTCCTGTTTTCCTGAGTGATTCTTTTATATGTACAGAGGGAGTCTGCCATATTGCACCACCATGTTTCTACAATAGCCCCCCCCATAATATTACAATGACTACAGTTTGATTAGATAACATCACCAGTTACCTGTCAGTCTGTATGACTTCATGCATATTTCTCATGTTTTTTACAGTGCAAATGATAACAAAAATGGAAGGAGGCTAAAACCCATTTTCCATTATTACCCCTAATGCTTGTTTTTGAGTGCCCCCTCAGTGCAAGTTCAGGTTTGAGATCTCCCACTATGAAACCAGAAAATCCATCAAGATTCTTATACGTCATCAGCTGTCAGTGATGGTATTTATGACAACAGACACAACCGGATATTTCCAATAATATCTGGCGTTACCGTGGCAATCCTAGTAGGTATTATGACAGTGCCATTTGCCATCTATTTGATGGAGATATAAAAGAATGGACACTTGCAATTCATTCACAATTTCTGCCAATCAGTCAAGTCATTGAATAAAAAAGAACGCAGCTGCATTACGTGGCCACTAGCGGTGCTTTAAAGGATGACAATAGCAGCCTGAGAATGCACAATTTAAATACAACAAAAAGAGGAGCTGTAGCTTACTAATAACAAAGTGACAGTTAGCTAGCTAGTTAGCTTCCATTGTAGTCAATGCCTCTCTGTCTTTTTTCTGTCTTTCTGTCTATTTTGTACCAGCTGCATATCACTGTGTGAATTATGCAACATACATATCAATGACATATTGTGACCTTCGTCAAGATCCGCAGAAGACAAACATTGTCACTGGAGACTTAAGGAACACATGTATATGCTGTGTAGATTCAGCACTTCAGGATTATATTATCTTATGGTACGTACACCAAGACTGAGCCAAGCCACAGGACCAGCTGAAGGAGGATATTCAACACTAGCCATGCAGCCCTATAAAAATGGTTGCTCCTATGTACTGTAGTTACTAATCTCATTACAGTTCATTCAGCCCTTTGGTTCATATAGCTACACCCACCAGCTCCAGCAGGATATCTCAAGAGATTGGGCTGAGAGAATTAGAGAGGGGCACTTAGCTCTGCTTACTCACTCTCCTCCCTTCCCTGTCAAATCCTTGTTCTTTAGAAACCCGCTGTGAAAAGATCAAATGACATAATGCGAAGACCATGAGAGTGAAAGACTCCTTTTGATTCTCATCTGACAGACTCCATAAAAGCGTCACTGTTTCATAATTATTTTTGACAGAAGCTTCTCAAGACAGGAAAAAATTGTGCAAAACTCGCCTGTTTTCATGCTTTGGTGAGATAATGTTGATGATGTGTACTGGCAAGATAGTTAAAATGGTGGCGTGTCAACATGTCCCGTGTCAAAACAATTCACAGCACACAATCTTTCCTCGAAATGACCATGTCCTGTTTTTTCAGCCTTGCTACTGCTTTGACAGTTGTGGCTGCAGGGCAGGAGCATTGATCCAGGGTCTGAATGTTTGAAATGGGAAAGATCAATCAAAAGCAAAAGGGTTATCAGATTCTATGAAATCTAATAATATGACTCGCACAAGGAGAGCTCTCTGCACCAGTGTAAGCATCGATCCCTTTCTCAACCTTGCTGTTTCAATTAGACACCTCTTATCAATGGCCTGCCCATATGGAATAATACCAGCCTAAACAGATCAGTATCTTTTATGTGCTGTCCAATATAACAAATATGTTCAATATTGTGAACAGGACCACCTGGGATGTAAATCGTTGCACAATATTTCGGTCTGTGGGTCAAATTGTGGTACAAACAGTTTGCTCGACAAGACAGAGCAAACATTAATATTGGCAAGTGAGAACTTTCCAGGTTGTTGCAGTGTCCCCTGCTGTAACATCAAAGATTTCTCCCTTTTTTCTCCAAGCGATGGGAAGCTTTACAGATTTTGACAGTTACAATGAAGGGCTCAGGTTGCAGGAAGAATTATTGTGGGGGGCAGCACTGTGGCTGTTTTTTTTTTCCTTTTGTTGTTGTTTTTGAGTCCTTTTAGCATAGGCATCCATTAGACATGTTGAAAGCAACTGTCCCTGAAGATGGTGTAATGACATCATCTCTTCTCCCACGTAACAAAACAGCGCACACTTCAACAAGCTAAACTAACAGACAAGGTGGGAGAGTGTCTTGCCTCTGATTCCTCCATCATCTTGTCATCGATTAATTTTTGATGGTTCTCCAAAAGCATTTGTGTGCCTTTTGAAATCTGCCATAATAGTGTGGAAATTCATAGTTGTGCAGATAGCCTTATGTAAATCCCCATTTAATGTGACCTTCTTTTCCTTTCATAGAACAGGGATGAGTCACCAAAAAGGGCGGCTCAAATTCCATTACCAAGGAGGCTTTGGGCATGAGCTAAAAGTGAAAGCATGGCAACACCCAGCCGAAATGAGTCCCTAAATAATTAGGTTGACTCAGATTACAAAAAATAATGTGAAAATTAGGTCCTTCTGTGGAAAAAAGAAAAGAAAAAATTATATTCATGACATGTTGTGCCAGCTGATTAAGGAGACATGCCCAAAAGCTTAACATATGCACTTGCTGACATTTCGTAGAAATTTAATGCAGCATACTGCTAACAACAATAACTCTTCATCCTTTCAAGTTAATTTTATTCTTCTCACCTCACTAACTTGCTGTTGGTCCCTGGATTTTTAATATCTGTCCGTTTTCATTTACTTTCCTTTCATGGATAATGTCTGGCACAGTAACTCCTCTGCACCTCCCAATCGGCTTTCTGAACCTCCTGTAGTTACATCTTGTATCACTGTGGGACCGAACATGTACCGGCGAAAATTATCAGCTCAGCGCGGTCTGGTTAAAATAGACCATGACTATCAGCTTTAGAGGGGAGACGGGCTTAACATTGGCCTGTTAGCTGTTCCTGTCTTTCATGTGAGCATGACTCTGGCTTATCAGCGCCCCATGCCGTGACACCCCTGTGATGGCCGTGACCACAAAACAGCATTACAGGAAGACATTACGCAAATTAATTTATTGCCTTGTTTCATACTTCAATCGCTCAATTTGATTTAGAGGCCCTTGTTTTAGAGAATTGAGGTAAGGGTTCAAGATTGAAAGGTCGTATTTCATAAAGCGTTAAAGCGTTGCAATTATAGTTCTAATCGTCCGAGGCTCACTGGGGGAATACAAAGCAACATGTGCCACTTGGGTTGAGTGAATTATCGCAGAACTCATCTTCTTCGTCTGTCACTGACAATTGATCAAACACTGCTGCCGTTTCACGATTTGCTCTATCTTCCATCTACATCCATAACATTATCTTATGACTACATGGGAAGCCTGGTTCAAGGAAAAGAATAATAATTTACTCTTTGAGTGGGATTTATTGGCCTTTTGATGATCTCATGTTGTTGAATTCAAAGACACGGAGGGAAGATGAAGTCTAACAATCTCTGATTTAACATGTAACTAGAACAAGAGGCAGCCTGAGTGTTTCTTCTTGTACATTTTCGGGGTTATTGTACTCAGAGTTGGAGCTGCAGCTGAGAGAATGCCTCTGAGGTTTAGCCGTACAACAGTCTGCGCCTAAGGGACTGTGACCGGCTCCACTGAGTCTGTAATATACATATAAGCATGCAACACACCCACACATTCGTTCAGATACTCCTCTTCCATGTAGTAACGCTGACATATCAGGCTATTGTTTGTCACTGTCATATTTTCCGAGCCTCAGCTTAAGGGAGCATCCATGTGCAGTCGCCACTCATGCATTTTTCATGAATACCCACTGGAGTTCCTTTGAAAGTCTATATTCTATAGTCGCCATCAGAGTTCGGTTTTCTGTGCCCATGATATGTGGTAGGGGGGAGAAAATTACATTGCCCCCTGATAAAAGCCACAGAAGATGACTATGTCTGACGGAAGTGGAACCTTTCATAGTAGGGCAGATTAATTAGAATAACTATGGCCAACTTATCAGAAATAGAGGGAGAAATTCATCACTCGAGGTTCATCTATAGAAATATATATATATATATATAAATCCCTCTTCTTCTCTTAGTGGTGTATTTCAAATAATACCCTTGCTGACACACCAGACTTTTATTATTTCAGAGCAGAAGTTATGGTTCAACAAACGCTATCAATTGCTATAATATGGAGGTCTGCATCAGACATCCGCTTCACCGCCTGGCCCCTCGGAGACTCCTCTGTTGAATGGGACACAGTCAGCAGAAGAAAGTGAGGATAACAGAATGGAAGTGAACTCATTCACCCACTGCAAGCCCCATCAACAACAAGATGAAAAATACTATGAAATAGAAAGGGACAGGGGATGTCGATTTAAATGGAGTGGGAAACTGACAAAACACATTATCAGATAAAGACAACAAAAAGGTGAAGACACAAAAACGAGGAAGAAAAATGAAGGCGGTGATGCAGAATGGGGGAGAAGAGGGATTTTCTTGTTGTTAAAAGTTACATTCCTCGTTCTTTCATTCTCACAGGTTCAGATACACGCTGTAAGGAGGAGACGCTTAATTAACTTCATCTTGTTCACCTCTGAGCTCAATTTTTAAAAAATAAGCTCCCCCTGCAAAACGTCAAAAATACAATTATATGCTACACTTATTTCTGACAATTCAATTATCATTAAACATAAAAAGCCTTAATTTCACCCACAGAACATTTTCAGCGGCACCATCCGTTAAAAACTATGTGCTGCACACACAAAAAAACTGCCAAATTAGGATCTTATGAGTCATACCCCTCAGCAAAATACTCAGAAAAAGTTTTTCTCTGGCTTCAAGGCCTGTATGTGACTGACTTAAAGCCTGCAGGCTTTGAGGGCTGTAGGGGACAGATAGCTTTCCCACCTCAGATCATTTTTGCAAATGTCAGAGCAGAGGTAGCTTGGGTCATGAGCGACTAAAGCAAAACCTTCTTCCTCGGCATCACATCACACAAATTTACAGTTGCGTGCAGGAAAGTGATAAACACGTCTTCCTTACAGCTATTCAGGATATTCCTCTTCTTGTCCTTGCAGTGGAAAATTGAAGAGGAACATGGAGAACGAGCAAACGACTGAGGCAAACGCATTAAACTGGGTTAGTTTTAAGGCTTAGCGATGCTCTGTGATGAAGCTGACCAAACCTGATTTGGTATGCTGACTTTGAATTTCCACTAAGCAGAAAAGTTTCCATTGCTTCTTTTATTAGCACTCACTTCCTTTTGGTGCTCTCTTGTTGTGGGTGATAATCAATTAAAAATGTATGTTTTATTATTTATTATTACATACTTATTTACACTGGATGATTACACAGCAAGTTTAAAATACATTTCATGCTGAGAAAGTGTAACTTTAGCTGATTAAAATTACATGACTTCAGAGAGAAAAATAATACTAATCAATATTTAACTGCGGACAAATTAAAGTTTAATGTTTCATCTTGTCAGTGGAATACACCATTCACTTTTACTTGTATATGAACCACTGTCTGAATGTATACACCCTATACAATTGTGTATTTCAATTAACTGCAATTAACAAGGTTAAAAAAATCATAGATGGTAAAAAACCTTAACAGTAAGAGTGTCTTTCTAAAGAAACTTGAATGAAATCTGTCTATTCTTAAAAAGGCAACACACTCACACAAACAGACACACACACACACCACTTTTTGGGAAATGAGCTCACTCAGGCACAAATTATGTGAACACCACATTTCTCCTCTCCACCACCAATCAGACTGTGTGACAGTTGCACAATCTGGACACCATTTCACCCATTTGTCATGTCAAAAACTGGAAGTTAAAGGATACACCTTGGCACTATTCCATAAATTTCTCATCAAATGAAAAGACAAAATCATGCTGCCCATTACGAGCATGTTGGTGACACTGAAGGATGATCTGTGTAAATTTTGATCATGTTGTTACCAGTAGATTTGATTTGTTGTATATTTTAATCGGAAAGGTCAATTTTGTGCTTGTTTGTGCTGAATCTGATAATGCTGCTGTCGCTGGATGATTATCTACCACTTGTCATACCTTATTTAGGGGGGTGGCAAGACAGTCATCATTGGATTGTTTTAATTGCTGGCTGGATGATCAGGCTTGCTCACTGATGCTGTAGTGCTGCTGCACCTATGTTATTTCATGTCTGTTTTTGGTTGCAATTTACAGTCTTCTCTACTTGTCTGTGGCACTGGCCTGTTGATTCCTGCTGATAACTGTAGATTCTAGAGTAAACAGTGCGATTGCTAGGGACTATTTTCATCTGCAGATAAATCCAAATTTGGTACACTAGTGAGTATTTACAACAGCAGGACAATGTGATTACAGCGATTATATTTCATGAGAAAGCTTGGACAGTTTGGAGTGGATTTTAACTTTCTGCTTCACTGCTGGTATATTTCACTGTCTGTGGTAAAAAACAACAAACTTGGTAAGATTGTTTATCTGTCTAGCAAGAATGCAGGTCAACAACAGAACAGTATATCACCACTTTGTGAGACCAGACTGGCAGGGAAAGGACAGGCATTCCTCGATGATGTATCACACTCTCTCCATGGTGAATATAAGTTGTAACCATCAGGATGGAGGTACAGCGCACCACCTTTGCAGACTTCTGGTACCCAGGAATCCTTTATACCTTCCAGTACAGTTGTTACAGTGAATAAGTTGAATCAAGCTTTGACTACACAGACATTACTTGTTGGTAGGATAACTTTATTGTTGTTTGGTCTTTTCATGTGATTGATGACAAAACAAAATAATGTCAGATTTAGGTAACAGTAACAGCAAATTGATTTGTTTTATGGAAAGTGTTCAATGACTGTTAAATAAAACAAATTTTAGCAACTAAAGTTTTCCATAATCCTCTGGATGAGTTGGATTTATTAGCTGTTCTCCATCTGCTTGCCCACTTCACTTAGAGAGATAGTTAGAGAGAGCAGCTTATTTCTCTGGCTTTTGTTTGCTTCATGAATAGGCCAATTATTTTGATTACTTATTTAGCATTAGTGAGGCCGATGTTTTGTTTTTCTCGTCCCAATGGATGTACTTCTGCATTCTTTCAAAAGACTTGTGGAGATTGAAGCTACATGTGTGGGATAGAGGGGATTGTTGAAGATGTAAATAGCACTTAAGATGTTAATAATTTCATAAATAGCGAGGTCTTGTCATTTGGGTCCACCTGGTCCCATATACTTCAAGGGCAAGGTTAATATCTTTAGTCATAAAAATATAAGCATCTGTTTAGCAGTGATGTGCTATGATTAAAATATGGAATTAAAGATGCCCAAATGGTTTAAACACGGTTTTATCTCTCAATTTCACTGCTAATGAATCCCACTGTA
This sequence comes from Acanthopagrus latus, assembly GCF_904848185.1. Classification (NCBI taxonomy): domain Eukaryota; kingdom Metazoa; phylum Chordata; class Actinopteri; order Spariformes; family Sparidae; genus Acanthopagrus; species Acanthopagrus latus. Next base: position 8,201,304 of record NC_051044.1, on the reverse strand, counting down.
CATAGTAATTACTGCGGGTAAGTAGGATATGCAATTAAACTTACTTCAAAGCATTTCATTAAATTACTGGATAATTTGGATTCATTACAAGTGGGATCTTATTTTTCTACTTTAGCATAGTTTTTTAACAATTATGTTATTCTCATTAAGATATTTCCAGTTCTGGGAATGTGGTGATTTTTCCAGACTAAACTCATTTGGAATTCAAAATGAAAGTGAACAGTTAAACTTTTACTTTTACTAACCTACTGTACTTGCCACGGATGTACATGCAAATAAACGGGTAGACAACGTGGCTAAACTGTTAGTTACCTTACCTCCCACAGAAATTTGATCCTGTACAAATTCTAGATAAGAAATAAGTGACCCAGTTGCTGAATCTTCATTCATAACCACTTACATGACAACATAATATTGATTACTTTGGATGGATTATTGATGACAAAATATGCCAATATCCCAAAGTCTGCCTCAATAAAGTTTTGATTTGATCAATCTTTTTATCTGAGGCTTCAATTCTTGCTTAGCATATCAGTCATATGAAATATATAATATAAAGTCAGTCTTAATATATAATCACTACATACTAGTCAGCAATATTATCAGCCTCTAGATAAAAACCTTAAAAGTGACACCTAGTTAAAAATTATTGGTTCCAGTTTTGCATTTTTTGTCAGAAATGAAAGCTCCCTTTTTACACGTACCCTTATTACTTTAATGTGTTTTTGCTTTATTCTTTTAAAAATTATACTCTACACAAAATTCCTCCTTGGGATGAATAAACTTCTGTCTTATCTTATTTTGTCTCATAAAACCATGTATCAGAGGAATAATTTTGTGTTGCCAATCCAACACTTAACTCAAACACTCTCACACTTTTGGAAACAAATTTAACAAGCACCCAGTATTATCATACATATTTAATTTAATAACAGATTAATACAAAAATAGTAATATTGAGATACAAGTCTTGGCTGCACAAGTGGCTACAAGAGGGAGAGGCAAAAGATGAGCTTCAGATCTAAAAGCGTCACTAATATACAGAAGGAGTCACAAATAAATTACACACAGATAGAAAAATACATCATCTCGGCATTTCGTTATATCCACAACTATGACCACTATAGTTGCTCTCATCTGTTCCTAGTTGTTCCATATGTCATATAACCCTATCAACCCTCACATGTTTCTCAACTGGTGAAGCATTATCCAAGCACTTCATAGCCAAATACTTGAACTATGAATACGGGCCTACATCTACTCCATCATCTCTTATATTTAGCTCACTTACAAAGGCCTTTTTCAATAGAGTTGTGAACAGCTGCACACCTTGTTGCATCATCCCTCAGTGCTCTGCCAGAAGCTTTTTTACATGCTGTGGTGTGCTGTGAGCTGATCGCTGTGTGGTGTGTGTGTGTTTGACAGTGTGCTGAAACTAGGAAACTAAAACACCTTTGATACACAACTGTGCACACCCTTCAATTAACACTTGGGAGGAACCGAGACAAGCATCACTTAGGCAATGAGAGTTGATAGGGCTGTTTCATCATCTCATCTAAATTCAAGGCTTCAAGACATTTTCTTATTAGTTTAAAAAGATAATTTGGGTTTATGAAGACTTCGATCTTATTTTATGCCATCCTTTTTGTTCGTAATAATAACACACTCAGACAATTCCTGAGTATGCAATGACATTGCTCAAAAGAAATCAGGCCAGGTGAGAAACCCCAGGCTGATCACACAGCTTTTAAACTTATTTGGAAAAGACAACCAGAAACACATCTGTTAGTTGTTTACATCTTCATAGAGTACAAACTAATTTCCTAAATCAATACAGTATCAACAATTCAGGTGATTGAACTTTCTTTTTGACCCCCAAACAAAGTGGTTTCAATCTAGTTAACTGTATTTCTCAACTTGTCTGACTTTCCTGTGGGGATGCCACTCTCAGATGTCTGCAATTAAATTGTTGAGAACATCGTTATCATGACTGACATGAATAACATAACTGACCAAAACTACAACAATCTAAGATCTAAATTGTATTTTACATCCATGAAGTTCAGGGTCTTAATTACAGCAACAATGCAATGGTATTCTAACCCCAATTTTGTCACCATCTATCTGCTTTCACTTCTTTGTTATAGACTAAATGAACAAATACAGTCTTGTGTTGTCCTGTGTTGTTGTTAGTTCTATGGGGGAAACAGACAGTGACCCAGTTGTTATTTACACCACCAATTTCACCACTCATTAATGCTAGGGGATACCACCTATGCATCAGAATCATCATCATCACAATCTAATGAGGAAGTACAGTGTTTTTTTTCTTAACAACTGAGCATCAGTTTTAAAAGAGCAGATGGAATGTTTCACTGAAATGTGTCAAATCATGCCTTTCCATCCCAACACCGTTCATACAGTCCTTTCTTTTTGTTTTTTTGTCCAATATGGTTGTGATGTTGAAAGATTAAATCCTTTCATGTTTCATTTTTGTGCACAGGGCAGCAGATTGTTTTCATAGCATATGCTGGGATTTGGAACTAGTCATTTTCCCTTCCAGCCTGACTGACCAGAGCTTTTGTCCCCCCCTGAAGAGAAGCCCGCAGCATGGTGCTTTCATCATACTGCCTACCAGCAGACACAATATTCCGTGGATTTGAAGAGTGTGAAATGATGCATCTTTAGTGGTGCACCCGCTATGTTACAGTGCACAAAAGGGCTCTTTGCCACACTTTTCTTTAGTAATTAATACCAAAAGTCTTTTATCCTAGTTTCATCAGGCAAAAGAGCATGCTGCTTCCCTTGTTGAGGCTGAAAATGTCTTCCTGTACAATTAAGACGGGACCAGCCTCCATTTTCCATCATACCACTCAGCCCAGAACAACACAAGACACTCTAAAGGGTTTTTGAACACAGAGTGGACAGACTCTACCATACAGTGCTGCCCTAGTTCTAAGGTTACTGTGGCCTCTTGGCTTCCCTGATGAGACTCACTCCTGCACTATCATCCATCTTAGGGGGGACAGCCTGATCTAGGTGAGATCCTGATGGTGACATACTTTCTCCACCTTTTGATTATGTTTCCCACTCTATATCATGGTGTGTTTGTGGTCTTTAATATCTTTCTTTCTCAATCTTTCTCCAAATGGAACAAGTTCACCAAAAAGATTAAAAAAAAAAAAAAAAAAAAAGTGACTGTATGCTGATGCTCAGTCTACAGTGATTTTAGTCATTCTAATAAGAATTAGATCAGCTCATGTCTGCTGTGATGTGAGACTTTCTACACGATTTGGAATATGGTTTGACAAGTCATAAAGGAGCACATGGGCCTAAATGTTGTGTTTTATATCTAATCATTTAGTTAAAGATGTTAAATCGCCAGTATATCAACAGGTATCTACAGTATGTCTTAAATGACCGATATTTTTTTGTTTTATTAAAAATGAAAGAAATCTGACTTTTTGACAGTTGGAAAGAATGACGCCAAGTTTCTTTGCTATTTAGTAACATAATCTTGATTTATAGTAGATCAACACTACCTGGTTTGACAGTTTGATCTGAGTTTCATGAGTCTGATGCACTGCTGGTCGGACCTGTAAACTGGACTCTTTTGGATAGCTCCACGACCAGTCATAGATATGCAACATGTGACTTTTCATATCTGGGCCACTAATGCCTCTACATCGGTTATTGTTACCAACCCGCCCCCGACTGACTACATAAAAAATTAGAGAATGAGCTCAGCAGATTCATCTGGTTTCCAGGTAACTGCAATGCCAAGAATGTGTATTTTCTTCCACCTATGGATGAAATAAAGGAAGTTAACGTGTTTGACATTTTGCCATTCTACTCCATTTTTCACTAATGAATAATAAAAAAGGTAAATTAATGCTTAGTTGCAAGTAATGCAATTTTAAATTTGAACCAAACAAATCATGGGATACAGAGCACGTACGCTCTAGTCTATCCGTCTCACAGTTCCTCCTCTTTCTCACCCTCTGTTAAGTTGATGTCTGAGGTTTGTTTTTTCTACTTAAAGAGGAGGCATGAGCAGCAACAGTCTACAGCTGTATGATCCGTCTGAGACCGAGCTGTCAACTGCAGGCTGGACGGTTGTCGGTCTGTTGCTCCATCTTGTCCAGTCGTGTACATGCATTTACATGACGTAGCACAACAAGGTGTCTCTCAGAGTAACAGCTGAGCGGTGACAGTCACCGTCGTTCAGACAGCGAGGAAAGCAGCGAGCGATAATGAGTAAACAGCTTGATGAAAAATAAGTTCAAAGACGACAGCTGCACTGACTTTGTGTAATCAAGGTTCATAATATCGCCACAACAACAGACTAATTTCTCTCACTGAATGAATGAGTTAACACGCCATGCCATGCTAGTGCCAGTTGGCGTATTTTCGTTGTGCTAATAAATGATAACACCTTTGCAGAGAATGTGACCGTGAAGTTGACCATGCGTACTACTCAGGGGATTGTCAAGTAATTTATTCATTATGAGAGCAAATCAGTTGTGCAAAAAGTTTCAAACTAATTCATTTAATAAAATATGTTGAATTTCTAATGTTTCACTGTACGACTGGTTCACTTTTGAAAATCTGATAAATAAACCTTGATTGTTATGACTGCTCACTCTGCCACAAAATGTAGTTCATCTTAATTGGTTTCTAATACTAGATAAACCCATAAGAACTGCAGAGGTTTTAACACTGGAAAAAAAACGACATATAATCGTCTCCCTGAAGACACTTCTCTTTCGTTTGGCTGCCTCACATCCAGTTTGATGAGACCTGATAATTAACAGATAAGAAAGTGTTGATTCTTTCAATTGCCACCGTCTTTCACAGTATCAAAGCACCCCTCTGAGATGAAATCACATCGTGAGAAATTTCAAAGATTCCCACCCTTTGCTCTCCCAGCCACATAGGACAGATGTTGCCTCCGCTGAAGCAGCTGACAAGAATATTGGTCAGAATTGATCAGACAGACACGCTATGTGGCTACTTAACATTCCCGAGCAGTCCAGTTTCCCCTAATTGCTTCATTGATGTGGTTTGCTCACACAGAACATGAGTTTGGCATTTAACATGACCTGAAAAGTAAGTGAGACACAGGACACTGTTTTAATGGGTATTCTCTTTCACTATAAACATATTTCAACAACACACGCCAATTTGTATTTTGAAAGGTAGATAAATTGGTATGTTGTAAGAAGACTAATGTATGTGAACTTCAGCGTCTAGAAATTATTGAATATGACTTCAGCAAACATGCAACTCACTGATGCCAATCAGGTCTATCATGACAACAAATAGTGCCCAACCAATACTGAACCAATTTTTGGGGATGATACCGATATCAGGGCGCTATGCAAATTCTGATCTGGTGACATTAGAATATTCACAAAACATATATGTAAACACAAGTTTTTTTGTGTTAATCCCTCAAATGTGTGGCAAAGTTATGTACTGTACGTTACAGAAGCAGGATATTTCACAGTTGAACAAGCAAACTTAATTGTCCAAAATGACATCAGTTCATTAAAACAATAAATGTTGGGAATTTAATATTTATAAATTACACCACGTATCTTTTTCTGCATAATGTACTGTAAAAAAAAACAATCATATTGGACAAAATTTATGCTGATACTGATATATGACAGGCCAATACTGGCAAATAATGTTAGTGAATATTGTAGGTCAGGCTCTAATAACATTTTTTTTTCTTTTTTTAATCTATAATTATTCTTACTATACCAAATATCTGAAGTTCAGATTTAACGTATGCGATTCTATCCATTTGTGGACAATGTATTTTATCAATCAGTGAGTGTGAATGCAAGAACTAAGCAATGCAACTTGAGCAGAACCCCGACCAAATTACTTGCATCACATGTCTGCAAAACAGAATTATAATGATGTACTGTAGTGCTGCAGAGATTCTTTGGCCCACAAATCTTGTTTTCCAGATGTAAGATAGCATGTTTTATTAGGTACAGACCCAGGCAAATGTTACACTGCCATGAGTTTATAATGTCTTTAGGAACTAAAAATAAATGTATGATGCAAAAATGATCATTTCCACCAATTATGAATCATATTGCAACCATAATATATTTTCAAAATAATCATTTTTTATTCAAAATTCTGGTTTTGTAGTCTCTTTTTCTGCTGTTTCTTTAAAAACCTTTATAAAGACATCCTTTGTATTCCCTTCCGGTCCTCCGGTAGTGAGAACACTGTGTTTATTTCATTGCATTATTAACACTTGAATGTGACATCAAGTCTTCTTGGGTTGGATCCACCATGTGTAGGTTATTTCGGCAGAGCCTGGCAAGGCTTGGCTGCATGCAGCCTAGTGGCCAGAGGCAGTTTTCATGGGAGGATAGGTTCCCAGATCTCTTCATCATCTAGAGCGTGCTAGACATGTGTGTAATGGTCCCTCTCATGCCTCGCTGCAGACTGTCATCAGTCTGTGAAAACTACATACAGAATGAGTTGGTGGGTGGGGGTTGACAAATGCTCTTCGACAATTCTTGACAGGTCCAGTGGCCTTTTCACAAATAGATGGCCCGGACTGCACAGACTCACACACACGCACACAGGTTGGCAGCACTTAAGCACAAACACGAGGACCCGCATGCCCACATTGCTAATATGTGCTTGTACGTGCGCAGGAAGGAAAAACACACAGGCAGGGTTTGTTTGCAGTTTCTCCGCACTGTTTGGCATTTGTCTACTTCACTGTCAGACTGACAATCACTATAGGTCAAACCAAATTGCTTGTTGTCCAAGGTGTCTTGAAAACAAACTTGCCTAAATAATTACTCACTCAACCGTAATCCAGCAGCCCCGGGAGAAACACTGAGTCTTTTTATGTTCACAGAGGTTATGATATGTCCAATTTCATGAACCAGATGTCACAGAGGAAAAAATAAAATAAAATGCCACAACAGGATTTAACTTCTCTCTTCAGTCTGGTGAATCTGACGTTACAGCATCTTGACAATCGATCTGTGCTGCTCAGCCAAGCTGCTTGATAAGAAGTGCTCAGACTTCCCATAGACAGCTGATTATGTTTTGTGGGCTCAGCCTGGCCCTCTGCCTGTCTGACACCAGTCTATTACAGCACTGATCGGTAAGCAGCTGTAATCACCTGTATAGGTGTTGTGGGAATGATAAGGATGAAAGGAGCATGGCTGAGCCACCAAAGACTGGCCCTGACCATCAAAGATCAATACATCATCTTGTCCAATAATAAACCACACCGACCTTTAACTGTCAAGCGATATATTAGAGCTCAGTGTGATATGGACCTTTCAAGATGAACACCTACAATTAACAGTTTGGCTACACAAGCACGTTTCCCCATCAAAAGCATTTGATCTCACATATTTACCTTGATATGGTATCATAAAACATACTGCTTAGCTTCTTAGTTTTTTTCCGTAATGCACAGTACTGGTTTTGTGATGCAATCATGTAGTTCACTGATCTGTAAATCCTGCCATGAAAATATCTAATCAAGCCTGTGTAGCTCAATATCAAATCAATACACTTCCATTTTCTTCACAGCCAGATTAGCACATGCCAAAGATCACTATGACTACACGCAGGGCACCCATGAAGGGTTGGTTAGGTAAGTGTTGGGGCCAATGGCAGTTCAGTTCTGCCTCTATCATCATCACACTATCAATAACTTTAAGAGCATTGAATTTTGACATTCTTGGAACAGATTCTGAATGGTAGGAGATAAAAATCTAGATTTTTATGTGAACTGACATTTTTACGCAACCCCAATTAATACCAGGATTGCCTAAAATAAGGCAATACGTAAAATAAATCATCACAGCTGAAGACAGCATTGTAGAAATGTCCGTGTTGTTCCATGTCATAGTTTGAGATTTCAAGCACTTCCTTTGAACTCTGTTCTGAGGCCCAAAGGGGCACTCCAAAACAAGGTGCAGAACTTGTAAATATGATTGGGCCTTAATGTAGACCTGGTTAAAATGGGATTTGTTCAATGGCTGCAACTAATGATTGCTTTAATATCCAATTAACCTGGAGATTATTTGCTGCATCAATCAAACAATTGTCTAGTCCACAAAAAAATAGTGAAAATGCCGATCACAATTCCCCAGCAATCAGCGGTTTTAAACCTTGAGATATTCAGTTGAAGTTTAGTTTGCTGCTTAGTCCAAACGCAGTGAAAGTACCCAAGATGTCTCAGTAGTACCAATTCAAACAAGGAGCAAGTGAATAATCCCCTTTTCACACTGCTACATTGTTAGACATCAACAAGTTATGATGTTCTGAGCACTTTAGGATAAAATTGTTGTAATTTATGTTCATGTATGCTGAGCCAACGTTCTTGTTTTACCTCATTGCCCAGAACAACATTTATAACATTGTTTAGGAAAAAGTAGGTTTCCTGTGTATGACACATGTACATTAGATAACACATGTACCTTTCCCTGTTGCAGATTTAGAAAATAAACAAACAAATAAAGATACACCCTGAAAACCTTATATTATGCATTAACAGCTGGGCAATTTAGCTGAAATCGATGGCTGCAAATAGCAATTTCTTTCTTGCTGGAATAATCCTTGAATTAATTTGTGTAACATATATAGACACTACGAAATACAAGTTGCTTTGCTTCTGGTGCTTGACAGTATACTTCGAAAGTTATCTTTTTCATCCACAACTTCGGTAAAATGCTTTTCACAGTTGGCTTGTATATTGTTTACAGCTTACCATTTGTTTGGCATATAATGTTTGTAACATTTTTGATCCTTTAGTTTGATAGATAACCATTAACAAGCTAATGTTAAGACATTTTTCACTAACACTTGGAAGAGCTGCCACAATAAAAAGTGACTGATGTACACTGTTGTGTAAGCAAGCAGTAAAGCTCTGACCTCATTGCTGGACAAGGAATTGAAATTACAGGTCAGAGAAAAGGATGACTGGCTCTTCTATATTATGTGTATATGCAGAGCTTTCGGGAAGCCAATTAGGCTAGCTGACAGGCTAACCTCAAGTGTTAAAAAACACCTATGATATTATCTAAATGATCAAAAATGCTAAAAACACTATATGCAGACACAAACTGCAAACTATGAACAATACATACAGGCAAAAGTGAAGTATTTAACAGAGCGACAGATGAAAAAGTGAGATAATTAATCTATTTGTCTCCTACAATATTCCACAATAGTCAAAAATGCCCATCACTATTTGCCAGAGCCGTAAGTGATGCTTCAAATTTACTGTCCCAGAGAACTAAGGTAACCAACAAATATTCACATGGGGGACATGTCTGGAAAAAGTACATTTGGGACATTCGTGCTTAAAAATGACAAATAAAAATGAACTTATTCGTGAAATTATTGATTAGTGTTCTGTTGCTTGAGAACTTTCTTGCTGTCATGGGTTTGACTCCTGGCTGGAGTTTGGCCCTTCCTTGCAGAGTTTGCATGTTCTTGCCGTGCTTGCGTGGGTTTCATCTGCATGCTGCGGTTTCACCCAACATCACAACATGTATATTAGGTGAATGCACTGCTCAGTGCCCTTGACCAAAGCACTGGCTCAGGTCTGAGAGTTGATCCCAGGGCGCTGTGTGTTGGCTGCCCACTGCTCCTCAGGGATGGAGTTAAATACAGAGAACTTTCACTACATTCTACATTGTGGGATTGCATGTGATAAATAAAGATTCTTCTTCTTTGTCTAAAATGATGTATGTAGAATCACATAAAATAATCAAATTGGAGCCATTCATTTGGATGACAAAATTCTTTAAACAATACGATAATGTGGCCGGAATTACCACTCAGACAAAGATGCATTTCACATGCTAATTCACAAACATGTTTCAGCCTTGAATTGAAGTGCTTTCTATCAAAGCGACAATCAATAGGGAAATCAGTATATCCACTTCCTCTGTTAGATCATTGCAACTGTCAAATACAAAATGATGAGTCCTGCAGGGCTAAACGAAACCTGACATTTACCGCTCATATTTATTCAAAATAATCAATACATGATTTTCCATGCCTGATCATTCCTATCGAGGGTCTTATGGGGTTATGGGCTGGCATCAGACATGAGGCAAAGAATATCGTTTGACGCATAACACTGACACACCAAAACCAAGACGCAATTTAGAGTGTCCAAACTGACGTGACCGACATCTCTTCAGAAAGTAGGAGGAGACAGGAGACTTATGGGGTGAACAGACTGAAGACCAGGACTGCTCCCCCACAATAAAATGGATTAAAGACCTTTGCACAGTCGGTTGTTTTTGAGTGAAATTAAATGCACCCTCGTGTTAGGTCAATTCTATCTATAAGATATGAGTTTTTCACATTCAGAAAGAATCTCAAACATAAAGCAGAATTATGTAGGACCGTATTTTCACGACCATAAGGCGCACCTGAACGTCTCAAATTTTCTCCAAAATGTGCGGCGCGCCCTATAGTGCAGTGCGCCTAATGTGTTGTTTTTTTATAAGGCGGATTACATGAGAACGTTGAAGGGTGAAGTGTGAGCGTTATTGTTGTTGTTGTAAGGCGGACGTAACAGAGAGCACAGTTTAAACTGAAAGCTGTCAGTTACGCAGTGGAACATGGGAATCGAGCAGCCGCGAGGGAATACAATATCAATGAATCCATGGTTCTCAAGTGGAGGAAGATGGAAAACGAGCTGCGACAGGTCAAGAAGACGCAGCTGAGTTTCCGCGGACACAAGGCGAGATGGCCCGAGTTGGAAGACCGACTCGAGCAATGGATTGCTGGTCAAAGGACAGCTGGAAGAAGCGTCTCTACAGTCACCATACGACTAAGGGCTGTAACGCTAGCGGAAGAAATGAAAATTGAACATTTTCAAGGAGGTCCGTCTTGGTGCTTTCGCTTCATGAAACGGTGCCATCTTTCCATCCGGGCCAGGATTTCAATAAAGCACAACCGAACTCAGTTTTGCTCCCGCTGCCTTTTTAAATACACACACTAGCATGCATGTTTTACCGGTGTGTTTCACCATGCCCGCGCCTTATGTATTTGTTAAATACAGAAAAAGCACCCGTAACTGAAACCGCGCCCTATAACCCGGTGCGCCCTATGGTCGTGAAAATACGGTAAATGCTTTCGGAGAAGTCACAATTTAGAGGTATAACTTGGGACACAAATCAGGTTTTGCATAAAAATATCAATGAAATAAAAAAGAAGCTTGCTTTACCTACAAACTGATTAGAGGCTATACTACATTATTTAACTAACGCTATAATCTATTGATGTATTCGGTTGTATTTTTGACTTCTCTCATAACCTTCGAATACATTTCATCAGTTTTGAGACACCGTTCAAAAGAAAAGTGAACTTTGCCCTTTCGAGGAAACCGACATGAGAATTTTGTTTTGTAATAACATTTTACCCTAGGCAACACTGCAGCCATGGTGTGTGTGTGTGTGTGTGTGTGTGTGTGTGTGTGTGTGTGTGTGTGTGTGTGTGTGTGTGTGTGTGTGTGTGTGTGTGTGTGTGTGGACAGAATCACACTGCCAGCTGCTGTGCGGGATCAGCTGGACTGTAATTGGTCCAGTTCTTTTTGATGTGTGCTTTCAGCATTTTGATCTTCAAGTGATTCTACAGCTCTAGTTTATTCTGATATCTTCTGAAATCTGCTCTGGATATTTTGTACTCTCATTTGGAGGGACAGCATCATTATTGCGGTGTTGATTGTATTATACTGTATTTGTGCCAGTGAAACAAATACATCTACATTAAAAAAACAACTGAACCGATTTCATGTCATTTAGCCCTTCATCACACCATCTTTGAAAGTCTACAAATTTGATCACACAAATGTATCAAACAATCTCGGGTTAAACATCTGGTCCGATTTCCTCGATCTCCTAAAGCATGTCATCCAGAATGAACCGTGCCCTCTCCGTTTGTGCCCTCCTCCTCTTTGGGTGATCCTCTTGTGCACAGTGTTTGTCATGCTGATCAAAGTAGCATTCGTACAGTTAAACACACTCAAAACACACAGGCCCACAGCACGACACTCGGTCCAGCTCAGAGGGGTCATGCCACCAGCAAGGAGTGTTTGTTTGTCAAATTCTCTGACTCCTTTTATCTAAAGCAGGCTCTCCTGCACTTTTAATAACCCTAACAATTACTCTCCTCTTTGTCACGCAAATAAATAACCATGACATCAAACCATCCGTGAAGTAATGAGCAGTTTGGATTCAACACCATGATGCAAGAAATGTGGATAAAGATGAGGCTTTTTGCTGCTTTTTAAAAATGAAACTGCCTGCAGTAACATTACCACAAAAATAAATCTTAAGTCCCCTGTTAGCGGACTGATAATCACACTGGATTTCCATTTCATTTCACTTCAAATCACTGTAGATATCAAAGATTCAAACAGTGCTTCAGAGGTCTAGATCAGGGCTCACTTGTTAGCTTGCAAAGGCAGCTGAGGACTTGCATATGAACTGACCAGTTCTATATGGTCGTTTAGAATTAGCCGACATGGATTACTAAAGGCAACACAAATAAATATCAACTGTTTCTGTGGTGTAAAAATTTGCTTTCCATGCCAGCATGTTGAGTCAGGAGTGAATACAGGAGGTTTTCACACTGTCTGTTTTCATGAATTCATATGAACATGTGTCCATTTTCAGATTGTGGAATTAAAAATGTAAATAAACAGCCTGTGAGACACATGCACATATGTGGTCAAACACACCCACCCACACACATACAGACAAACACCAGAGTGTCTGGCGTGCAAAAAAGACTGACAGATGGTGCAAGGTCTGCATCTGAATTTTGGATGGACGTTTGTCAGCTCAGAAAGATAAAGAAAGGTAGTTACGTCTGATGTGCATGGACAGCCAGTCGCTTGAATTCAGTGAGATGAGATCACATCTAAGGCAAAATATAATTATAGAGTAAAACGATATAATTATAAAGGAATGCACAACATGAAGCGCGCAAAAATCTTTCAGAGGCGGCCAACACCTGCCACCAGTAATTTGTGTTTTTAATGCAGGTACAACAAACAGAGAAAGGAGAGAGAAAAACACAACTATCATGAAGAATTGCAATCAGGAATGTTTGCTGAAATGGTTTTAAAATGATTTAAATCACCTCCAATATTTCCACTCTGAGACACGTGTCATGAATTCTTACATTTGCTATCATGAAGTGTCTGTCTTGTGGCCTTGTGCATTGTCAGAACTTTTTTTTTCAGACAAATGAGTCACCATGAATCAACACTTACTCATCCAGCAGCAAAATAACACATGCGGAGAATCAAGCCATAATAAAGATTGCAGAGCCGCCACAGATTACAATCTTTGCTGCCCGTCACTTCCCTCAATACAATGTTGTTGTTTTTGCTGCACAATGCCTTTGTTACTCTACAATTCTATCGGGTCTTTTTTTCTTAAAAGACTTAAATATATTGTCTTTCATCTCCACTAGTGCTAAAGATTAAAATATTCTTATTCTCCCAGTGGAAAAGTGGCAATTTAAGGGCACTTGTGGCTTCTATTAACCAGCCTCCATTTTCTGGTTAAATAGAGGTTTTTGGTTTGTCTGCAACAATTCATTTATAAAATCACATCATAACAATGTAAACAGGTAGCAACAAAAGCATTTTATCAGCTCTAAGGTTGATTTAGGTCAGTGCATGGAAATAAGCCTGAGCAATATATTTGAGATATAACTTTATAGTGATATGAGAAAGTATATCATCTTAGATAATGGATATCGTGATATGTCACAAGTGTTGTCTTTTCCTGATTGTAAAAGCAGCATTACAGTGAAATTATGTCATTTTCTGAACTGTTCAACTTCCTCTAATACTTCTACTACTATCTTTACTCACTTATTCATTATATCCATAGTAATGATAATTAGTGAAAATAGTCAACTAAAAAATATTGTAGCAATATTGATATAGTAGGGATGACTTACTCAAGAATATTCTGATGTTTGGTTTTCTCACCCAGTCCAATGTTATTTTTAGGCCAAACTGCCCAGCCCTAAATGGCATCAAACACATTACAGATTTACAGGCATGTATGATCTGCTGAAACTGGATCAGCTGCATATCGATCAACTCTGACCCATTCTGTGATAAGCTGACTTGTTTGGTGGCCTGATTTAGGATCAGCAAATCAGGATACAAAAACACTTTCCACAAAAAGCCCCTCTCATGTGTAGAGACAGGTAGGGTCCTGCACGGTAGGAGGCGGAAGTGTGCATGAGCAGAATAAGATGACAAGGATGATGCTGAAGCCCCTGTGGTGGTCCAAGAACAACAGGCTCCCAAATCTAATAATGTCTGACTGGTAAAAGCCAAAAACTGAGACAGATCAATACTATTACTGTAAATTAAATATCAAAGAAGGGTGAAACAAAGTGTTGGCTCAAAAGCTACACAATTGGACAGTCAGCATTTCGTTAATGGAGTAGTTGGAGGACAGACAGGGCAGGGGAGGGAGTTGGGACAAAACATGGCATAGGAAAACACAGAAAATGGAAAAATATCACCTCCCTGAACTGAGCAGGATTATTATCTGCAGCTCCCACAATGACTTACAGTACTGTGGCCAAAATGGCTCTCATTTTAAAATTACAAAGTAACAATGCTCTATACTATCTATCCATTTGGGCTGCAGCTTCCCTTTTGGAAGCAATAATGATACAGTCTACCAAACAGAGAATGTACTATATTCTCACTGGAAATGTACTTACACTGAAACCTATGAGGAAACCTGATCAATCATCTTTTTTCAGAGTCTGACTTCATGTGCTTCTGTAAATTACGCAACTTTGTCACTATATGATACATCTGCATCTGCATCCCCTAGCAAGACTACATAATATATAGTACCATATCACCTTGTTGCATTAAAGTACGTTTAAAAGCACGAGAGCAGTCTTTAATAGCTTCATAGTGAAGCAGTCAATGTTAACTATGGTGTTGTCACTGACTCAGTGAATGAATGAGCTTGGTTGAAGTGAGATGCCTCGATGGGCTGATACTAGTTTATCTTGATTTGGCTGTCATTCCCTCGAAATGGGCTGCTAAATCAATTGTGACACAGGGCCGTCATTTTACTGTGTCACTGGAGGGTTTATTGGGGAATAAAAACCACAAGAACAAGGTGAGATTGAGCATGAAATTTCATGACGTTAACCTGTTTTTTATCATTCAAAAAATTCCCATATGATGCCATATGACAAGGTTAAAATGAAATGAAATGTACCGGATATTTGAGGACTGTCGCCTATCAAAGGAACCATGTGGTATTATCAGGTTGATCCAGACTCATTAAAAGTGTGGGCAGACACAATGATGAAATGCTATAAACAGGGTAACTGATTTTCAACCAAGCAGTGATGAAACTCTGTGTAAAGGATATGATAAGTGCCATATAAAATAAAACATCTCATACTAAATTTAAAGGACTGTCAAACTTTAAAATCCCCTGGAAAAAACATGAGCAGAAGTAACATAATTCAGAAGCAAGATTAATACCGTGCTATTCAAGTGGATTTCTTTTTTTACAACTGATCTAATTCTGTGTGATCCAAAATTTTTAAATTAACACAAAGAGCATGCATTTAAAGTTGTAGATTTGATTAAATTTTCTATAGAGGCTCTGCTCAGGTTATTGCTTCATCTGTAATGAGTACGAGCCCGGCGGCTAGAGATAAAATGCTGCTCATGTAATATGTTTTGGAAAGTTGACAAGGAGGAGACGGTTCTCACAGAAACTTTTAATGAACATAATGTTAATTAAGATCTACTTTTATGAAATGGATGGATACTTTTTTGCTACAAAGGTTGCACTTGAATTGCAGTTTCAAAGCCAAACAGCTTTTCCTTTTTTGTAAACCAAGGCTCATCCACTGTTGGCACACAGACACACACAGACACACACAGACACAGACACACACACACACACACAGAGAGAGAGAGAAAAGAGTAAATGTGCATTAACCAATCATACTAACCGAACACTAACAGATTTAACCAAACTGGTCCAGAGCTAAAATGTTTACGGAGCAGAGGATCAACTGGAGAGAAATAACCATTAACTCACCAAGAGAGCTTGCAACAAAGCAGATGGCGAGCACCTCTGGGAGAGAAGGATGTGGTGGAGCTTTGACCACAACAGCTGCAGAATGGATCAGTTCGCTCATTCAAGGAATCGTGAAAGAAACCGTCAACTGCTAATGACGTCTGACATCCTCCTGACAGTCTCCTGTGTGACTGGGTTTTGCTGATATATGCATATACTATAAATGAGATCGACACTGATAGCTTTTACCTTGAAAACTGTCATGTAATTGCAGCTTCTCTAAAATTTTAATTATTTCTCCAAGCACGCGCACGCTCGGAAACGACTCACAGTCACAACAGTAGTAAAAGCAAACATTAGATACTTCAGGCTATGAATCTGATTTTAAAGGCTGTTTTGACTCTGTCCTTTTTATCCCTGGACCTTAAAAAACAGCAAGAATCTCTATTTAAATCTGAGATGACATGATCCATTGTATTAGATCACACTTCTTTAAATAACAGACTGGATATTTATAATTGCTAAAAAATAAATTGCCTTAAAAGATGTATTATTCAACACCATAGTTCATTATTTACATGCTTTTCCCAGCAATTTTACCATGTACAAAATCCCAAAAGGATTCACGAGAAAATAAGGCTCAGAGATGGCAGCTCAGGGCAATCTCTAATAAACTATTCATAATCTATCCTGTTTATTCAGCACTAAATATTATTTGCTTTACTTGTTGTTGACAGTTTGAAGCTTTTAACTCACGGAGGGTCCGGGCCAATTAAACTGCTTAACACTAATTACCTTCATGTCATGCAAGAGCAGCGTAGTAACGGGTCAGGATCAAATGTGAAGGAGATGATCGCCGCAGTACTGAAGTTGTTTGTTTCTGACACCTTTGCAAACCAAAGGCAGATGATTTGTCTTTGCCCATTAGCTGTGAGGGTTCCTGCACAATGTGAAGGCACATAAACCGTTACTGAGAGGGTCAGCTGCGTCTCCAATGTAAAACTTGGAAACAAGAGCATGACCTGAGGGTTAGGGAAATGTCAGAATGAGTGGGATGCTGAGGGCCTGGGTGCTCTTGCATGAAAAATCATGTTCTTCTACTTTTCTTCCACCGAATTGATTTCTATCTTTTACTCTTCTGTGGTCTGTTTGCTACTGAAACTGCTACAGTGAATGGTCAGTGCTTTGCCCAGCCAGCCAGTCACTGTAATGTCAGGACAAGGAGCCAGCAAAATGCTTTCCAGTGAGCATTAACGGCTAGATGCCTGCAAGTTTGTCATTGCTGGGTCAACGCCCCTCTATTGTGCCACTCATGTGCACCACATTATGAAACGAATCAAAGTTATGATAAAATATTTTTTCTTTTCTCTGAACAAGTGCCAAACTTTTGCTACAGCTGTGTTGAAAAGGAAATCCCTGTCAGGACCTCCTGCTGAGGCAAACACTAGTCAAAAGGGAGAGACCTGGTAACGCAATCCGTGTCAACCTTACATACGCATCTGTAATATGCAAATGAATAATGTAATCATCTGACATTGCTTGTCTGTGATCATGAATTATCGTTTCCCCCGACTGCTTGTCACAGCATCTCCCACTTCTCAGTCAACTACGCGAAAATGTTCTAGAGCTGCAGCTCCTGGTACCCGTGTTACCGTTACATAAGGTTGGAGTAAAATATTCATCAAGCTGCTCTGGACCACATCTGTATGCAGCTGAGTGCTGAGGAAACACTTTGCTCTAAACCTGCTAACTACATCGGGGCGGGTGCTGCTGGGTTTAAAGTGGTTTGCGTGCAAATGTGCTTGATTGCTTTTGTGTATATGCTTGTGTTTCTGTGTGAAGTGTTTATATACATGCTTGTTTGAGTGGTGCAATTTTGCACGTGGCGTGTGTGTGGTTGTACAAGCATACAGTAATGCACCCGTCTAAGGGTCTGCCTGTCTTCATCAGTATGCTGAGTTTGTACTCGTGTGCATGCATTGCCTCCATTTAAAGCAAACATTTATGTCTAGCCGCAGTGCTTGTAGATGTGGTTGTCCCTCTCCTTTCTGCAGGCTAGATCATGCAGCAAATGATGTCTTGCTGGCACGGGGGGTGTTATGATACGGTTGTAAAGTTGAGTCAGTTTGCCTTCCTGGGGGCAGCAGCAGGTCCATCATGACCAGTCGAACCAGCAAGCATCTGGCTGACCCGTGGTTCCATGTGAAGCCATAACTCAAGACCCCATCGAAATGACCACACCACTCTCCATTAAAGGTTTACTGTTAAATCTATATAAAAGACCAGAGTGCTTTACATCATGTCAGGAGCATTTTCTCTTATTTGATTGTTATAATGACCGTTATTCAATTAGAGTGGATGCTGACTGATTGGGGAGCGCCATTAAAAGTGTTTGATTTTCAATAGTGAAACGCAAAAGAAGGCCAAGTGAACTGGAAAAAAATCTTACTGTGTTGATCTACTCAACCTGCCATCTGACTGAGGCTGCTTTCTTAACCTCCAGCTGTCTGAACGTAAAAAGGAAGAAGAGGGGAATGCTAATATATACATTGAGGATAAAGAGAAGGGAGATCAGAGAAATCCAAATTAAATATGCAAGGACACCGCTTACGTGCATTAATGAAGAGGGAACGAGCACTGTGTTAATGACGAAGGATTTGAGGCTTCCATGTGAGAGTGGGATCAAGAACACGCTGCTGGAGAGGCTCATTACTGTGGCACACACTGACTCCTACCTGTGTGAGCGTGCATATAAGCATATTTTATGTGTGGGAGACAGAAAGAAATATAGAGTTCATGCACAGGGCTTTGCATGCTCGTCTCAAGTATTTTTATGTGTATTACCAGCAGGTATAGATAACGCACACCCATGCACAAAGGCATACATAAAATAAAGAAAATAACATACATACATTAGAACATACAAAAGATGCAGAAAACTTCAGAGTGTGTGTGTGTGTGTGTGTGTGTGTGTGTGTGTGTGTGTGTGTGTGTGTGTGTGTGTGTGTGTGTGTGTGTGCTCTGTCATACTGGGTTCAGCTGATTATTGCCTGGGGCCTTGACACATAAGATACATCCCATGTGGTTTGTAATACTCTGGAATCTGGGAGCTTATCAAATTATACATATACTGTACTGGAGGCTGTTGCTGGGGAGTATTAGATAAACTAATATGCAAAAAAGCACAATTCCCAAATCCACTCATTGCTTTGGGATGATACTTTATAGTGATTATATTCAGTGAGGAGGTTCCTACTTTATCATCTGTAATCTTAATTATTTGCCTACCAACGATTATGAAAACAAGATAATCGAGATAAAGGTATTATTGTACAACAGTGATCCTCTCATTTAGTCTTGTATTGAATCCAATGCATCATTTTCCTTTACAGAGGTAGGCATTGTTCTTCCCTAAAAGCCCAAACTCACTCTCAGCCAGGCGATAGCATGTTAAGTTCATTTCAACCGGCATGAGAGCCACTGTAAAGTCACACCATTCAGTGATTGTGTTCGTCTCCATTTTCCCAGCATTGCTAGAAACAACTTTGCTGAACTTCATCGACTCCTTACGAGTGTTGCTCCTGACTTTATATGCCTACATGGCATCTAAATATGACTGATGCTTGGACCACTCAGAAATGCAAAAAATTGGTTCCAGAGTGGGCACTGGCTCCAGACCAGCACCCGAACTGTCTTGGTCCAAAAGGGTTAACAGTGATCTTATGTAAGTAGAATTGGCAGGGACGGTCATTACACACTTTGGTAGTCCAAAAATTTTGTACAAAGACGCTAAAAGACAACTTGCAACACTAAAATGATCACTGCGTGCGTAACATGCCCAGAGCTGACAGTGTATCAATGTTCACCAAGCACTTTCAATATTGAATGAATTCGAGAAAACTGAAGATGTATCAGAATCAGAGAAACAAACCGGGCAGAGTGAAGCCAATTATGCTGCTGTTTCCTGTTGTTTTTCAGTTTAATTATATTCGTAGTTGAGGGAAATCTACTTTTAAGATGAAAAGTCTCTTTATAAAAAGTTCAATGAAAGATGATTCTAAAGTCAATGAGTCATAGTTTCAAATAAATAAGTAATGCGCCCAGGCGAGAATAATAACGAATAACATAATTATGGTAATTGCACAATTACACTGCTGTGCAGCACAACTGCAGACAAGGAGCCCCAAACAAAACTCCTCCAGTGTAACACGTAGGGCTGTAACGATACACCAAATTCACAATTTTGGTTTGTATCATGATTTTTGACCCCCAGTTCGATACAAACCTCGATTTATTCTATTATTTTTTTAACATTTTATTTATGGTACATTTCAATAACTTCTGTATATGATGCTTGTCTGATAGTATCAGAGGCGCAGTATTGGCAAACAGAACCAGTGTGAATGGGTGAGCCGGATGCGCATATAGAGGGCATATCCATAGGCTGGTCTGTTAGCTGCACAGGTCCCTCACTCAACTAAATAAAGAGAAATAATGCACAAAGCAATGTTACAGAACCAAACTAAGGTAACGTAGTAACTGTAACTGTCTTTGGCAATGAGGAAAAAAATACCGCAGCTGTACACAGAGAAGCATCTGTCCTCCCGCCTGTCCTACAGACTCCTCGTCACATTTCTGCCTGAAAAACAGCATCTGTCACCAGCAAGAAACTTTTACTCACTAAGTGTTTATGATGATAAAAATCTCTGAGACGGACAGCCCTACTGACCGAGACATCAGTGAACTTTCCCCCGGAAAACAGCCTCCGTCCTCGCGAGTGACAGAGTCAGACAGCGACCTGTTCACCTGTTGATGGTGATTATGTAATGATGTAATTTAGAGCAAAAAACATAACTTGTCACTTTCCAGGATGTTTGGTGCATCTGGATCTCAATCACGACACATTAAAACAGCATCCACGTGATCACAACTTATCTGTGGGTTTAGATTGACAGGGGGGACACCAGGGAAACACCTTGAAACACACCCACGTTATCATCATGACGTGTACCATCACGTCTCTTAAGGAGCCGCAGCGCCGGCTTTCTGTGCGAATTACACAACGGTTCGTCTTTACTCCAGTGGTGCTTCGCTCTGTGTAAACGACCAATGGCGGAGAACTGGCGAACCACCGCTGTGATGTTAATGAGTGTTAATGCATCTCTGTGTGAAAGGGGTTACTTATAGCTCATAGGGCTGGATCTGGACTGGAAGTTGTGTCGCGATTCTGTCTTCTCACACCACAAGACAGGTTCGTGGATCTGAGTGTCGCGATTTCAGTTTCAATACATGCATCGTCAGAGCCCTAATGCGAAGTTTTTTGCTCAACATTAGGACTAACATTTCACTGGCTGTACAGACAGCTAGTATCTGACTTGATGATCTATGTTATGTGAAGGAAGAAATTGATTTCTGCACTCATTAAACATTAAAAAGCACATTAGAAATAAGAAGTCTGTGTCATAATCATAGTAATGTAATAATATCCAGACACACTGCAGAGCGTCTGTCCTCCATGGTGTTGGCATAGATGGCTCAGTGTTGATCACACTGGAAGGCAGTAGAGGAGGCAGTGCCAGAGTGTGGTCTGGTTCAAAAGCAGTCTAGCATTCAGCACCAGAGCTGAGAGCTCTAGTGTCGAGAGCAGAAACAAGGGTGAAACAGCATTTCCATCGCCTGTGGCTGCAACTAATGATTACTTTTCATTACTGATTAAATAGGAAGTTTTTTTTATATATATATATTCCTTTTTTAGCCATTAAAATAAGTTAAAATGGTCTCACCAATTTTCCAGA
Organism: Acanthopagrus latus; assembly: GCF_904848185.1. Taxonomy (NCBI): domain Eukaryota; kingdom Metazoa; phylum Chordata; class Actinopteri; order Spariformes; family Sparidae; genus Acanthopagrus; species Acanthopagrus latus. The sequence goes on along the minus strand of NC_051044.1, from coordinate 8,179,394 downwards.
GCCTAAGGGAAATCGTCAGATTGCTTGTTTTGTCAAACCACAAGCAAAATGATTTAAAGCATCATTATGTGACTTATAAACCTTGTAATAACAGATTCAAATTCATTTTATGATACAGTGTCTTCTAATAGGGTGAATGGTGTCACTCTCTCAGCCACTCGTCCCCCCATCACTTGTTTCTGCTCTCCGTAACATGGGATCACAGCGTTACATACATGTTTACTTCAACATACAGTTTTTTTGTGGGGGACACCAAATCGCATAAAATGCCAGTTTCTACATAATGTTGCTGTAACAGCTGCTGAAAACTAATTTCTATCATGATTGTGTTTATGCACATTGGTATGTTTGCTTACACACTGTTTTCATCCTTTTTCCTGCATGTGAAGCACTTCATAACTGTGTGCTTTTAAAAGTGCTATACAAATACAATTACTATCATTATTAAAATGATTACTTTTTGTTGCTCTTGCAATATCAGCAAAGCGAATTGAGGTGCAATCTTGCGGAGCCTCAATTAGGTTAGAGCCCATTTTGGTGAGAGTTAACACCTGTTGATGTGTCCTTATGTAAGACACTGATTCAGCTGCAGGGACAGTTTTGTGACTGAGCCAGCACCTCCCAGTACTTTTAAGCAAGACAAGAGGGAATTTGTGTCTGGATTAGGCATGAATTTTCATGTGAGATCAAGGTGAAAGTAGTACTTTGGAGCCAGCATTATAATAAGGTTTGTAGGTAAAGACAGGACACTGAGGATCTGAAATACATTTTGAAGTCTGACTGTTATCTGAGGAAAAATCCCTCTTTTTAATTACCAGTGAATTTAAATAAGCCACCACCTCGCTGATCCCACTGAAAGAGATTTGAGTAATATCTGTGCTAAAATGTGTAATTTCCCATGAAAAAATGTCAAACACATGACAGTACTTTATGAAGTCATTTTTTTGAAAGTCAAAGAAAAGTATATTATTTTTGCAGTGAACTGAGCAGTAAACAGCAATCATACCTTCAGTAAAGTAGAAAGAGCTATTACACTCGTCATGGCTGGCTGGCTAGGAAATAAAATGTGTGTTAAATAATTCATCAAATGTCCTAATGTACATGAACAGGACATAATTTCTTTCAATAGTGTAAGCAGACGTAAACACAAGACTGATTGGAGGAAAGGCTATGGGGTAGAAATGAAATCGAGTAGTATTGTTATTAATCACTTCTGTATTATGACAGGCAATACCTCTCACTGCTTAGCAACTGACTCCTGCAGGGCAACAGTCAGAGTGATGAGATTTGCCCAGAGATCTCCTCTCCAAACTTATGAAAGTGTCCATTGTGTGGCAGCAGATTACTAACACATATTGTTCTCTCACAGTCTTCAGTAGCTCCTGTTGTTTTTCCAGCCGCAGTTATTAATTATTCAAACTAATATATAAGGAAGATCGATAAAGCGAGAACATCACAAATCCCAGGTTTTATGTTTTACGCAGTATTCAACAGCAGACACAGCTCCTGTTCTTTGGCCTGTGCATTTCCTACTTATAATCCCAGATTCCCCCCAAAAGTTGTGGCGCTGTGTAGAACAAATACAACTACGTGTAATCATTTGCTAATCCTTTTTGGTACATACTCAACTGACGACCTCACAAGTAGGGACAGGAGTTGGTAACGGGTGACAATCATGGTTGAGTATGTGTATGGGTATATGTAATAACTGTCCTTAAATAAAAGATCAGAAGTGAACCTGTGAGTACCCCTCATACAGAGGAGATAACTACATGGTCTCTGAGACACTTAATCAAACCATTGTGGTAAACTCAGTTTGTTTGCAAATGATTGAATTCTTGTCCGGAGAAACCTACACAACAAGTGTGCTGTTGTCTTACCTTGAACAGGCGTAGAATGTTGGCCACCATAATTGAGACGGAGCTGGAAGAAGCTCCAATGACGCCCACCACCCTCTCAGGTTTAGTGATGATTGGTGATCCCCCACCAAGACATTTGACATCTGTCCCGTCCTTCTCTATCAGAGCCTGCACGAAGGTGAGCGACTGCTCCAAGGCGTGAGTGTCCCTGGAACAGGTGTCCAGCACACGTGCCCCCAGTGTGATGTTAGGCAGCAGATTATTGTCATTATTGATACGGTCAAGGGCAAAGAGCATGGCCTCCAGTCTGTGTATACCCTTCTCCTTCTTCAGCTCTCCACATGGCTTGCCATCGTGGCCTCTGGCGTGTACTGGGAAGAGCCCACCTAAGGAGATATCCCCATCAATGCGGATGGAGTTCAAATGTGTGTGGCCCGGCCCTTTTGGTTTGGCAGCCTGAGCAGCCTTGAGGGAGCCGTTTAGAAGCAGCAGCAGCAGCAGCGGCACAATCAGGCTGTTTCGTTGAGAGCCGGTCCGATCCGGTCTACACACCGGGGGCTGAAACATGACCACGGCACGAGCACAGATCCACACTGTACAACCAAACCCAGCGATCAGAAAACAACAGAAGCCAGGTATTATCTTATGATGGCCAGAGGGTTAATTGCAATACCTCTTGAAGCAGCTGGCACAGAAAAGGCTTCCTCTCATGTCTCTTCTCTCTCCCAGGCATTCAATTAATGTAGAATAGGAGTTTGGCTCTTTCACAGGATGTAATCCCGCTCTCTTCTCCTCTTTCACTGCCTCACTCCATCACCTGACCACCGTGGTGGGCAGCAGCTCTTGTGTCGACCGTTATTCACAGACTTGCCTATGGAGATCCTTCACTTGGGGCATTAGGAAGAACAAAGGTGAAATGATAAGCTTTCTCTCTCGGCCTCTCCCCTCCTCTCTTCCTCTCCCTCTGCGTTTCTTTCCTCTCCACCTCAATCAGAAGTTTTTAATCTCCCCTGTTCCCCTGGGCAGGGATTTGGTATATGTCAGAGCCCTCAGGCCTGCTTAGGTCCACAGGCTTCAGAGTGTATTCCTAAAAGATGAAAAAGAGAACAGCAGTGAGACAGTGCACAGAGAAAACAGAAAAAGGGCATTTGTATTGGTATGGGCTTTTCAATGCCGTTTTTTCTTGCTTAACCTTTTTACTGCAGCATTATGTGGAATGAAGAGACAGTTCTGTTCCCGAACTAATTTCTTTCTCTTATATACTCTCTTCCTATCTCAACCTATTTGAATTCACAAGGTTTCTATGAACGCTCAGGGTTGACATGCCTGAGTGTCATAGCTCCATGCTCCGTTTTCACCTTGTCTGCAGCGTCACAGACTCACCTGCCAACACAAGGAAGGTGGTCGGCTAATGTTGGAATAGGGTATATGGGTAGGGTATATGCAGAATAAGAAAGAGCCATATGAAAGTATATACTTTGTTTCAACAAAATAAATAAAACTATTAAGGAATGCAGGTACTTCCTTTCTTAACGCAGCTATATTATCCAGGAAAATATTAGTTAAGACTAAGTATCGGATCGGGACTCAGTATTGGCAGATACTAAATATTAAAGGACTCGGGATTGGGATCGGGGTAAAAAAAACACCTGATCGGGACATCCCTAATCACCATTGCCACGACAATACTTCATCAGACCTGTCAAATTATTTCAAAGGTTAAGTTTTAAAGGAAGGATCAAAAGGCACGAAGAGGCTAAGGATGAAGCCGATACCTCTTTGTGCCAAATGGACGGCTGCAGTATTACCCAGGTATTTCTGCTGAAAAAAACTGCCTAAATCAATTACCTATACTACAATGGATTTCACATGTGGGTCTCAGAGTCTCTTAAGCATGTCTGAGTCTTTGCCTCGCAGGCTAGAAGAGTACAACAACACAACGGGGGTATGGTCTAAGAAATAAGTTGAGTTTCAACATATTGAAAACTTGAAGCCTAAAGCTCAGCTCTATTATTACCGTTGTAGCCCATGAGGGCTGCAACTAATGATTATTTTCATTATCACTTGCTTTGTTGAGATTTTTGATCTATAAAACATGAAAAAATTGTGAAGATTTGAGATAATCATTTCCCAGAGCACAAAGTGAGTTCTTCGAATTAAGAATAGATCGATAATCACCCTGGGTGATAATTGTATCAAATATTTAGCTTTTTTTGATGAGTGTGAGTGAGTAAGTGATGAAATTATTTCATTTCAAAATGTGCTACTTTGGCTCTGATGCAGCATCCTCTCTGTCTGCAGTCAGTCTTCTGCAAGGATATCCAGCTGCAGCTGCAGTAGTAAATATGGTTAGTGCAGGGTTCATAGGTGGATTTTGTCACAGTAGAGGTCAAAAACTACATCTCATGGGCCCCCATGGGTCTCAGTTTGTCGAGCGAGGCTGGGTCTTTGCCACAGCGGCACTCAGGGTTCGAATCCAGCCTGTGGCCCTCTGACGCATGCCATCTCTCTCTCAAGGCTATGTAGTGTAAACCAATGCTCACAACTGCAGTACATACAAACTCATTCTGTGTTGCACCTTTCACAATAAAAGCCCTATACACTGCAGAATAGCTTATTGGGTTGTTAAAATACCTGTATTTACACTTGTATTATTAATCTAAGTGATTTATACTTAAATAAGTATTTCTTTTTTATAAGCTAGCTTTTGTGAGCATTCACGCACATCTTCAGAAGAGGTAGTTATAGTCATTTATTTGCCAGATGACAATAATAACTACAGTTGATAAAGACTGTTTATTTTAACATTTTCCATTTATTTTTGATCTGCTGTAGTACTGTCTTCCTCAAACACCGCAGTTGTGTACAAGTTGCCGTTTTACGTAGGGGGCGCCCACAACACTGACTGGTGGGCTGAATTTGTAAACTAATTAGTCAGTACAGTTATCAAATAGTATAAAGTAACACAAGTAAAGAACAAGTACCTCAAAACTGAGTTCAAGTAGAGCGCTTGAGTATACAGGACTTATTTACATTCCATCACCGGTTATTTTTTATTAATTTTTTAAAATTTGTTTTGACACCAAGATTTTCATTTTTACAACAAATGTAAAGCAGTTCCAATTACTGGTCATCAGTTCTTTAGTAATAATCATGTTGGCCAGAAACTACTAATCTACTAATAAACGACTCACAGTTGAGACTCAAATGAGGCATTTCTCCTTAAAAAACTTCAATCCATATTTGATGATCAAAATTGTTGCAGATTATGTTCTGTCTACCACCTCAGTTTTCCAGCTCTATGCCTACATCTGTTTTCATGTGGTGCTGTTTATTGTTTGACTGCTGTGTTGGTTATAAGATGCAGATCCTGCACAGATTCAACTGTTGTAAACAAGCTGCTGAGGTACAGGTGCAGATTTAAAGCTAGATCTAAGTTTCTAATCTCCATCCTGTAATGCACGTCTATACTCTCCGACAGTTTAATTCCCTCCCTTCTCTTTTCTTCTCCCTCTGACACACACAATACATGCATACCTTACAGGCGCAAAATACGCCACTACAAGCTATCTTGTATGTACATATCTGCACCCTGTTCATTCCTGAAGCTGTAATAGGCTGTGAAGGGACAATCTCCCTGCACACAGTCACAGAATAGGGCTGTAGACATTGGATTTCCAGCAGAGTGGGTGGAAGCCTTGGATTGGCAACGGCTGAGATTCATTGAGAGCATATTGGAAGTGACAAGGTCCTTTGAATACACCCAACTATCTCCTACTGAGCAAGAAGTAATTTTTCAGAGTTGATTCACTGCAGGTCCACTTTAACTGCTGCAGCACAGATGACAACTGGAAATCCAGCCAACTCACCTTAGCCCCCATAACCACATACAAACCATGCAGCAGCATATCTCATATCAGAGCCTTCACTGAGGCGAAGGCAGCAAGCTGCCAACACAGTGCAGTATAGAAAGGCAAAAGGGGGAAAAAAATACAGCTGTAAACACTGAACAGTTCAAATAAGAAATTGTTCTGCAAGGCTGCAGATTTCAAGACAGATGTCATCAAACTTCATGTTTGTACAAAGAAAGAGCTGGTGGTGAGACAGCTTGTATGTCTCCCTCAGACTGAAAAACAGCGAGCTAATCTGAAGGAGTATCTCGAGTGCAGCTGAGGGAAAAAAGATCTCACACCTTGCAAGATTACATCATGCATTATCATGTTAATCAGCTTGTTTTTGTCTTGTTCCACATGAATATCTTATAATGTTTCCTTTTTGGCCAGGATGTAGGTAATTCATTCTTTAATCTTAAAGATCTCAGTGCTATGCGGGTGGGCTGGCTATATCTACTGAATAAATCATTTTAGAAACTACCGCCACCGTTGGAAAAGAAAAAAAATCCCATTTTAATCAAGACCACCTTTCAGAGCTCTATTCAATATGACATGTAGTGATGTAGTTACTGAATGGAAAATGCAGTATTAGCATACTCAGTGTGATTCTGGTTACATATCAGGACTGTTTTCAGCTTGAGGAAATTTACTGTATGTAACACTAGTCTGACATACAGCACCTTGGCTTTGGAGGTGCAGGAAATTCTCGCATCTTACATCTCAACGCCAATGAGGAAGATTTAACAGAGCATAATCTGGAGTTTGCCAGCTATGTTGATTGTTGATTTTTTTTTTTTTCTTAGCTTGACAAAAAATGGTTTATTTACATTGTGCTCTTGAAATGAATAGCTGGAGATCATAACACTACAGATGCAAAAGTGAAGGAGATATTAGCAATGAGTGATTAACAAAAAAAAACAAGGATGAGGACATTTCTGATTTTCAGAACATACTGGAAAAAACAAACAATTTTTAAAAGCCAACAAGGCTGCCAGACGGTGAACTACAGTTCAAGTCCTGCTACTGGATATTCTGAAAACATCTTCAGACATTTCCAGATATTTTCAGTCATTCATGTAGTGACTAAAACCAGATATTTATCACAGGAAGTCAGACTATTTCAATCCATGATTGTGGCATCAAAAACAGGCATTGCAGGTATAATTTTTCAACCCTAACCGAGTGGTTTCTGTGTGTAAACCTAACCAGAGCATAAGCACAGCGCTGTGCAAAAGAGAAATAGTTGCAACACAAAGACACATTCAGATTTAACCTACCTGGGGTTTTTCAGAGATGTACTTAGCTAACATTTATTCTGGTGATTGTGCTGCACACAGATCTTGGTATTGAAGAGAAGCAGCTATTTATATTGTTGACTGTTAAAGGTGGATTTTTTTTTTTTAAAAAAACTCTCTAAATAACAAGGGGAGACAGATTTATATTACTGCTTTTATAAAATTATGAAAACATAGCCATGTGCAGTAATACAGAAAGTTCACGATGAAAAACTGTTGTACATTTGAATCATTGACAGGTCAGTCATAATCGAATCAAATCATTGGCGAGTGAGGATTCAAAATGTGATAATGTCTACAGATCAGCCTAGAATGGTGTACCTCAATAACCATGTACAACAGAGACACGAGAAAAACAGAGAAACTGTTTACTAGCTTACAAATGTCACAGACAGCTGCAGGAATAAGGGGAGATTCATATCAGGAAACAACCTTTCCTCAGGTGCAAAAGCATGTTTTGCAATAGACTATGCATTGTTACAAAAGGCCATACAATAACCTTAAGGCAAATGTTTGTTGTTGCATGACCATCCAAGCTACACCAGCAAACAGAAACAACTTTAATCTGAAAAAGGTAAAACCTGTCTGTTTACAATATATTTTCCCAAATTTTCCTTTCTGAACATTCAATATGTCTTTTTTGGCAACTTAATCATAGAAGATTCAACTTACTGAGGATTCTAAACTGAAAGATTATCAAATAAAATGCTGATTTTTAACGTGCACAGGAAGAGACAGCGTGGGTGGTGTTTTACATTGTGTCGGTCTCGCTTCGCCTACACATCTGTCACAAAGACTAGTTTTCAAGTACACAGGCCATTTTAATATTTAGGATGTGTTGCAGTCGTTTGTTGATGTTTGAGGGAGGTCTAGGGACAGACTGTGCTCTAAAAGAACATAAATAGAGATGTCATGGGGACGATGTGATCTAAAAAGAACTGCAAATACTCTGCAAAGAGCAACAATGCTGCGAACAGAATATCTTTTCACTGAGAAAAAGTGTCCCTCAACCAGTATGCCCTTAGAAATATACTTCACTTGATGTGTTGTCTTTGAAGATGAAGAAAGTGTTTTGCAGACAAGCCCCTTCACCTTAAAAGCATCATATTTCTTCAACACTTCACATGAGAAATGTTACAGCTCAAGCACAAGCATTTCACAATCCAATCAGTATTGCATAAGAAACATAAGAAATACAAACAAGGACATGGAGGTAAACGTATATTTATTTTCAGCAGATTATTTCCCTCTTCATCTTCACAGACCTGAGCATCTGCTGGTTGGCAAAGCCAGCTAGGGAAACTTTTAGAGAAGTGCTGTAGCTCTCTTTTCACAGATGGGCAGGAGGGGCTCTCTAATTGACACTCCAGCATGTTGATGCTGCACAGCAGATCAATAGGAAGGTAGAGGGAGGCTGCCCCAAGGAAAATGAACGGAGAGAGCAGGGCTAAGCTGCACACAAGGGCTGGTGAGTTTAGAAGAGGCTGCCACGATGTTTGTATAGTAAAGAAAAAATGCCTAAAATGAGCCTCAAAGAGATACATCAATAAGAATGGATCAAACTTCCAGTGGTGTTCTTTGTTCACATTTGTAACTGGTCTGAGGGTGATACCTTAATTTCTGAGCAGCAACATCAGAGAGCTGCAATGCAATTAGTGCAATACACTAAAACTGAGCCCACCATCTGTCACTGATCTGCTTTTTCAGCACATCAACACAGCTTTTCCCAGCCTGAGAAATTCTGACACTGTTCTCATTGAAAGCTTTTAATGTTTTATTTTGCCAGCAGTTTTATAATCATTGTCAGCTGTACTGTGCAGCATTATAGTGGCTTTGTACCAAAAGGATTAGTTAAAAATAGTAAATCTTTTACGGCTGCAATGAAAATTGATTTACCTTCCTCATCAATAATTTGAGTAAACTTAGCTAAATTTCAAAAAATTGTGAAAAATGCCAAAATCCAAAGTGATGTCCTCAAATGTCAAATTATTTTGTTTGCTAATAGTCAAAACCCAGGTACATTCACTTGACAATAATATCACCAGACAAAAGCAGCAAATCCTCACACTGGAGAAACAAAAACTAGATGATGACTGATGTTTTTGGTACAAGTAATCAGAATTCAGCATTCCCCCAAGCACTGCCTTGAGGGGTGGCCCACCCACCCCAAAGGTCCCAAAGCCACCCCTAAAAGAAACTCAATATTTCATTGCCAGGCTCGACAGCTTCGGCAGGTAATGTTTTCACCTTCAGAGTGTGTGTGTCTGTGTGTCATCATGGCAAAATGTAGTCCTGGAGACGCCTTAGTACCGAGAACAGCCAAAGAATAAGTTTTGCCAGCAGTCTGTCTATTTGTCTGTCATCACAACAGTGCAAGATACAATCACAAAATCTTAAAGGCTTGTAGGTGAGATCAAAATGAAGGCCAAGTTCGCAGATGGCTGTTGTCCGACCCCTGTCTACCTCTATTTTATGTAGTGAATCCCTTGCATTCTGAAAAATATATGTTCAGACACTTTTATTTTGAAATTATTTTGAAATCACTGGGTTTCTCTTTCCTTCCACTGCTTCGTGTGTCTGCCATCATTACGGTAGTTACTGACCATGAAAATTTTAATATTACTGCTGTAAGGTTAATGTAGCACAATTATTCAAGTCTCTCTGTGTATTTCATGTTGAACTGTCCAGTCGATGTTAAATGTATATCATACCACTGCATAAACAGTTAATACTCATTTTAATATGTTTAAGTGTTACGGTAACTGGCTAGCCTAGAGCACTAATATCAATGCACTGTTAGTGTATTTGCAAGTGTACATCAGTGTACTTCTTGGGACTAACTTTTAAGTTTTTAAAAGTGTTTATTTGGGCATACATGATGTATAAGATTATTACAATTTGAGCACACAACTAGTTCACAACAAAGATTTATTTTGTTGTTACTTGTTTAATATTGTGAAGTATACTATACTATGAGTGAACTTGAAGGTACATCTTAGGATGCCAAAGTATGCCAATCACATTTTACATACATAAAATGCTCAAGTTAATGCTGGCTAACAACTGGATTGTAATAATTCCATTCTGCAATTATTCATCCACATCATCCCCTCCCCTCAAAGCAGCAAATTATCAAAATAGCTGATGATTCATTTTTCATCTATGGACTACTCAATCAGTGCATTTTTCTGTCTTTTAAGTTCTTAGATGGTGATGACAATCAATAAGATGATACCGTATATCATCAGTACAATTATCTAATTGTTATTATGCAAATGATACAAAGCATAGGGTTTTATAGGAAATGTTCAAGTATCAGAATTTCTGTCACAGCACAGTTGCTGCTACAATATGTGCATCATTTTGACAGCAAATCCTCAGACCTGCATACGCCCCCATGCAGCAGTACAGAAAAAGTCTTGATGAACATAGTCTTTAATGCCAGCTGTCAAACCAGACATAAAGAAATCACTATATCAGTTTATGTCATACTTCACAATAGTGAGAAGCCTCCACACGCTCAGATCTGTGCAGCCTGAACGTGGGGTTTCTTCTCTCTTATGTTTCAAAGTGTTTCTGAGGTGCAGCACCCCAGCCAAACCTCACAGACTCTGAGTCATGTTTCCCTGCATTTTTGAATACTTCACAATAATAACTGATTACAGTTGTCAGAGTAAACAGTTGCTGAAGAGGAAAGTACCTCTCACGGCAGAGCTGGCTATAAACTGCAACAAAATGGACCAAATTGTAGAAAATTACAGCACAAGCTTTCAACACAATTGTCATATAAGCTGACCATGTATTTCAGTTTGCTCTAATCACGACACTTGTTTGGTTCAGTGTGCCCTCATTTTTATTCTATACCATTTTAAGCAGTTTTACACAACCAAGCAATGTAAAAAATACTGCTGCCAGAATACAGACAATCAGAATCAATTTCTACAGTAATTCCTTATCCATCCTTTACTTAGTGTGATCATCTTTAGAATCAGGAGGAAATCAGCTGGAATAAGTATTTCTCATGCAATAATTATCAGTATATCAGTATCAATTTAAGAGACTTTCTGCAGCACACTGCTCAGAGCACTCCAATTTCTGACTTTTAATAATGTTTTAAAGATCTTTTCAGCAGTGAAATTTAATAGAGACGACAGCTAATTATGACTAGTTACTGCAATAAAGTTAATGCCAATGTCACAGAGTAAGAGATGTGCTAATTGCTTGGTTTCTTACTAAATGCGCAACAATATCATTTTAGAATTTGTGTGTCTCACCAGAATTCACTTTGAAGGAGTGTGAGGATGCAACTAAGGGTTATTTTCAATACTGATTCATCAATTGATTATTATTTCAATAATTTATGCAGAAAACATCAGAAAATTGAGAAAACTCTAATTACAATTTCCAGAAAAACACCAGGTTACACTTCAGATTGTTAAATTGACCATTCAGCAGACCAAACCGCAACAATATTCAAGTCAGATTGATTTAATGACAGAGAAATGCAGCAAATCACATTTAAGAAGAAGCCTTTTGAAGAAGTTTTTGGTTAATAAGGGAAAATCGAAATTTATCAATTTAATTTTATGTTGATAGACTAATGATTAATTGAACAACTAATAAACACTAATCCAGTCTGAGGAGTTAACAAATCATCGAAAAGACAAAGCTCCTGATTTTGCTGGTCCAGTCTGGTGAAGGAGCTTTGATGTGGTTTCTTGCAAACCAAATGACCTGCAGGTGTAGGTGAAAAGAACTAACAGCATGCAGCTAGTAGGCAGGAGGCCCACAACAGCGGAGTAGCTACGTTTCCTACGTTTTGCTGTGATGTACTAGAGTTGACAGCCGTGTAGGGCCCTATGATGGAATCGCGGAATTGGCCTATTAAAATACAATCTATTTTTCGACACGTAATATCGCGGAATTTGACACAATTTCATAGAAACGCTGTTTACATGTGGAAGAGGAACGTATGTCTGAGGAAAAGTGCACGGAGGGAGGCGAATGTGGGTGGCACAACAAGCCCCCCTCCACAGACGGAGCCCTCCCCCTTCAAAACAATGTAAGCATGGCGAAGCGGCTGCCTGCGGTTCCGTCTCCATTGGCGAAAAAAACTGAGAAACTCGACTTTAATCCCTCAGTACAGAGCCGTTTTTTTCTTCTTTTATCAATAATAATCTATAATTTCTATTTAATTGGTGTACATTTTAGTCATTTACATTTAAAACACACTGTTGCTGGTTCTTCTGGTAAAAAAAAAAAAAAAAATGTGATTCCCAAGAGTTAAATGGAAAAAAAACAGAATTCCCAAAAATTAAAACAGAAAAAACAGAATTTGGGAAAAAATAAAACAGATTTTATAGGGCCCTAGTCGTGTACAAACTGCTGCAACACTACTCCAACCAACAACCACATCTGATTACAGATTATGTGTATGTGCTGTAAAGTGTCCCATCCTCATCCTACACTATAGATCAACTGTACAAGTAGTTTATTATGACCTATATTTACACTTTTTATAAGGCAAACTCTAGTAGCTGTAGTATCTTTAACAACATATACACCACTTACGTTACTTGCTCACCTTTCCCACCATTGTTTTGCTTTTTCAGTCTGTACTTAGTTGTACAACAGATGATACAATTACAAACTCGTGTGCACCGTGCAGCAGCTCTGCCAGTAGCAAAGTCGCAGGCAACATTTCAGATGTAAACCTGATGCTAACAGGAAGCCTGACATCATTAATGGGGGAAAAAGGGTTAGTTACCTCACTAAGAAGTTGGATTACAGCTGCTTCAATAAAACAGCTCCTTCTTGTTCATTACTCCCACAGACTGTATAAAACTAATACCTGACATATTCCATCCACTGTTAACAAAAGCTAAAAATGGCTAACGTTGCGCTCTGTAGACACATTTTTGATGAACAACAGTAGTAAGTGCTGAACTCACTGGACACATTTCCTGTGACCGTCCTACTTCATTATAAAAGTCAAGTTGTTTTTTGCCCAAGTTTTTAATATGAATTTAGGCTTAATATCAAAAGATTTTTGCATGAGCCCTACCTTAGTGGCTACATGTGAATTCTTCAAAAATGAAGTGGCAAGCAGGTTAATAGCCGTGTTCATTCAAAATTGATGGGATCACGTTGAGTATGATGTCTGTATTATTCACATCACTGCCAGATGTGTCTACTGAGAAAAGCATTTTTACAGACAACAAAATGAATCAAATGATCCCAATCTTGTTCCCTTGACATGTAAAGTGTTTTGTCACTGTTGGATATGAACAGAGACGGGAGCGGGGAGCTTTAATACTTTAACTCTGGGGCACGTTAATTACAGAAATAGCAAAACACAGTTGACAGTTGTGATTTATTTAGAACCCTGAGATATGTGGTAAATCTTGCCAAGACATGACATTATGCAATAGCTGACTGTGGCCGTTTGATTTCCCTTCGCTGAGAACCCCGAGGACGCACGGGTGTAATTTATCTCTTGAAACATCAACTTTATGACAAACACACCAGAGAGTCGCTCCATTTCTGTGCCAGATACAGACATTTTAGGACATGCAAACAAGGCCTATTAACACGAGGCCAGAGCTGGGTTGTTGTTGGTTTTTTTTCCAACTGTTTTGAAGATACACCAAGTCATTTGTATGACAAGGTTGACAACAGTGGGAGGAAGAAAGAAGAAATGGGCCATTCCTAAATTTTTTGTTTACTTGCACTGGATGCTTTTCTGTGCAGGCTAATGGAGGGCTAAGATCACTGAGCTGCAGCTAGCAGGAGATAAATGGGCTGAAATGTGAGAACAAGCTCTGATTTTCCTGCCCTGGAAAGAGCAGGGGGAGAAATCTCATGCTGCTTGAAAGGATAAAGATGCTATGAGGGGGAAACCATCGGGGAATCAGAGAAGCATATTAAAAACTGTTGACTTCCCATTCACTGACTGACTGATTCAATGACTAGCATCTCACTATAATGATGAAATATACACCCACATATTCCTCGCTTCCTTTCCTTAGTCTTTACAGAGTCTTATCCTTTTATTCACTGACTCTACTCTTGTTTAGGCTCCTTGTGGGGGGAATAAAGGCACCAACTCTACTTGTTATTCATCCCTGATACTGGGTTTCCTCCCTATAAAGCTTTGAATTCCCACCTATCATCACAGGCACACCTTGAGGTTTAGATTGAATATGAGTCAGAGGGCAGGCTTGAATCTTGAATCTACAGGTTAAAATATACCCAAACGCCCTGGCCTCTCTAAGCCTTTGGCGCTGAAGGCTGCTCTCTCGCTCACCAGCTCTCTGAGGCTGGTTAATGGTCCGGTGAAAAGATGGCATGAGGTGAACCATCTCCAGCCTCCTGTTGACTCTAAGCGAGGCTTGGTAATGATGCTTAGCATACTTCATCTTGCAGGTCAAATACACATCTTTTTTTTTTTTTTTTTTTTTTAAACTTGATTTTTTAGAATACAACCTAAAAAGGTTTAGTATGTACAGAGCTGTGAACATGAAGACAGACTGTATCACGAGCCATCACGCTGTAGCATGTCCTAGAATGTGTCTGTGAAGGAGGAGTGGGGTCACAGTCGATACAGAAAGCTGCTACTTCTCAGACACATTGATTGATTTACTGTATCTGTTGAGCTAGACCTGCCTGTCTGTCAGGATTAAAGAATTTGTCTTATCAATCCTGTGCCCCTGGGAAACCTGTTTCCAACAGAATCACTTGAAGCTGCAACATATGGAAAACTAGGGCATATCAGAGTGAGTGAGTGGTTTGAAAGTACAGTCTGTGATTGTTAGGATTTTTTGAGATAATGGGAACAACACTCACACCAACATCAAGTATCTGAGTGGACACTGTTGAGATTCGAGTCTCAATCTGACCTCAGATCTGCTTATTTACTCTGAATACGATCCCATCTCTCATCCAACCATTTTGTATAAACTATTTGGGGAAAAAGAGTCCAAGTCCATCTGGGCAATACTCGCCATCTTGGCAACAACCATTTGGCAGTTATTTCTGGCTTACAAGACCAGGCCCAAATCTAAATGAATGGGGAGAGAGCCTTGTCTTCATTTTCAATGTTCACCAGGACATAAAAACTTCATGTTAAGAGTCACCATTCAAATCAGATAAAAGCTGCTTAAACATTGGAGTGACTTCATAATAAGGTTCTAAATCCACACGATTCTCAATACCTGCTCAATCCAGAGATCTGTGAGTGACAATGTCAGCTCATCCCACCAAAGCACTTGAACAAATGCAAGTTTAATGTCTAATCTTTAAATAACCTCAGCTTTCTTCTTTGTAATCCTGTGCATTAGAGTGATATCCTCCTCTTTCGTGCCTATAAGAAGCTTGTCTGCAACCACACCAAATCAGTGTTGTTAATCTCAACTGTGCACTTGCGTCAGTGCAAGAACATGATTCGCTGATATCTTTCCCGGTTCGGCTACAATAACGAAGACGATTGCGCGAGATAAGTGTCATACAACAGCCATCTCTGGCTTTACAAACTTTCTATTCAAAATTCCGGACATGGTCTGTCTCCTCTCTTACAATGTCGCTGGGAAAGTCTACTAATCTCCCGCATCATTTTCACAAAACTCACTACATACTATTTATCTCCTGCAGCTAATACAAAATGCATAAGACCCAGGGACTCCAGGGAGTAGATCCAGAACCAGAAGGCCTCCCTCCTGAGTACAATTTTGTCACAATCTTCAGCACACAGAGAAAATAACTGTTCTCTTCCAAGGTATCTGACAAAATGTGCAGAAAGGCTGAAAATTAAAGTGTCTGCATCTATCGGTTATTTGAAATCACACAAGGTCTACAACCAAAGATGATAAGACAGGTTAATGGGTCATTTCATGAAATTAACTAACACCGGAAGACAAACAGGGGACAAGTTATTAAAGTATTCCAAACGTCAAACTAATCTTTAAAACTCTCACTTAACCATCTTTTCTCAAATTCAGCATAAAGTAGTGAGAAAATATGCCAAACCAAAATATGTGTAAAACTGAGTTCCAGTCAAATTTTCATAGCCTCTGCACATCAATTCTTATTCAGTTACCTGCTGAGGCTGTCTCACAGTGCTCCAGTAAATCCAAGTGAGGTCCCCACACACACACACACTGTACTTAAAAAGGCGGAAAATACTTTAATCTGGAGTCATAAGCCTGAGGAACAAAACCACATAATATTCTCTTTCTTGTGCAACTCAAAGTTATGTTTAAATCAGTAAAAGAAAATGTGCACATCTATCTCTCATAATATCTTCAAATACAAAATAAAATGCATACAAATAAATCGAGCTGCATGATATAAGTAAAAAACAGAAAGAAAATGTATTGTGATTATTGTGACATATCTTGTGATTGCAGAATGATTCACAATTAGAGCAACTGATCATTTTTGCATCACAGTTTTCATTTTGACTAAACTAATAACATGATGCTGTGACGAGACATGAGAAGACACAAAAAAAAATCACGTCAGACACATCTTTATAATCAAAAATAACTGCAATTCATGGTCTTTATCCAGCTATTCTCTAAAACATTCTTGAAACCATTTAAATGGCACTGGAGACTGACAATGAGTCTATTTCTCTTACATTTACAGTTAAGAATCATATTTTTATTGCCTCATAGATAGGATACAAATGTGTTTTTGTGTGTGTGTTTTTATTTGCAAGCATCCACTTAGAAATAAATCACTTAATCAATATAGGGCAGTTACTTGTTGATAGCTTTTTCAAGTCAGTTATGTGAGGATATACAAGACTGGAAACTACCACGATTAACTTATCCTGAGTGGTTTAATACGATGTGACATTTGTTGGTGTCTGAACCAAACAGACGTGTTCTCTTACAGCTAGAGCCAGAGCATCTCTGCAGCACAACAGCAGTGTTTTATAATACCGTTTTGTCACACAATTTACCTCTGTCAAAAAAACGGAGCTTCTTGCAATTTGGATATTGCACTTGGCCATATTGTGATGTCGTGAATATTTCTAATGGGCACCTTTCATCTATATTAGCCAACCTTACAAAACCAGAGTCAAGGAATGTAACATAATTACATTTACTAGTATTAAGTATTGCAACTGATTGTACAATTTTAAGGTAGGCCTACTTGTATTTTAACCAAAGCAATTGTTCACAGTGGCTATCATGTCATCTGTGTTGATGTCGGAGAAGTTCTCCGAGTTCTGACAGCAATGGAACGCACCAGAAAAATAACTTCGACAATATTAACGACGTTCACAGCGGGGGCGAGAAAATCACACAGTTAAAAGAGGTTAATTTCACTTACCAACTAGATGTAGACGAAGATTAATGTCCTTTATGGCGGAAAATAGCTGAAGAGTGTCATAATTTCTCCCCGGTTAGACTTGAATTCGGCTAAAGCTGCGGAGACCATAGTGTTTATGTTAGCTAGCTAGCTAACCGATAACCGTTAACTTCTTCTTCTACGCACCTGTTGACGCCTGCTATCGTTGGGTTTAAAAAAAAAAAAAGCGTTGCTAACTTCCCCCTTTTTGACTTAACTACTGAAATAACGTCCGACAAAGCAGGCTTGACTAAACTTTGCTGACCATTTACAGTCTCCTCTGGCTTGATACTCCCTCAAAGATGCTGATATCACCTGCCGTCCGCAAGGACTTAAGGAGCAGTGTCTCTGAAGGTGCGTTTGATTGACAGGCAGCAGTGACCGGAAGTGGATTTGTCAAGGTACTCAAAAGTTAAACTTAAGCAAAAGAAGATCCATCCTTTTAAAATATCAATTTACCGATACCAATAGTGCTTGAGTAACAGCCCTGATATAAAATGTAACTACTTAAATATGAGAATATGTAAGGATAAATTATGTGCATATATATATATATATACACTATATTACCAAAAGTATTCGCTCACCTGCCTTTACTCATTCTATGAACTGAAGTGCCATCCCATTCCTAACTCATAGAATTCAATATGATGTCGGTCCACCTTTTGCAGCTATTACAGCTTCAACTCTTCTGGGAAGACTGTCCACAAGGTTGAGGAGAGTGTTTATAGGAATTTTTGACCATTCTTCCAAAAGCGCATTGGTGAGGTCACACACTGATGTTGGTCGAGAAGGCCTGGCTCTCAGTCTCCGCTCTAATTCATCCTAAAGGTGTTCTATCGGGTTCAGGTCAGGACTCTGTGCAGGCCAGTCAAGTTCATCCACACCAGACTCTGTCATCCACGTCTTTATGGACCTTGCTTTGTGCACTGGTGCACAGTCATGTTGGAAGAGGAAGGGGCCCGCTCCAAACTGTTCCCACAAGGTTGGGAGCATGGAATTGTCCAAAATGTTTTGGTATCCTGAAGCATTCAATGTTCCTTTCACTGGAACTAAGGGGCCAAGCCCAGCTCCTGAAAAACAACCCCATACCATAATTCCTCCTCCACCAAATTTCACAGTTGGCACAATGCAATCTGAAATGTACCGTTCTCCTGGCAACCTCCAAACCCAGACTCGTCCATCAGATTGCCAGATGGAAAAGCGTGATTCATCACTCCAGAGAACGCGTCTCCACTGCTCTAGAGGCCAGTGACGGCGTGCTTTACACCATTGCATCCGACGCCTTGCATTGCACTTGGTGATGTGTGGCTTGGCTGCAGCTGCTCGGCCATGGAAACCCATTCCATGAAGCTCTCTGCGTACTGTACTTGGGCTAATCTGAAGGTCACATGAAGTTTGTAGCTCTCTAGCAATTGACTGTGCAGAAAGTCGGCGACCTCTTTGCACTATGCGCTTCAGCATCCGCTGACCCCTCTCCGTCACTTTACGTGGCCTACCACTTCGTGGCTGAGTTGCTGTTGTTCCCAAACGCTTCCATTTTGTTATAATAGAGCTGACAGTTGACTGTGGAATATTTAGGAGCGAGGAAATTTCACGACTGGATTTGTTGCACAAGTGGCATCCTATGACAGTTCCACGCTGGAATTCACTGAGCTCCTGAGAGCGGCCCATTCTTTCACAAATGTCTTGTTTCACAGTCTGCATGCCTGAGTGCTTGAATTTATACACCTGGGGCCAGGCCAAGTGATTAGAACACCTGATTCTGATCATTTGAATGGGTGAGCGAATACTTTTGGTAATATAGTGTATGTATGTATATATGTATATATATGTATGTATATATATGTGTATATATATGTATATATATATATATATATAAAAAATGGACCAGGGGTGGAGTTAGGGTTATTGGCCCAGTATTTAGCATTTTAGAGTATTTTCATAGTATTGGGGATTTTTCTGTCAGACTGACGATAACATAAACGTATTTAAAAATGTACTACTTTGGCTCTGATGCAGCATCCTCTCACTCCGTGTCCTAACAGCAACACTATCTGATTGGTTAGTGTTAGTAAAAATTTAAATGAGTTGAATTTATGTCTGGATGAAGTTGAAGTAGCGATAACAACTTTATGATCTACAGGATGTGTTGTTATTTCTATGTCTGTCAGCTTGATTTGATGTATATCTGCCCCCAAGTGACCAAAATGAATAATTGCAGCAGAGATTGAAAGTTAAAAACTTTTTTGATGTCACAGATCAGATAAAAAGCCAGAAGTATATATCTAAAAAATGTCAAAGGAGACCTATTTTGGAGCAACTCTGAGACTTGTACAGTCATTACAACACACGCAAATGCTCTTTTGATGTAATGACTCTAATGCCCTGGAAAAGAAGACATCTACTAGTAATAATCAAATCCATAATGACCATCAGTAAGGATGGAAAATAAATAAAATAGTCTGAGACAAGAATTCATCACCACAACCACACTGAAGCCCCATTGCCCCCATCGGAACATCTATTGACCAATGTCTAATTACTTTGCAGAGCTGTGTCTTAAATCAGAGACGACTGTTTAACCTGTATTGACAATACGTGCTGAAAATGTGTGTTGTGTTGTGTAGGATGGAGCCTCCCCGTGCAGCAGCAGATGCTAGATCTATAGGCTGTTCTACAGAGAGACTTTATCATGCATGTGGGGAAGCTATTCTATGCATAATTGATCAAATTATTCTGCCAGCTCATGATCGTGAACACCTGTTCCTTAACCTACAAATGTACCTGTCAGACGGCTTCAGGATGAATTCCTGATCCGGTAAAACATTGTTTTTTCTGCACTGAGAAAATGAATGTGGATTTTCAAGAACAAAGCTCTTTTTATCCTTCAAGCTCCCATGTGAGGACAAAGACAAACAGACTCAGAAGTGCAGATGAGCGGCCTGCAGCCCACAGGTCCGGTGAGACCTCAGCAGATGTTGGCAGTGCGGGGTCTCCTTCCAAAGCTGCAGGTGGGCACGAGCACTCAGCGTGTAATGCATGGTCAGTGTGTAGGCCGCAAAGCTTTCTGTTCACCAGCTTCAGCAGCAAAATGGTGACTGGAAACTCTAAGTCTCTAAGTCACAGCTGATGTCTCTGTCTTTTTTGGAGGACTTTGACAACACTTGTCAATGAGGACTCAGAAAAAATTTCTGCTGACATGTGACAGCATCTCCACCGGACTGGATTCGAGCTCAGAGAGTTTGGGGGTTGCAGCAGAAAATCCTGCATTGCAGACCATTAACGTAAGCCACTGACATTACTGGTTCTGTAGGGACAGGTGATTGGATAAGAGGAGGGTTTTGCCTGAGTGGGGATTAGCAAATCTCTGCCAAAGACCTCTGTGCAGTGATTCAACAGCAATTTTACAGGTTTACAGATTTGCTTGTCACGCCGTTAGAGATGAGCCTAATTAAATCTTGTTTCTTTTCCTCACAAATGTGTTATATAATTTACTTGTATCAGACATTCTGTCAATGAAATTTGTAAACTGTGATCTTGTTCTGTCATGTAACATCTGTTGCATGTCTGTCCATCCTGGAAGAGAGATCCCTCCTCTGTGGCTCTTCCTGAGCTTTCTTTCAGTATTTTTTCAGTTTGGCAAGGTTTTCCTCACTGAAATTGAGGGTCTAAGGACAGAGGATGTCGTTCACTTTAAGTATTGTAAAGCCCACTGAGGCAATGTGATTGTGATTTTGGGCTGCATAATTAAAAGTGATTGGATTTTAACTTGATTTCCATTTTGTTGAACTAACAAATTAATTGTTAATTAATTGTCCCTGACAAAATAGCATTTACAATAGATAAAAACATGCCAATGGACCCATCTGTGGCACTATTCATGTCCAGTCCTCACCAAACAAAAGTCAAGTCAATGGGAGAAACACATTAAAACTCGACATAACTATGTCGTGTGTCCTGAGAAAAAGAAAGAACACAATTCACAGTACATTAGCAACTGATGTTTAAATCAACGTGTTGTTCATCCCTTGATTTCATTTGGGAAAAGGGACTTGTTTGCAGTGTAACTGCAATCTAATCAGCAAGATTTGTCTGGACTTGCCCTATTTGATCACAATACTATCAGCCCTGTCCAAAAACATCAGTTGTTAACCTGCTCTCTGAAGTGTGTTCTTTCATTTACTGGAGGCGTTTCTGCATCAGAAGTCACACGACATAGAAATGTCTGGTTTTTAGTGGGTTACGCCACCCATCTAGCATAGAATTCAATGCAGCTGTCACCACAGTCTGGCACCAACGTAAGATTCCTTCTTCTTTCTTTCCAAGGTTTCTTGCTTTGCTCTGCTTGTAGCTACTATGGCCAAACAGCATTATCCTGGATGAAAGTCTAAAGGTAACCGTGCTCTTATAATATATATTATATACATTAGTTTTTATAACATAACCATTTGGTTCTTTTGAAGACAGTGGTCGTAGCAGCAGCCGTCTCAAACTGATAACCAAAGAAAAGGTTTGGGAGCCAAAAGTTGGAATCTGTTCCGAAATGTAGCCGCTTGTCAGTCCTCAACCCCAGATAGATTAATACTGTTGTGACTGTTAGTAGAGATCCTGACAAACAGGACAAAAGGAGGACAACTTAAGTGATTCCACTGAATCTTTTGGAAGAAAAAAAAAAACAAACACTAGATTTGTCCAACATATCAGCGTACAAATGAGAATAATCCACACTCGTCTGAACTCTGCGGGTCTTTACAAGTGTGTAATTGCTATGTGACACTGTGGAAGACGGCACAACAATGTAATCTCAAATGAGATTATCTGACTGAAAGAGAAAGGGACATTGTTAGAGGTGAAAGATGTCTCTTCCAGAAAATAATACTGCCTCTTCTGTCTGCATTCGTGTCACAATTCAAACATCAGTTTACACTGCCATGACTTCACAAGTTGCCCTGAACACTGTAACAAGTCTTCGGGGGCAGGAGAGAAGGATGTCACTGACAGAATTGAGTGCATAGCTTGACTGCTAATGAGTTTTTTTGTTTTTTTTTTCTCCTTATACCAGTGGCAAATAAAACAACTCATTTCCTGGACAGAATCACCTCTTATGAATGAAGACAACACTGTGGCAGTGTTTCTGATTACGACTTACTTCGTGCTCTCGTTGCGCACAGCTAAATGGCCATTAATATAAACTCTATGTACTTATTTTTTGTCAACCAACGTTTTGTGCTTCGTTTTCTTCTGACATTTGTGCGGCCTAATAACCTCTCCTTTTACTTCAAACTGTTTTTTTTTGTTAACGGTGCTCACAGCCTCACCCCACAGCAGTAAGTGGACATCTCCACTGACCATTTAATCAGGTGCTAATTAACTGGCACAACCTTAAAAACCAATTTGTGATTACCTCTCTTCTTCCGCTCCTAGCCCATTACGTCTAACAAAGATATATTCAGAAACGCATTTGGAGGATGGCGCCAAATTATCGGTATCCGAGGCAATAACAACTAAACATGGAAATGAGGAAATGACAGTGTCAGTTCAATCAATTTAATTTTAAAAAAGTAAGCGGCACTTATTGGACAGGCATCCCATTTGCTGTGATGAGTGTAAGCGTCCGACTACAAGAGCACACCAACTCAAGCTCGGCGTCCACATGCAAAACAATAGCGTTGGTGACTGTGAAAGGTGCTTCTTGTGCGACGAAGTGTGGCTGATGAGACATGCATAAATTCATGAACAGGTGTAATGTGCTCGGTAAAAACTTGAAATGGCCTCTCAGCACAAAGTGAGAGTGATTGCTAATTATTTATGCTAATTTTCAAATGCATGCAAATTCACAGCAACACAAAGGACTCCATTACAACAACCTTGTCTCCAGAAAAGCACCTGTAATGACCTGTAATTTGTGACACTGCCGCCAAACCCAAACGTTTAACAATTTCATATGAATGAACTAATAAAATCTAGAAATCATTTAGACTTATAGAGACACCTTGAACAAGCTTTCTGCTTCTCTGGTGCCACAACCCTTTTGACAATGTGAGCCTTGAAATACTGGACGATAAATAGTTTTTATAAGAAGAGAGGAGTCAAAAAGTCTGGGCCAAATGTCAATATTTGCTAAGAAACTTCACACAAAACCACAAATGTGAACATCGTGGTGAAAAAGTCAGGTGATCACAAAATTTATTATAAGAAGAGAAGGTCTGGACAAACATCTACTTTATGTTGATATTTCACAGGATGACAGAAGAATTTGACCAATTTTAAGCAGGATTATATGTAAATCAGCTTCATCCTCTCAGGTCCTTTATTGTCTATAAAAAAAAGTACGACAATCCATCCTTTATTAAAAGGGTCAAAAAAAGGGTCAAAAAAGTAGTATAGTGCCTCTAGTGATGTTGCATTGTGGGTAATGTAGGCACCTGGTTTTGAAAAAGGAAGAGGGATGCGTTAAATATCTCTGGTTCTGCTGTACTGATTGATCCATAATGAGCCCGACAGTGTTAAAGGACACAAAAACAACGAGCCTACATTACCCACAATGCAATTTAGCCATTGAGTGACATCACTTGAGACGGATCAGATTGCATGTAGCTTCTTGTGGAGCTGAGAAAAAATGTATACTACTTTTTTTTTTAATTTTCCTGTTCATTGTTTATGCCACTCCATGTTTAAATAAAGTTTTAAATGAATATATAAATTAATCTCTACAGCCACGCAGACACTGTAGATAAAGAAACCATCAAACCATTCAGACAATAGTTACTTATGGTCTGTGTAAAACAAAAGCTCAATTAAGCTATTTATATGTCAATAATCACATTATCATGCCATAAGAGAACACCACTTAGCCACAAATTGATCAATTATTATGCCATTAAGACAATAACTTTTCTTGAACGGTCTCTGTGAATGCCTGAGCACTCCGCACGCGTCACTCCAACATGGATTTCTCTCTCGCTAACAGCATCATCATGCAAACATTCACAGCACAGTGCACACGAGTCTCACCTTACTCACATTACCCTCTTAATTACATTACAAGTGCACATTCCATATGCATGTAAACAAGATGTGTGGCCCTCAAAGTGCTGCGCCATCATAACAGCCAAATGGAATAAGTGCAGTCAGCAATGAATGCTGTCAAAGGAACACGAGGGCAGCAAATATATTCACAAATAGGGCTGCTCAAAGTTTAAAAATTGGCACAATACGTGAGGATGACAACCCCCGAATCTTCCATTCATCTGAGGACATACGGACAATTGTCATCACAAAAAGGGAGACTTTGCTTTGTGAAACACAGAGAGAGTTAAATCTCCACCAGGACTACCGGGGTGCCGTGACAAGCGAGACAAATCTTGTTCTCATTTATTTTGAAAGGGTGCACTTTTCTTCCAAGCGGAGTCCTTCCTCTTGTGTTAAAACATTAATATCTGGGGATTTCAAGGTTTCCCAGAACTGCAGTAATATGTTAATTTACCCATTACCCATTTAAATTCTTTTCATCCTCTTTTTTTAAAAATACATTTTAATTATCTGATAACTGACAATGGTATGTTATTTTGCAGTTGTTTCCATCCACTCGCCTACCCTTTACACAGTGCACCTTGCGAGCTTATAAAATACCCAGCAGGACAACAAAGGAAGAGGGGAAAAAATCAATTGTAATTGAACACTGTGTGGTCACCGAGAAAGCAAGTGTAGATAGAAATCCTCTGATGTTAAAATGTGCAGAAGCATCACCGTCCCGCACGGCTGAAACTTCACATTCTGAAGTATTTGATGATATAAAGTTTCAGGGTATGAAACCGGCGGCAGACAGAGGAAAGAGGGAAGTGCCGGTGACAGACCGCTCTTTTTCTGCGATCCCAGTTGTCATGGAGATGGTAGTAAGTTGTCGTAATGTCAGGGTTTGATGTTGCTCATTAGGCCGGTAATGATTTGTGGATAGATTGTAGGTGTGGGAGCTGTGTCTCATTTGAAGCCGTGCGCTGGCATCCAGGGTACTTCAGACACTAGTGTTTACTGAGCAATCCGAGCTAATGTCATGATTTACATTCTGCTCTTGGACACTAATGGATCCATTGCTATGCATCTTCCCCTTTTTCTGTTGAGCTGAATAATCAATGGAAATGTAGGTTTCCGTCTTTCTGATCAGACTCAGGCAGCGCTGTGTATCTATATCTGTGGTTATGATGGCATTGCCCCGCTTTCACCGAGGAAAGAGTCACTGTGTCCTGAAAAGGCATCGTGAACTTTCTGCCAATAAACTGACTTTCAGGTGAGAAAGTATATATCTTTAATTTGAGCTGATGAAGTTGAAGTCAGTTGTATTTACTCGTATTACATCAGATAAAAAATGGAGGCATTTCATCTATGCAAATTTCAAGCCACCATGCTGCGACAGGGAGCTAAACAAGCGTCTGACAAGGTTGGGGGTGGTTGTAACTCCTTTATCAAAAGAGTGTTACAAATAAAATTAGAATGAGAACAAAACACATCTATGACACTCCTTTCTTTCAGCATGCAACTACAGCAGGTCAGAAAATCTGATATGGCAGTGCCTGCACATGCACCACAGTGTACAAAGAACCTGAGCAGATACTGCAAGACATTACAAAACCTCAGAAAACAAGGATCAAGACAGCTGTACCCATGTGGATTATCATGGCAATCAAAAAGCATCTGACAGCTACAGGTTGGAGGAAGGTCAGAGGTTACAGGTAAGGTATTTATCAGTTTTAATCCTAATCAACGGTGTGTAGTTTTTGTGTAATCCTGTGGACAAACCAACAAACGGACACGGGCAAAAATAAGAGAACCTCCTACTTGGTGGAGGTAATAATCATTTGTTTTCTGCAAATCACGGATGCTGTATATGAAAACTTTTCTGTTTCTTCTAATTAAAATTTTTAAATTTGCTGTGTTTGTAAGGCTATGGTTCAGGTCTAGTTAGGTGAAAGCATAACAACCACTTGGTTAGGGTTAAACATAATATTAAAGATCATGGTTTGAGTTTTTACGCCACAAACTCAACTGGAAAATGTCAACCAGTTAAGCTAAAGGTGCCCAACTTTGTCAGCTATAACAGGAAGTGAACGGTGGTCTCCGAGTGGTCTGGAGCAGTGGTCCTTTAAGACAGGAAGTCGGCGTATCAACTTGCAGCAGAGTGCACCATCAATCATTCGTCTTGGGATGATAAAAACAACATGGCCGGTCCGGATTGGCTCTCAGGTGCAATAAAAATTGTGTTGTGTTACAACTGAGCCGAGCACTGGAGCAGCAGATAATGAATCTCCTTACATGTGAAATCATTAAATGAATTCTGTGATAGTTGGAAACATCTCTATGCGCGGCAGACAAACGAGGGGTACTTTGTGTCAAAAATTGGAGAGCGCGAACACAAAAACTCAGTGAGTCACTCCCGCTGACACAGAAAGTGCTACAAGCATCGCCAGTCTCCCTGCTAGAGGTACAAGTGGTAGTACTGTCGCTATTATCATAATTATTATCGTTACCGTTGTGTGTTTTGGACTCATGATGGAACATTTATAGCAGGTGGCTCATCTTTTTTTTTGCGAGCCTGTGATGAGCCGTTGTGTGAAATCCTGGCAGGGGATTTGCTTTCGTGCCACACAGTTTGACTCCTTAACTCCCTAACAGATTCTGAACATCTGTCAAAAATTCTCAGCAGTGTGACAGTGTGATGGTGCAAAAAAAAAAAAAAAACAGTATTTTTAGCTACAATATACAGTATTTATTCGAAAGCTAATGGGAGCGCTGCATTATATTTTGAAGCTGCGGCAGGCGAGGACTCTCTTTTAAAAAAAACATTCTTGTTTTCGTGAAGATCCGGCTGCCGTCCAACGCTCCATCCAGGGTTACTGAGACTGCATTGATTAACCCTGTTTATTAAATTAAGATCTGGTGTTGGGGACAGACGTGTGAATCAAAGTCTGAGTCTTAGATGCTTCTTAATTAGCAGGAAGCAAAAATGGACTTTACACTGTTTTCCCTGCCAGTTATGAGCTGTCGCCTTGCCTGTGCCACACACGGGCCACTATCGCTGTGTCTAGTTCAATGACTCCTCAAGGCATGGTTTCTCAGAAGTGCACTTAAAGGGAAATTCAGTCTATTTTTTAATATTAACAATATTAAATGTCAGCAGTCAGTTTGCTCATTCAGTTTGTTCTGTCATGATAACAAAAAGAGTTGGTTTATTTAGGAGCTAAAACTATTTCAGTCGATGAAGATCTTTCTCTTCTGATCAGACTTTCTCCAGAGTGTGCCCGTAATTGTTGACGTGGTCGCCTCCTGCTGTCGCGCAGCTTTAAGAAACATAAATCCGCATTTTATATGTTGACTGCTCCATCGACAATGCTGACAGCTTGTGACAGGATTCAAACAATTTCCGTGGGAGTGCTCCAATCCGAGCAGGAATGCGCCTCTGATTTTAGTCCTATGAATTTCATCGTGTGTGCATCGTGGTGTCACAAAGGAGTTCCTGGCATGTCCTAGAAATTCGGAGTTCGGACCCCCAAGGCTTTCTGTTCCAGCCTCGATCCTTTTCCTTTGACATTAAGACCAGAACATGCTCCCTCACAGGAAAAGCCCAGCTTCTGCCTTTTAATGAAAGGTGTTCATCATCACCTTGTCAGCAACAGTGTGTGACCACGACAGGTTGATGCCACTTAGTCTCCCTAAGGGGAGCTTCGGCTGTCATGCAGAATTTGCAGTGCTGCCATTTTACCTTGACGGACGAACCAACCTGGACAGGACATGGAGAGCGGCCACATAATGGGCCCTCCAGTTGTCTTCCTCCTTGAAAAAAATGAAATTGGATGACATTTGTGTCTTATTTGTGTCCTTCGCTGCATCTTGTTCTGCTGCGCTGGTCATTCTGTGTTTACGCCAACAGTTGAATCAGAGCACTGCTCTCACCATCTTTCATCGCCCACGCCATCGCTTCACAATCCTCGAAAGGCCCTCAAAGGTCATCGTGGCGGAGATGACCGGTCTCTTCCTTTCGCTTCTTACGAGCGAGTGCCTTCGCTTTGCCCCAGTTCCCCTGCATGGGCGAGCCCTGATTGCAGGCGTAAGGGGGGGTTACAGTAATGCTGGCTGACATGCTGAGAAGCTGTGATTGCTTAGAGGGCTTTGTGGGTGGACTGGGTGGACGGTGTGGGTGGCGGCGGAGGGATAGGGGCCGTGTCTCACAAGGACCTTTAACAGCCTTTTAAAAGCTCTGAGAGGGCCGGCCTGACGCCAGCCACTCACAGGAGAGAAACTGCTGACAGAGCTAAAGGCGGCGGGAGGGAGGGAAGGGGGGCGAGCAGGAGCACGCAGCAGTTTCCAGGAATGCCTTTTGAGTTCATCACGTCGTCCTGTGATCCCTGCGAAGATCTAGACACACCACAACCCTAAACGCCCTCACTGTAGTCGCTGTGTAATTACAACCATTTGCGCTAAATTATTCACCAGGTGCAACCGCTGAAATCACATCAAGCACTCATGGAATGCACTTCTGTGAGCTTTCCCTCTGCAGCCTATTAGACCACTTTAGGCTCTCTCGGGTCAGCCCGGCCACTGAGATAGAAACATCCAACATTGCGACCCCGTGACCCGGTCCCACTCACACAGCGAGCCCACAGAGTGCTGTGTTTGACCTACAAAGGCATGACTAAATTGGCTAATAGCGAGCTCTGTGCCCGCTGAATCCTCTGTTTCTGTGACCAATCATCCATCGGCAGACAGGAAATAAAAGACATTATCCAAAAAGAACACTGAAGTCCCGGGAAGCTTTATTACTCTCATTTCTTCAATAACTCCCTCAGACTTCCAGTTGCGTGCCATATTTCATCTCGGCACTGAAGAATGAGTTTTCTGACAGGAAACATGAGAAATGCAAGAAACTCAATGGGCACGGCTGGAGGGGGGCAGCCTACCCACTGAAGATCACAGCAGTGGCAATGAATGCATCAGAAAACACCGCTGTAGGCGAGCATAAGTCAACAGCGCCTAATGTGAGCCTTTGGTATGCATGATGTTAAATAGATTGTGAAAATGCTCTTTTCATGACTAAGATGGAGCTTTTCATTAATCCTGGAGCTGAACCTGCCTCCGCAAAACATCGAGCATCCCTCGCGGGAAAGACAAAACACCCACGGTGGGCTAGAGAGATCTCAGCGGAGCTCTCACACAGCTCACGGACTCGCTCTCTTTGCATCCGCCCCCTTAGCTCCTGCGTGCATTTGTGATTTGCATGTTTGTTGATGCAGTATGTGATACGTCATGTGTATAGCACGCTGTAATAAGTGTCTTTATTCCTGAGCACGTATCATTTTCTCTGTGTGCCATGTGCATATGCTTTTTTACCGCTCTGCGTGTTAAGCGCGGGCGGATGTGGTTGAGACGGATAATCACAGAACTTAAATCGTATTCTGCCTTTTTATGTGTGTGCGTGCACAGCAGTTGGTCAGGGGAGATATAGGTTTATGATTTTATTTTAAGACGCCCATGTTAATGATACCCTCATGCAGAGGATTAAGGCAATATTAGCACCGAGATTCAGTAAATATTAACATGTGTGAGCCCTGATAAGTCCACTTGACTTTTTTATTTGCTTTGATATGAAAACCACAGCAATAAGAACAACTGGCGATCACCTCAATTTAGCAAAAATCCCCCTCTGCGTGTCCCTCGCTTTCTCTCTCCACCTTCCTTGCTCGGTAAAATCGTCCATAAATCAAAAGTCATCCTCAGGAGAACGTTGTCAGTGTTGTCAAAAGAGGACCCAAATGCATAAATCTGAGCAGGTGGGCTAGAAGCTAAAAAGTGAGCTTTAATAAGAGCCGATGTTCAAAAGCCGATAATCCGAAAACAAAAGTCAGGCAAAAAGCAAACCAAACGCCAAGGTTAATGAAAGACAAGTACCTTCCTGCAAAACCACATAACTTCAAACTGGACGTTTCTTTACGTTGCATTTTTACATTAGTTTCGTTCAATTCATTTTTCTCTTTTGTCACAATGCTGTGTTCATGCTCTGTTTAGGTGTAGGCACAAAATCATCTTAGTTAGGGTTAGGGAAGCGTCATGGTTTGGCTTAAAATACTCGCATTACACTCACGGATAGAGATGGTGCAACTTCCAGTAACAAAACCCTGTTTTATTAACCACAGAAACGTTGGAAATGCCTGCAGCTCTCCTTAAAAAACTCCCAGTTTTGACACCACAGAAATGGCTGCAAATGTATCCAGTGGCCTGACTTAGATTCCGGTCATCAATTTGGCAGCCTTGTTGGATGTAATAACGCCGCCACCTTCGCTGTAGCAACAGGCAGCTAGCAAGCATTATTAAGACGTGATATGCTATGTTTGTGTGGTGGCCTCGAATGTTAAAGGTGTTTGCAGGTAGGTTAACTGCTAAAATGCTGTTATATTCTTGAAACTGGGCTACAGAATGGCTGGGAACGAAGCAGTAGTAATTCATAAACATAAATTTAGGAATACAGACGTTGAGAATACATATGGTTGAGGGAATGTGGTGCCAAGTGTACATGGGCCAGAGAACAAAAGACACAAAAGTGTATACACAGAAAGATGGCAGGGAAAGTACAAAGACAGGAAGTAGAAAGTCACAACAAGACACATGAGGATACATCCACCAAAATAAAACAGGAAACGGTTAAAACCAAAACGATGTGTGCAAAAACATTCATGCTCATTCATTTGCAACCACATTTGAAATCCTAAATTGCCACGATGGCGTCGCATCTGAGCTATTATCACATACGTTTATGCCAGGTCGCCTTTGTATGCCTGCATACATCTGCACCAGTTATGGCGAGTTTCACTTTAATATGCCACTGTTCGCTGTAAACGGTGCACTGCGGATTCAAAATAAAACAGGTCTCTGTCAAGCTGTCATCCTGTCACCCTTTGTTAAAATGACAGCAGAGACAGTTTAATCAGCCGCTGTGAAGTAAAATGAATCACCGCAGCACATCAGAGGATTCAGGCTTCACTTTGGTGCCCATAGACACTAATGCCAGGGCACATCAGCCATATACCAGCTATAAAGCTCTCGTCATGTTCTGTCGATTCTCCAGAACCTGCACCACACTAATCTCATCCCAGCGAGCTCGGAAATCTATTTCTGAGGAGAGAGTCATTTTTTCAAATCAAACACCTTCCTCCAGCCAGCAGACTCACAATGTGAGAGCCGGAGCGGTCGGCAGGTATCCTTTGTGATGCTGACGTCAGAGCCAATAACTGCAGCCACACTATCGGCACCACTGTTTATAAATGAGGGCTGCATAGACATTTTCTGCTACAGAGGGAGTCGTTGTAGAGACAAACTCCACCAGCACCAAACACCATTAAAAAACAACAGATTTTTTTAATTATTTGTTTTATTTTATGGTGTCCCAATTGGCAGTGAGGCAACAGAGCAGCAGGGCGGCCAAAAGTAGCACATCTGCAAGGCTTCATTATAAATGACTGTAACTCCCTGACCTGAAATCCACTCAACCAACCTGTCACCTTCACTGTGTTGAATGGGTGTAGGTTCATGCACAGCCTTAAAAAAGTGGAATGTATAATTCATAGTTGTGCTCATTACATGGGAATACATTTGGGAAGATAGAAGAAGATTTCTCCATTGCACCGTCCTCCAACCTGTGTGCACTGAAGACCCTTCAACACCTCCTTTAGGGTGTTATTCTCACTGAAGTGTATCCTACTGGACCCCTGACTGCGATACGTAGGATAGAAGCAGCATTTTTAAAGTATAAGAGAAGCAGTTGCCATAATGGATTTGTAACAAACTGCTAATCTGGAGGTACAGGTTCAAATACATTTAAGGGAGAAATTAAATGAAAAAAGCCCCATGAAGTGAAGTGCTCCTTCGCTGAACCCTCATCATTTCTCCCTAAAGATATTCTCTCATTCTGTGTTTTGATGATGATGTCGGGGAGTGCTGCTGATCACATCGGTCGGAAATCTACTGACGCAACATCGTCTCCTGGAAACACAGGCGGAGTTGGAATTTTGTGCTGCGGGAGGCGAAGATTTTATGAAGAGGAAGAAGACAACATAGTGAAACTGGTACTCTGCATTTAACCCATCCTGAGGGAGGAGTGGGCACGGGTTTACCCTTGCACAACTCCAGTGCCTTTGGTCAAGAGTACTGAGTGGAGAATCAACCAACTCGTGCATGTTTTGATGGTGGGAGAAACCGCAGTACCCCGAGGAAACCCACGCAAGCACTGGGGGAGAACATGTAATCCACACAGAAAGCAGCCAAACTGACACAAGTGGCCTTAAACCATAACAGAAGGCATCCGTACAAAGCTTGCCACAAACCCCAACAAAAGAGCTTAAAAGTTGTTTTCTGATGGTATTCGCCTTTCGCACATGAGCACAGGCGACTGAAGCAGACTCGCAGCCACAAAGTTAGAGTTTGTTAAAAGGGAATTATCAATTTGTGTCGGGCTAAATTAAACTGCAAGGCTTTGATTTTCCATACGCACTTTTAAAACCATTTAGCAGTCGCATGTATGAGATTGAAAAACTGAAATAGGCACATTCACTCGTGATTTATTGCAAAACGACGTCCCTGCAAACTACGCCTGCATATGTTGCTGTACAACTAACTTGCAGCAGAAAAATATGTGTTGAGAGAGAAACTTAATTCCACAAAGTGTTTAAAACTATTTAAAGTATCAGAGATGTGACAGAGAATGTGATTTGTATATTTGTTACTACATCTGCTCATGCAAAACAACATCCATTCATAGCAAACTAAAGGATTATTAAACTTTTTATAATTATTGTTTGGTTCAGGCACTCAAAGCCCTGGAATAAGGTAAGGGGAAGATTTTAATAAAGCCTGACATCTGCTTCATTCAACCTGAAAATCTATTCGGTACAACAAATTGTCAAACTAGTATATAAATGGAAATGCAGGGTTTCCTATAGGTGTATAAGTGGGCTGACATCTGTTGACTGTGACCGCCGCATGATTTCCATCATTTTCATACTCATCACACCATTCAGCGCTGAGAAATCTGGAAGCTTTACGGTTAAATCTGTTGCATTTAGTCCGCTGGCGCCGTGTCCCAACGGTCCCCTTTAATTCAATCAAGCCTAATCCAGTATAAAATCTAATATATTCAGATCCGCTAGATCCGGATTTTTATGTGGATGTGAATCGAATTGCGCTCACTCACAGATACCAGCCGTCTAAGACGCCTGATTTTTAAAATCAAGATCCATCCATCTCAGAGAAAACAATACTGGAACCGTCCGTTTATCCAGACTCACACCAACAGTTAATGGGGTCCATGCTGTGCTGAGACACATCCTCCATCCAAACTTTGTGGAAATCTGTTCAGTGTGTAACGCTGCTGACAAACCAACCAGCAACAAACAGGGGGAGGTAATCTGTGAGGACCTGAGGTAAGTACTGGTGCTTGTATTAAATGACTACAGCAATAGGGGGACCTCTGCATTAGTTAGGTGTTTTTAATGTCCCTTTAAACATCCATTCCTGTGTTGTGATGTGAGCATGGGCGCTTATACTGACGAACCCCTCCGCAAATGGCCATCTGACTCTTCAGTCGGCGCTTTTAGCATCTTTCAACAGAGCACCGAATGACGGTGAAGCGACTGTGGATGTATTTTGTCGCGCTATGAATGTGCGCTCAGTTTGACTGATGGCGCTTGATGTGTGACAGGTGTGCCGGTTATCGGCTCATTCCTGATCCCGCTCGTCTATACGCGGGGGGCCAAGATTGAGGTGGTCGTTTCTCGGGGCACAACTCATCTCCCTCTGCTCCCAGCAATCCTGTCTGCATTGTAGTCTGTAAGATATTTGCCACGCTGATGCTTTTGTGTTTCCAGAGAGGGTTGTTAGGGGAGACACAGTAAGTCATCTTTTTTCTTACCTTACCAGTCAGATATGTTTGTTTGTTCGTTTGTCTGTTTGTTTGTTATTGTGGACCCTGAAAATAAATCCTCTAGCTGCATTCAAAAGTAAATTGTAGAAACGTGATTCACAGACGTTTGGGACGCCACAGACGACCACGACATCATCCAGAACGCCTTGACTGTGGCCGATCGCTCTTCATCTGAATCTCAGCTTTGAATCCCTCTGTGCAGTCCGGAGGCGTTGTGAACACTCTTCACCGGAGGATTAACATCCAAAAATATAAGTGTACACTTGTTTGAGCCTATATAACCACTTCAGGTAGGACATCTGATCCAGAATTGTTTTGTGGACTACGAAACGTCTCCTGACTTTCCATCTACATGAGGATGGTTGGACAATGATTGAGTTTTCATTTTTATGTTTCTTTAAACATGCACTACGCTGTTTTGGGGAGGAAAGTGTTCATCTTTGACTGACGACTAAACAAACAAACTGATCTTAAAGGACAAAACACAAGTTTATACTGTTTTACTTTGTTTTTACATGGTGGACCTTTCTAGCCTCAAACAGTGATCTGGGGACCTTATCCTCTGTGAGAAAAGCTTGTCTATCCAGTTGATTATTATTATTTCATTAAATATCATCATTTTAGTGGGCTGCACAGTGGCCCAGTGGCTAGCACTGCTGCCTCACAGCTAGAAGATCGCCGGTTCGCGTCCCGGTTGGGACGCCTGGGATCTTTCTGTGTGGAGTTTGTATGTTCTCCCTGTGCAACCGTGGGTTTTCACCGGGTACTCCGGCTTCCTCCCACAGTCCAAAAACATACTGAGGTTAATTGATCATTCTAAATTGTCCGTAGAGTAGGTGTGAATGAGAGTGTTCGTCTCTATGTGTGGCCCTGCGATGGACTGGCGACCTGTCCAGGGTGTCCCCTGCCTTCGCCCTAAGTCAGCTGGGATAGGCTCCAGCCCCCCCGCGACCCTGCAGAGGATTAAGCAGCGTACATAGAATATGTACAGATGATGGATGGATGGATCATCATCTTAAATATTAAGATTCTAAGTTTGAATTTCTTCCCCCAAAACTACATGGTGCCCCTTTAAGATACTCTTGCGACTTTTGCAGGAAACTGCAAGGTTATCTTGTTATTAATATGCCTGGAAACAATTTTGGTCCACATTATCATGGATTTTTTTACTTGGATCTGGAGGCAAGAACACTGACAAAAACCCAACTATGCAGGCCTGCACACCCAAAAAAGCGTGAACTTTTAAATAATAAAATAAACTCTTGATATATAGTTTTGAAAAAGAAAAAAAAAAAGCTGCAGATAAAAATACATTTTTAAACCACCTCTGGAGGTTTCAAGGGAAAGTGAGCACAAGTGGGATATATAGGAGTGCAGTGCAGCGTGATCACAGTGGACCGGTGCCTCCTGTCCAGTTACACCCACATTCAGAGGTGGAAAGAATATCTGAGCAGGAGTGTTGCTGTGTTGTTAAATTTTTACTCCGGCCACACTTGAGCTCAACTAGACGAACAGAATCAGAAAGTCTATCTATCTATCTATCTATCTATCTATCTATCTATCTATCTATCTATCTATCTATCTATCTATCTATCTATCTATCTATCTATCTATCTATCTATCTTAGAGGAGAAATGAAGTACATTTTAAATGAATTGCTCCTACGTAACAGCAGCTCCTCTTTCCATTATTTCATTATGCAGATGGAATACAGGAAAAAGCACTGAAATCAGCAAACATGGCGCAAACCCCTACATGAATAGCAGCAGAAGAAATCACAGGCGATAGTTTGTGGAAAATAGGAGGCAACTGTTACTGGTAACACCGGAGCTGTCAGAGCTCTCGTTCTGAGCCGAGGCTCTCGTCTCTGGTATCATTGTAACTGTCACTCTATGGGTGGAAGAGAAGGGAACACAAGAGGCTGCAGCTCGCTTTTTTTATGGCAGCCATAATTTCATGTCGAGGTTGGGAAAAAAAAAAAAAAAAAGGAAGAAAAGAACGCGTTGAGGTGCTGAGCATTAATATATATTGTCTTGGAGATGCCCAGGTCTATATGTTAATGCAGCCTGCGGGGAGGCTGAGGGCCGCGGGAGGTTCAGGGAGGGAAGGCACAGCTCGCATTATGTGGTTTTAAGTCGGTTTGATGTATGATTACAGAAAGCATCATTCGTCACGCATTTGTTTTTTCCCTCTACGGGTTTAAAGAAATCTCCATTTTGACTGATTTATGTCGAATAAAATGTCAACATGGAAAAAGGTGAAATCTCTCAGTGACATCGTGTGTCATCTGTTGTGTATTTAGGTGTATACAATTATACTTGTCAGTATTTTTCAGGAAACCCTGAGAGGAAAATGAACAGAAAGAAGAGCCCCATCACTTGACTCGTTCTCAACAGGAATATTTATCATTATCATTTATGTTTCCTTCCAGGTGTAGCTGTTTGTTAGCTATTAACACTGGTTAACATTTCTAGCCAAAAGAAAGACATGACAGTAATGTTACAACTTAACTTGCTAACACACAATACCTGTGCATGTATATCGTGTTTGGAGAAATGAAAACTCAGCTGGAGGAAAACGTGATGTAAAATTCAGAATATGACACTAAAAATTTAAAAAATGAAGAATATGACACTGAAAATAATCTTAACAAAAGCAAATGTTACCCAACAACAACACTTCAAGGACTTTTACAAACTAATTTTCACTTGTTCTTAACTCATAAACACTATTCAGATCAGACTGAGAATATGGATCACCAGAAGTGCCTCTTTGGACCTCTGTAATTTCCAATTTAACAGTGGATAACATGAGAAAGGTGTCACCTGTAGTCACGAACCAGCAGAGAACTGTGAATTATCTCCTGATTCTTCCGTGACTATCAACTGAGAGGCGATATCAACCTTTCAGCTCACTGTTTCGGTTCACTCATGACATTGCTTTAAGGCCACTGTGGTCAGCTGTTTACACCCAACAAGCTTCACTGACTCACTGTTTGCGACTTGCCCCGCAACAAACAGCTGACAGAGTTAAGCTGTTTTTTCCACTGCATGGTGCAGCTCGACGTGACTCGACTCAATTTTTGTCTATTAGATTCTGAATACCTGGTATATTTTCTTTGGTCGTGGCACTGATTGATCAAAGAATTGTCGCTTGAGCAACTTGGGGCATCCTGCACAAGCTCAGCATTTTTAAATTGCCGAGCTACCATCAATACCAGCGGCAATCTTTTTATTCTCACGACCCACATTTTAAAAATGGCAGCCCAGAAAAAGGACACACACACAGACACTGGATGCAAGAACACTATCCTTTTTTCATATCCTCTGTTAAAAGAGTGGCCTCTTCATAAGTGTGTGTGTATTAATCGTGTAACTGAGAGAAAAAAAAAACGAAGAAAGGGTTAGCAGTGAAGTTGTCAGTTTAGCAGCAAATGCACGGTGTGATCACGGTTTGTTGGTGAATGAAAGTAAAGGAGGCACAACGCTGTGAGACGACCTGCTCAGAATCCTGCTTATGTTGAAGAGTAACTATCTGCAGTGAGGAACGAGGTAGAGAGAGAACCCGGAACAAAAAGCGAGTAGAGTCGAGTCAAAGTTACTTCATTGACGAGCTGGTGAGGTGTGTAGCAGCCAAAGAACCAAAAACGGAGTTAAAAGACAGTAAATAGTCATCTTACAGTCACCAGGTGGGCAGATATACAAATGTGTGCTAATGTTGCTCCATTCCTGCTGGATCTGTGAAAAGGCAGATGTTTGCCAAATCAATTTAATGGGTGATGATTCTTTCAGCATGCCAGTGCAAGTTTTTCACATCATCAGCGTCTGATATATTTGACGCATTCGTTTGTGGAGATTTATGAAGAAACGGTGACATTTCATTTCTGTGAGCTCGTGTTCTATCCAGCTGTTTCTGTTACTTATCTATTACAGTTTATGGTTCTCTACAGGCTCGCTTTCCCAGAGCTGTGTTTCAGTCATTTCCAGCAGGAATGAACCTGTGGGCAAACGGGGCTGTAACTGCGATCCCCGTTGTTCCTTTCACTCTTGGAATGCAGCACTTTTCCCCAGGTGCAATGTTTGGTCTGTCGAGGCCACTTATGGTTGAGGGAGTAAAAGTGAGGGAGTGAAACCTCCACAGTACCTGTCTGTGATGTGGGACCACTGATCTGCATAAGGAGTTCTTCTCTTATTTTGTATCTTTCTAGTATTTTAGGTCATCTTCAAATATGTTTACATTGGTTACAACATGCTGCATTGTTTAAATTTAGCGTTAGAGTGGTAAAAGTACTAAAAACTCATGTGTGACTAGAAAGTGTCATGCATGTATTTCTATGTATGTACACACTGTAAACTGAATCTGGACGCAATTCAAAGCTTTTCATTTCATGCTTTTTCATTTTTTTTCTCCTTTCTTTCAGTTTAGGGGCTTTAGGGCTTTGTGCATGTAAAAGATCTTGAAAAAAATAAATAAATAAACAAAGTCCACTCAAACACTCCCCACTGCCACAGAAAACACTGCTCCTGAAACGCCTCGTCAGTAGTCACGCCTTTAATTCTGTGACTTCTTGACATCACACTATGTCATCATGTCACACATTTGCAGATATTCACGATAGAAATTAAGCTAACTGGAAGGTGAAAACATGACAGAGCCGAGCACTGACACGGTGAGTGGTGCTGGCTCAGGCGTGTGTGAGCTGACCAATCAGAGGAGAGTGTGTATTCGGGAGGAGGATCTTTAAAGAGACAGGAGCACGAACAGAGCGTTTCAGACTACTATTCTAGTCATGATCCACAATGAATATATGAAACTAAAAGTGAGCAGAATACGCTGCCTTTGATTTGTGCTACTTTAGCTCTGATGCAGCGTGCAATCTGCAAAGTAACTAGTTACTAAAGTAATTTAATTAAAAGTGCAATATTAGAGTAGAAATACAAAGCAGCAGAAAATGGAAAAACTCAAGGGAAGCACAAAACTGCAATTAATTACAGTTCTAATAATGACTTAGTTGCAGTTATATTTGAATAAATAAAAGCATTATATTAATTTATATATATATATATATATATATATATATATATTTATATATATATATATATATATATATATATATATATATTTATATATATATATATATATATATATATATATATATATATATATATATATATATTTATATATATATATATATATATATATATATATATATATATATATATATATATATATATATATATATATATACATATATATATATACATATATATATATATATATTATCATGTTTACAATTTCCAATATTAATTCATCCTCACCTGAAATGAATATTTTTTTTTGTTTTTCTGTTTTATTTATTAGTTTCATCTAGTGATAGAATTTGTTTTTGTGAGTATCATGAAGGGACGAAAGGCATCAGTTAGTTCTACACTCCTGGTTGTATAATGATAATTAAATTGAATTCTGAATAATATCAAGGCAACAAGATGTTACCTTTTCCCACTGAAATAACAGCTTTTTGATGGTACAGTGGTATGGTATGGTACAGGTACATCGTATTAGGATGAATGTCTCAGCCTCTTCACCCCTTTATCGCTTGTTTCTGCACTATGTAACCTCAGTGAGAGGGAGGGATCACAGCGTTGCAGTTAGTTACATTACATCTGAATAGCACAAGAGGCCAATTTTCTACCTAATGTTGCTTTAATGTGCCGCTATGTCGTCGACATTAGGCCAGTTATCCAAATGAAAACAAACAAACCAGAATCGGCACAGTGCATTAGTTGCTTTTACGGGTGTCAAAGTGCTTTGAGTTGAATTTGCAGCTTCGGTAGAGGTGTTCATTTATTATTCATATAAATGAGCGCAAAAGCACATTTTCCCTTCGATCATTAAGACAGGCACACCACCACCTCTAGATGAGTGTGGAGTTTGTAATAAAAAAGGGCAAACTGAGGAGCAGAAGAAAGTTTAAGCAGGTTAAAAAGTCAGCCTGAAAAACTTTTCTGGCGATCGATGTACGAGACACAAACAAGGAGAATCCTGCGCGAGGTCAGATAAATGTAAAGTATTATTTGAAGGTAATGTTTCACTCGTGTCTTGAACTCCTCCGTGGTTCCAGATTGATCCAACAAATGGGCCCGGACTTGTAGGAAACATTAAAATGGACTCGAGCAAAGGTGAGCGTAACTCAATGACAGATTCGCGGGAGAGAGGCGAAGATGCTCTCGAACCCCTGGTGTAAGGTAATGTGTATAATCCACTACAGGGACGTTAAGTGCACTCATTTCACACTCCATTTCACACAACGCTGCCCCAGGAAGAATCTGTGTGTATGATGACTCAGGAAATGCACAACATCACTCTTCTGGATCTTTCTGTTGTTGTTTCTTCGCCATTGTTAATAAAAATCCAATCGTTTTATTCCACACTGTTTCAGAATTAATGATATGTCAGGAATATAATAAGGGCCCAAATCCGTGTTCTTTGTGAAATTCATACTCGTCAATGGAAGTCAATATTTAGAGGCAAATTACTTCAAAAGATGTATTACCGACATTAAAATGCTATTCGGAGGTGTAATTTCTACCTGTTGCTTTGCTCTAAAAATGTACAACCCCCCCGACGCACAAAAAGTGAAATGGCCGAACCTCGAGAGATAATAGCGCCTGCTTGGGTGTGATTACCTGTTACAAGGACAAACATTAAATCTACATCCATCAGCTGAAGAATTGGACATCCTCTCCCTGTCAGAGCACCTTTTATCTTCATTTTAGGAATAGTTTCCGTCATCGTCCTTTATTCCTCGAGCTGTAGGACTTCTAAAACTCAAGTTTGGCTGTACAAACTGCCGTTTCTGGTATCGACCAATGTGTCGTTGTTTAAAAGCCCCTAGAAAGTTGCACAGTGCTCCTTTATAGTGCAGAATAAATGGTCTTCCTGAACTCCTCCTCATGCGATTTAGACCCATCGTGTATCTATGAGCTTAGACTTTCACTGTCAACAGAAATAACCCTAATAAAACACTTCTTTTACAGGTCTGGTAATTTCATGGTAAGAAGGTGGTAAACACCAGGCAACCTATTCGAAAATCACCACAATTATTCCCTCAAAATGTGCTGAAAGTGAGCCCAACATGATTTAATAATAGTATTCTGCACTTTTCCAACAAGCACATAAATAGCGGGTAATTTATTTAATTCATTCTCCAGGAAACTTACAGGTTGTTTGTGTTGATCTTCTGCTCAGCAGGCCGCTACACTGAAATCCATGACTTGTTGCAGTTTTAAGGAGCGCTGTGTAAAAAGAACTGCAGCTGTTTATACACATTGGGCACTTTTTTTACTGTCAATATGTGAGCAGATTGTAACATGACGTGAAAAATGAGACCTTCCCCGTCCCTCTCGGTTGCCTACATGAGCCTGTGGATGATTTGTTGATGTTGTTTAACGCCACTGGACTGTGAATTTCTTTGTGAAGAACCCGGGTTGTATTTTTCGCAGTAGTGCACAGGATGTTAGTTTATGCGCGTTCTCGACTGGCTTAACTCAGTGCTGCTCTCCAAGCAACAGTAGGAGTCCGCTAACGACCAACGACCAGCGTCCAGCACGACACAGAAAATTCCACAGAGCCCTTTTCTTCCAACTAGTTTCTACAAACAACAGATACGTGTCATTAGTCAATGACTGTGTTCCAACATTTGTAAGCGTCACGCCACGGGATATTTTTAAGGAGTGCCGAGACGCTTGTGGCAACCAAATCCAAATATTTTTCACGGGAAGTCGCGCCATCTCCAGCTGAGTTTGTGCCGGCAAACCTGCCTGCTTTTCAAGGAGACCTCGGGCGATTTCCAGCTGTGTGTTTGTGGTGATCAAAACTGGATTTTTCCCCCTGGAAATTTCGCCATCTCCAGCGGTTTTCACGACAGAGAAGCAAGTGTTTATAGGGAGATCTTAGGAATTTTTCCAGCCACGTTTGTTGCAAGAACAACATTATATATTTTCATTGCGAGGTGGGCAATATCCAGCCATGTGCCAGTCATGAAGATACAAGCAAATGTTTCACACAGACTTTGGAACATTTCAGCTGTTTGTGGGGATCAGAACAGGTGTTTTTCAGCCAAACCACTTTGTCTTCCTCACCATAACCAAGTGGATTGTGTGCCTGAACCCAACCTGAGCATAACCACAGTGTTGTGACACGAGAGGTTTTGCAGAAACGTACTTCGCTGCCACACACACACACACAATCAACAACGACCAGCTTCCGGCGCCACACAGACGTTCCACAGAGCCCCCCTTTTAACATCGTTGTTTCTGCTCAACTTGTTTCTGCAGGTCAATAAATCAAAACGCATTATTTTAATTTGCTTCAATTAAGTGTCCTGCTAAGGGGACGTTAGACAGGAAGTAGTTGGAAATTAACTTGGCGTGATCAGCAGACGTTGGCCAGAAACTTGTCGGAAATTAAGCTGCGACGACTCGCTTCGACTCAGTGGCCCGTTGAGGGGAAATAGGAGAGAAACTCGTTGGGAAATGAGAACAGTACGGTCAGCAGGAGTTAAGCTGAAACCAGTGGGAAGTTTCCTTGAAATTGCATTACAGAAATTACCAGCTATTTATGAAAAATAGCAGAATATTATTATGAAGCCATGTCATTCGGTGGTAATTTCATAGAAATCTCCAGCATGTTGCTCGGTTATTACCACCTACTAACCGTGAAATCTGCGGACCTGTAAAATGAAGCGTTACCTGGTGGCGACATGCCGCCCATTAATGGTATGTTTTCCTGCAAACGTGACAAATCACTGAGAATTCTAATGGACGCTTCTGGATGAACGGGAGGGAAATCCATCTGTAAGTGTGCTAATGCAACGTGAGGGCACGAACCAGGGCAGCATTCTTTTTTTTTTCCACATTTACTCATGTATTTATACGCTCATTTACTTCTTTTAGATTAAGTGACCTGTTTTTCATTTTATAGAGAGGGAGGGAGAAAAAAAAAAGAAGAAAAAACCTGAGCGTGCTGTGTTTGTAGTGTAGCCATGTTTCTCATTTTCCCCCCTCCGTCTTTACTGCGGGATTGTTTGGAAAACCTCCCCAGCGAGCAGATGGCGTCTGCCGGGAGGAGACTGGAAGCTGGAACCTGGGCTCTCTACGCTGCGCACTCACACATCCCCATTTCCAGCACACACAAAAAAGAGGGGGAACAACGGAGGTCTGTTGGGAATTTCACCACAGGTCTGTTTTGGGAAACAGTGCACATGTTTGTTTATCGCAGGCTTGCTCGTGGAAGCGATGTGGATACTGGAGAGCAGGAATCGAGCCTCGCCTCCTCTGCCGGAGTGATTCCAGTCACTTTGATCATTCATCACTTGAACGCAATGTCTTATAGGACCACCTCTATAGCAACAGAGCAACATAAAGAAGAAGCACTTGTGTGTTCCACGGCGTGCCGGCGCCTCCACATGTAATATGAAGCAGAGAATGAGGCAATGCTACAGTTATCTCCTGAGAGCGGCTTACACTCTGGCCCCCGTGACGTATTAACAAGAACTTAGCAGCGGGCAAAACCGAGGGGTCTTACGCTGAGTCTGCACTTGCTAAACTAACTCAGAGGACGAGATAAGCCAGGAAAAGCTGGGAAAAGTAAATCTAGGGCTGTTTGAATAAGCCCTGCCGCACCTCGCTGCCAGCTACCAGCATTCACTCCCAATCTCTCTCTGGGGGAGATTTCTTAAGCGTGCTTTGTAGCCAGATCCAGGTAGGCTATCAGTCACCGCGGTTGTGAAGAACATGCCAACAAGAATAACCCGACGTAAGACATAAAATCTATCTCGTGGGAGCACTCAGAGGGCTGGCCCGAGATTGAATTAAAATCTCCCCTTTTGCTGAGTCAGACTCTTTAGATAATTACCCACTGATATGAGGAACGTTTCCCCTCCTGGCTGTAAGTTCAGAGGGAATGCAGACAATGGCATATTTGGC
Source organism: Acanthopagrus latus (assembly GCF_904848185.1). Lineage (NCBI taxonomy): Eukaryota > Metazoa > Chordata > Actinopteri > Spariformes > Sparidae > Acanthopagrus > Acanthopagrus latus. Next base: position 8,135,039 of record NC_051044.1, on the reverse strand, counting down.
TGCAATCATAGCAGCACCCCCTCCTCCTCCTCCTCTTTCTCCTCCTCCTCCTCTTCTCCTCATCATCATCATGAATTGAAGCCATGAGAGTAAGATAGCACAAAGCTAATCTCTGGCCCCACAAAAGGGGGGAAAAAAAAGAAAAGGAAAAAGGGAGGGGGGCAGAAGGAGAGCAGGATGGAAGCGAGGCGGCGGTGTCGATACCAGGGCTGCTCTGTGTGTCAGGTACCTTGTGCTTGACCACCGCCGCCGGCCAAGTTTCACGATGCCAGCGTTGCATGGGAGTCGAGGCGTCATGTACATACACACACACTCCTGTCAACACAGTAACAAGCATGCATGCCCAAGTAACCCATTAAAGTTTGGCTCAGGGGTACAACAGCAGCAGTCTCACATCAGCGGCTCCACCGCTGCCTCCAATCTGGCTCCCACTGCCAGGAGGCTGCACATCTGCACAGCACTGTGACTGACAATCGATGGTTCACACACCGTTCACTACCCCAACACACACACAAACACACACACACACTCACTTACAAGACACCACCCAGCCAGGGTGCTCCCCACCACCACCACCACCACCCCCAACCCTACGTGACTCAACTTGTTTCAGGGCTGAGGAGGGGGAGAGAGGAGAGAGAGGTGGAGATGAGATAAATCTGTGAGAGCAGGTGATGATGAAGAAGAAGAAATAGAAGAAGAAGGAGAAAAAGAAGAAGAGGCTGGTTCTTTTTATTAAAAAAAAAAAAAATCTTTCTTCTTTCGCAAAGACGTCTTCATGGTCTGATCCGAAAAAAAAAAACCTCTCAGTATAATCACACGTCAGCCCCCCCTGTGGCTCCAGCAGTTCGGATATTGAGTCATTCTCTTATCATATTTCGTGAGACTTGGGGCGCCTCTGCAGCGCAGCGCGGGAGGCGCACAGCTCCGCACAAACACGCAGCGCCTTAACGCGTAAAATACAACCGCTGCAGCTCCGCTCCGGGGCGTTGCACCGCGCGTTACAGGCGATGCACTTTTCAAAAACTGTCCTAACACCATGAGTCATTCACTGGTTGATGCAAAACACATGAAAAAAAAAATAATAATAAAAAAAAATCAGAATGATAAATACAAAATAAAAATGCTTCAGATTTGCATCAATGTGGGCATCTTTTCATTTCCCCGCCTTGGCACTTCAGTAAATTTAAGTCACGATGTTCCCCCCCTCTCCAAACAATTGATTACCGTGGATGACCCAATTTTTTTTCTTTTCTTTCTTTTTTTTTTTTTGCAGCCTGGGTGGTTGTACTTACCCCTCTCTCCTGCCCGCGAAGGATCCTCTCATAAGAAGTGACCCATATCCAAAGCAAAACCGCGTCTCGTTGAGTCCGTCAAGCTCCGAACGGAAGGGTTTCCCCCCTCCACCAAAAAACAAACAAAAACACAAAAAAAAACCATCTAAACACTGTTATAGTATCCAAAGGGAATCCACACGCGTTTCGAGGCTGCGTCGATCCAACGAGACCATTCCGAACGCCGAACGCGAGAAAAAGTGCTGCTGGAAGAAAAGAAGAAAAGTCTCAAGTCCCCAACTTTAGGGGCTCCTGTCTGTGCAGACTGTGGTGATGGTGGTGGGGGGGTGGTGATGGTGGTGGAGGGATAGATGTCCGCGTCCTGCAGGGCCACTCGCTCGCACATTTACACGGCTCCCCGCGATGAGAGGATCAGATTTGAACGGGATAATAGAGCGGAGCGGCGCACATCCCGCACCCGAGGCGTGAGCACTTCCCAGCTGATAGACGGCAGAGTGTGTGCGCCCCGCGCACTGGATGTGATTGATGTTAAATGCATCGCAGCGCGCACACACACACACGCACTCACACACATATATACGCACACACATACACACACCGCCTTTATCAGGGCAGAAATGCAGCATCAATGCATGTGTGTGTGTGTGTGTGTGAGCATGTCAGCATGTTAGATGAAGCCTTTTGCAGCCATTTGTTTAAAAGACAGAATTAAGTGTGTGTCAGGGTTTGGAGATCACACCACATGTTTCTGATTTTTTAAAAAAATGGAAATTGAGAATCTCACTATCTAAAGGCAGTGAATGGGTGTTTTTTTTGGGGGGGGGGTGCAAGACAAAAAAAAATCCATCCAGTGTTCACGCTGACAGCCAGCAGCAGGCTGACGTGGTGTGATTGTTGGAAATATGATGCTTCTGGCTTCTCCACTCTTACTCAGTCTTATTGTGTGTGTGCATGTGTGTCACAGACGGACAGCACTCTGCAGCAGAGTGTATGGAATCGTGTCCAAGGGCATGCCTGCTGAGTGTCCGACATCCTTCTGCCCCCCCCCAAAAAAGGCGAGAAATCAGTTTTTGAACCAGGCATGGAATGTTATTATTTGAGACTCTCATGCGATTGATGGATCAATCTTTTGGCTATTAACCTTCACACAAAAAAAGTCTACAAAGTGTGTTGCAAAAGAGAGAAGAAGAAGAAAGAAGAAGAGGAAGAATCTCCTCATCAATCAGTTTGAACCTTGGCATTGGTGCAACCTCCAGTCCTGCAGGAGGAGGAGGAGGAGGGATTGATTAATTTTCCATGATGTCCAATAGAAGCCTCGTGGTGATAATACCGCCTTTGCTTCCTGCATATGCGCAGCTGCTCCCTCTCTTTCTGCCTTCCCCTGATCACAGGGGCCCAAGTGGTGTGTGGAGGCTTTCACAGGTCTGAGTGGGGTCACACCTGTGGAGTGTTGGACCGACTCCACCACATCAAGGGGAAAGTGGATGAGTGTGTGTGTGGAGAGAGATGAGGGGGGTGGTGGGGGTAGGGGGGTCCTTGGAGGGGGAGTGTGCCCTGTCTCTGTGGGCCTTGGAGGCAGCTGAGCCTCTGAATATTCATCCCCACCTCTGCTGGAGCAAATTCCAGCTACACGACTAGACTGACTGGCAGTCTTGCGGGGCTGTCGGGGGGGGTGGGGTTGCTGTATCAACCGTGCATCGACAACAACAACAACAAAAAGACCAAAAAAAAGAATTCAGATCTCACTTGTGCACATTATTGAACAGAGTGTTTTACATCTCTTTATCGCCCTACAAAGCATCGACTCGCTCCCATCTGTCAGTTCCTCAAACCAGCGTTCTATTTCTGTTTAGCACAGTTAGCATAATAAGTGAATTATTTAGCCGTGGAGAATGGATACAAAAGTTATTTCCACCAGGGGACTCGTTTCTGCTCCTGCTTTGCTTTTCTGGGGTGGGGGGGGTTCTTGTTGAACGCGTCTGCTCTGAGGATAACATGTCACGCCGCTGAGTCTTCCCTCGTCCCCTCTGTGCAAGGCGAACTCCGGAGATTACTTGTTTCAATTAGCTATGGGGCAGAGAGAATTTAAGCCATGTTAATTCCGGTGACTAGTGAAAATCCCAGTGAAAAAAGACTAGCCACTGAGGCATAATCGCCTGCCCCCAGACGTCTCCCATTTCATGGACACATTAGGGGAATTACTCAAAATGCAAATTCCCGAGGTCATGAGATTTTCACATTGTTGATGGGATTCATTAGAGCTCCTGCAGAACTTGTATGATTTAGAGTGACCCCTCTGCTGATGACAGCTCTGGCCTGTTTCTGGTTGTTCTGTCCACTCACTCATTTCCCTACAACGAGCCCATGTGTCTCTTTTTTTCTGACCCAATCTGCAGAATAAATGTTGGCACAGTACAAACTACAGTTAAAGTTAAAACTTAGAGTTTCTTTATGTTACAGCTCTCTGTGTGTTTAAGCACAAAAACCACTTGGTTTGGCTTAAAATACCTCTTTTGGTTGCCACAATCATGGTTGGAGATGGCCTGACTTCCCGTGAAAAATACCCGGTTTTGGTCTCCACAAACACAGCTGGACATGTCCCGAGGTCTCCTTAAAACACCCAGTTTTGATATTGCATTGATGGCTGGAATACGTACCGAGGTCTCCTTCAGAACACCCCGTTTTGGTCCCAACAAACACGGCTGGAAATGTGCCGAGGTCTCCTTAACAAATGCGTGTTTCTGTCACCACAAACACAGCTGGAGACAACCCAAGGTCTCCTTCAAACTAGCCAGTATTGTCGCTACAAAAACAGACGGAAATGTCAAGAGGTCTCCTTCAAAACACTTGCTTCTGTCACCACAAACTCCTGGGGTTTATTTATATGGTTTTGGTCTCCACAAACACAGCTGGAAATGTCCAATGGTCTCCTTAGAAACAACCAGTTTGGTCGCCACAGAGATGGCTGGAAAACGTGCTGAGGTCTAACAAACTATCCAGTGTAGTCACACTGTGGCTCACCAACCTGCTCACCTGTAACTCCACCACCACCCGCACCTCCTCATTTGGAAGTCACGTAATAAACATGTAATGTCGAGGTGATATGATCGACACGTATATGTAACCGGTAACACGTACAAATGTGAACGCGTCCGTGGTTTGCAGAAATTAACTGCAAAAAACGTTGTCCTGGCGACTGTGCTGCTTTTTCAAGACTTTCAAGACTGTAAATGTTCTCCTTTGCTAAATGAACGTTGAATCAATCTGATGAGGGAAGATTTAAAGAGCTGAAGCATAACAATGATGATAAGTGGAAGAAGAAGACAGCGGAGGAGGGGGGCACATGGAAGTCCCTCCGTCTGAAATAAAGCATAATCTGATGGTTGTGACAAAACATGATGTTTGTGTCTCGCATCTTTTCATCAGTGTGTCATCCTTTTATTGAACTCTGGGGGTAGACAGACTATCTGCTGATATTTGATTATATAAAATTGAGCTTGTGACTGTCTAAAAACGCCCACAAGTTGGTAGACATAGAAATGAGCCAGTTTGTCACCGTCTGTTTGAAGCAATATTGTGCGAAGCTGAAACGGGTCAGCCGGGGCAGAGAGATTGGCCATGTGCTCCACGTGTGAGTGATATATATTGTTGAGATGCTGGCCGGCTGACAGTTGTCACAGGTGTGACCTTTGAACCCGTCTTTTATATAAGGAGGCTGGCTACAGTGCAGATTACATCTAAGCTACAGAGTGTGCAGAAGGGAAACTGGACCTATAGCGTTCTCAAACTGTCACGTTAACGTCTTTACATCTGAGTTCAGAAGAAAACCACGTAAATTTGCCTATTCTTAAATCAACCATACAAAGAGGTTTTTATTGTAGACGTTTTGCTGTGTTGCTGCATAGAACACGCAGCCTAATATCACATCTGCATTAAGTTTAGCCAGTGAAATACACTGCGTTTGCCTGGATTCCCTCCGGCACAGCCCAAAGACGTGCAGGTTAATGGGTTGCGCTAAAATACCCGTAGCCACGTGAATGTGGCTACAGTGGCAGCTGGGATTGACTCCAGCTCCCAGCGACCCTGCACAAGAATAAGCACATACGGATAAATGGATGGACGGATTTGTCTCTCAGAAATTGTGATTGGCATTTTTCATTGCTTTCATAGATTAAATTGTTTCTGCTTCTTTCTGTCTTATACCAGGTGGCGGAGATGCGTTTTAACACAACCACACACAATAGAGAAGAAGGGAAAAAAGTACAGTAACAGTGAACAGTTAGCTAGCTAGCGTGTGGCCGCTGCACACCGATTTACTACTGCTGTGCAAAATCATGTTGAAGTGACAGACATGTATGATAACGCAGAGTCTCTCTCCACCTCCCTACACGCGTATGATGACAAAACACACAATAAAGAGAGTCAAGATGAATCGGATTGAGAGCAGAATTACTATATATATATATATCTTGTTATTGTGAATTTTTTTTGGCTGCAATAATCGTCCAGTGAAACTCAGATATCGTGACAGCCCTCCTTCTGACTCAGGAGTCATTATAACAATATTGCACAAGCAGTCGGTGCTGATGGAACCGGATCAGACCTATCCTGGATTCCAGCCTTCATTCTGATCTTAACTACACGGCCGTAAAGTTTCGTGAGGTGTAAATTGTCCACTTCCGGCCTCCTTTGCTCAAACCACAGCCATCTTCAAACCCAACCTTCTTTTTTTTTATCTCAACTGCACACCTGGGAAGTCTTGTTACTACATCTCACACGGTTGTCACCACCAGACCGACGGACATAAAAACACCTGCCAAGATCCTCAGAGCAGATTCTGCGGTCGTTCCAGGTACAAACATTGTCTCCAGGACCACATTTCACCATGACGACACACACACAGACTCACCAGGTCATCAGAAAAATGCAGCTGACAATGACAAACTGCAAAAAAGTTTATTCATGCCAAATCTATCCAGTAAATTTCTTTAAAGACCTGTGTGTGTGTGTGTGTGTGTGTGTGTGTGTGTGTGTGTGTGTGTGTGTGTGTGTGTGTGTGTGTGTGTTTTGGTATTCAGAGATAACAGAAAAGTCTGCTTCTAGTGGGATGCCAAAATCACAACAAAAAGGGCATTAAAGTACATTATGTGGATGTTATACGTACCTTTGATCTAAAAATATCAATCCTCTGTGGGTGTCTGCTGAGCAGACTGAAAGCATCCCACATTTTCTCACTAAAACCTCATGTGTGCTGTTTTATTTTACCATTTCCTAAACAATGCAATCACAAACTAAGGAAAAAAAAAACCTAAATTATTTTCACGGAGCAGTTTCCTGATTTAGCATGATGGATGTTTGTGCAGTTTATAAGCCCGCTAACTGGAAACACATCAGGAAAATAAGTGTATGTAGCTATTGTATATCACTGTTGTTATTTCACCGGTTACATATTCTATAAATACACTATTTACGTGATCTTTTTGCTCTCAAACCATTAAAAAACAGGTTGTTGTTGTTGAATTGTTGAATGTCACTGGAAATATGAGTCTGAGCCGCTTGTAACTGGCATGACAGCAGCCCCTGGTGGTTGTGACATTTAACTTCCTTGAATGTTAAATGGTTTTCTATGTGAGGAAGGCGTTTGAGCCCTTCATGGCACTTTCCATCAAAACACAACATGTTTTTTTTCACACCAGGCTTCAACCTGAGCCTTAAATTAAAAAATGTACGCAGCCGAGAAAAATTGACGACACACATTCTCATTTGTAAAGTGTAATAACAGTGATTTATGTCATAATTACACATCTAAAGCAGAATTTCCCGACTGAAAGGATGGATTTTAAGTGCTTTCTTCCCAACAGTATTCAATACAGCTGTTTTCGTGTGATAATGTATGTTAGAAACTGTTGATTTTTAGATCATGCCAGCTTGCAGATACCTTTCAACAAAAGATACCATGCACACAGAGAGAGAGAGAGTAGCAGTGTCGCTTTAAGCTGAGAAAAAAAAACACACACAACATCGTAAATTGCTTCTCTTATGTGTGCAGCCGAGCACAATCTATTCTGGCCTTGGGCGGAACAACACAATCTCCTGCTTATTTGGTCATTAACGTGCATATTTACCTGGAGAAAAAAAGGGTGCTCTAAAGGTTAATGTTGCCAATATCTTTGTAGTCTTCGATTAACCAAACCTCAGCCGCTGCATAGCCTTTGGTTGTGTGTCATACGTCTTCACAGGGATTGCCGTATTAAGAGACATAGCAGTCAAGCTAAACTAAATTCACCTCCTCATTTGCCGTCGCCACAGTGAAGCTCTGGGTGCGACTGCTCTGTCTGTCTGCTACTATAATGGAGGAAATTAATAGATTATGTCCATTTCAGAGTCAGACTCCTGCTCTTTTTCTAAACGTTGACTGGGTTGCACCAGCTAATCATAAATCCATCACTTAGTTTGAGTGGGAACTCTCTCCTGAATAGACAACAAGCTAATTTCAGTCTGGTAGCTTTAGCATACTAGATCTGGTTGTACCATTAAAATCTGTCTCAGCTGGTTCAGACGTTATAAATGTGAGTTGTTGAAAGCATCTGTAGTGCTGTGCAAACAATCAGTGCAACTTCCAAAAATAACAGTGTCAGGTGGGCAAACAGTAGTTTAAACCAAGTAGCTAATCCACTGTACAGTCCCTATGTTTATCTATGCATACATAGAGGAATACATGTGTTTTAAAGTTAGTAGTGTTCACACAGCATAGAATTATAGGGAAATATGTAATTATGCTAACCAAGCCAGTGTTAGAAGATAATTTTAGCAAAGATTTATTAACATAATGTTTCGTTATTTGAGGTTTGTTGTTGTTTTTGTGCAATGTAATTTGCAGTCTTCTTAGTTCGCCTCATTATTAAAGGTACTGTCTTTGTTTTCATGACTGAATTATCAAACAAACCCTTAAATGACTGTCTCTATTTGGCGGACCCTGCCACCTCTCTAGCTTGTTTGCCTTATTTTTCCTCTGAGAGCAGCCTGTTTATTCAGTTATGGGAAAAAGTGCATATTTCTGACTTTGTGTTATCACCTCATTAATATTGTAAATAGCGCCCCTTTAATATAATATAAAATGGTGTACTTGTGTATGCTCGTTCTAAACAGCTCATATATTAGCAAGCTAACGTTGGCTGTGGCTGTCGATTCCATTAGCGAGATGACAGTTACTCTGACTTTAAATAGGGTCGAGTTTATCACGTTCACAAGAAGAGTCTTTATTAACCATACCTCCAGATTAACAGACAATGAGTAAGTACTTAGTGTGTGATGTGGTAGATGTATATATATAGATGTTTATCTTGTATGCAGATCTTTGTTTTATTGATGTTTGTGTTTGTATTTTCCTGGGACAGACCAGAGACAATTTTCATGTAAGTGCGTAATATGTTCCTTCCTACTCCTTTTTGAACATGTAAACTAAGAATGTCTTTATCGACTTTGTTGTACTGGTTCACTCTTCTCTTTCTTTTCGAAAGCTCTTATTTTACTGTTGCAATGTTACTTGTTCGAAACAAAACAATATCGGTCAATTAATCATTTAATATGCCTGAGGAAGATGACGATATTCTGAAGTTTTTATGCTTTTTTTTTTTTTTTTACGCCTCACTCGCTTGCTAAATTGCTGGACTCTGTGACATCCATTGCCACAATTGTACCTGAAGGCAGCATCACACCCCTGATCTCCCCTCAGTAATAATGTAACCAACGTTGAATGATTTGAATCTCCCATCCTGCCAGTTTTATTCACCATTTTTATCAATACACGTTATGAATTGTGCCAAGAGTTGGATGAGGATTCCTACTGCAGCTCAGCATTAATGCTAATAAATGTTTTGACCTATAATCTGACATTAGCTGGCCCCACTGGCTTGATAGGCAGTTTCATTTGAATGCCTCGCCACCAGCTGTGTGATTGCCATCACCCTTTATTCAGCTCCACAAATAAAGTCACTATTTAGCAACCGCTCCAGTACCAAAAACCTTTGACCTGATCAATACGAAGCTACCAGCAACCTTTTTTAAATGCGCCCACACACTTGGCACCAGCTCCCCTCTGAAGCATGCTAACGCGCTTTGGCTAAAGTCAGTTGGAGCCCATCCGGCCCTCGAAGCAATCCATAATGGAGACAACACCACAAGCATGCGTTAGCAGAGTGACCACCAGGCTTTACAGTACCATCAACCACATAACTCATACAAGAATTTGGATGCAATGTCGAGTCGTGTCAGATTTATTTATACACCTTAAAATCAAAAGTTGGCCTGGGGGTGCTTTAAGATGTGAGTAACAAACACCTGTAACCTTTAGACCTCATATTGAACAGAAAAAAACTCAATAAAAACAACACTTCAGTGGGAAAAAAAAGAGAAAGAACCTCAGAACAAAGGACGGCCATGTTGCTTACAGACACCAGCCAGAAGTAGAGGGCGCCTAGAATAAATGAGGGAGATGTTGTGACTATATAGTAACTGGACACTTTTTATACGGCTTTATAAATAATTTACCAGCATTTTTACAATTGATCTTCAGCCCTTCTCAAAAAAACCTGTTTCCATGCTGCACATGTCCTGAAAGAGGTGAGCGCCCTCTTTTGGCCACGGCGGGGGGCTGCAGGCCATCTCTGCTCCTCCCGCTTCATTGTTAATGGTTCACCAGAGACCTGGAAAGAGAATGGGTTGCCGTAGCAACAGCAGATGGTAAAAGTGCAACCTCTTGAGTGTGACCCTATACAGATATGTGTTTAATTGTGTGACGCCTGCTCACATCCATCCTGAAAGAGGAGAGAGAGAGGCAGAAAGCACCAGATGCCACCCAAGAGATCATGTTTTTTTGTTTTTTTTGCTTGTGTTTGTGACTGATCCTCTGTATTTATTTAGTTTACCTTAACATAATGTGTCTTTCTTATTAAAAAAAACATATACAAATAAATGTTGTGTCTTATTTTTGATTAGATTTACATGTGAATTTAATAAAATCTGTCTTTATTCTTTATTTTGAAAAATTATACTTTATACCTCTTTACAGCCTCAACAATTCTCAAAAAATGAAGTACAACTGAAAAATATCAACTTGACACTTCTTGTTTTGTATTAACTGTGTTTGTTACTATAGTTTAGTTGTATGTTAATGCTGTCAGTTGTTCTGCAGCAAAACGTCCACCTGATTACCTTTTTCTTGCTTGCATCTTGCAGTGTTTTTACTGCGATGCACTTCAATATATGAACAGCAGCTAAGCACAGACAGGGAAAAAAAATATCTGCTACATTTTGAAAATATAATCCACAAGAGTCCAAATCATTACCACAACCTCCAGGCGAGTGGAATGGAAAAGTCAGGTGATGTTTTGGGGTTCACAAAACATTTCTGGAGCGTCAACAACAAAATAGCGTCGCAGCATTCCTCCTATATCAGGACTGGTTTTAAAACGTGATAAAACAACTGAAAAACAAGCATAAAAAACTTCCATTCAGCTTGTTCAGCGTAATCCAAGTCTCCAGAGGCCCTGAGATCATAAATTGTTTGGAAAATGTGTATTTTTATGCCCGTTTTTAAGGGTCTTCACTGTAGCTGCTAAGCTAAAAGAGTTAGTCAGCATCCTTTCTGAAGACCCTGCACAAGCTCAACCGTGCGTTAAGGGTGTAAATAATGTCTTTTCAAATCAACTGGGGATCTCAGAGCTTTTCAGAGACATGAATCGCACCAGACAAGCTGTATGGAGCCATTTAAACCTTGTTAGTGTTGCCTTTTTAAATGTTTTTTAAGTATCCATCTTCTTTAATTGTTTAGGGGAATGTTTTGTTGTTGAGGCTCCAGAAATATTTTTTGTGGACTGAGTTCCCATCAGTATGGTGATGACAAGTGACTACTAAATAGTGATGGGTGTAATCGACCTATTCTCTATCTAAATAATATGAATAGTGAAGTGATAGTATTGTAGTAATTATAGATACGATAAAGGAGACCTTTCGAATTCTTAAAACATAACCTAGACACATTTTATACACTACCATCATTTGGACATTTGAAAAAATTATTTGTCTGTTTGACAATGAACATGTTTCTGAAGGGAAAAGCAGGATTTTCAGATTAATGACAGAAGAGGAAAGTGAGATGCTTCAAACATCAGCATCTGTTGAGAAAAACCCTCTGGAGGGACCATGAGTACAGAAACTGTATTGATCCCTGGTGGGAGATTGGATTTTTGCAGCAGTAAAAAAACAATGGGACTTCAACAGAGAACCAGAAAAAATCTAGTGTGAAACGGAGCTAAAGTAACCTGAGTAGAACACAACAAAACAGTGTTAACATTAATCATGCGTTTCAACAGACATTTAACCCCGGGCTAAAAGGAGTGCAGTGTGAGTATAATAGCCCTGGGCTTAGATTAATCCTGGGTTAACAATCTGTGTTTGCAAAGAGGCTATTTTATCCCAAGATCCTTTCTTAGCCTCGGGCTGAGGATAGCCCTTCATTAAACAGAACTGAGCTCATGGTTGTGGTGCTCCAGAAGGTTGGAGATCTCCTCTTAGATGTAGGAGGCTGCTCCATTCCCCCCCCCGAGGTCAGCAACTTGTGGGTCATCATGGATTCTACTCCCTCTTTTCAAGCCCACTTCAAATCCATCAGCAAATCCACTTGTTTTTTTTTTTTACCATCCAAACAACATCTCCAGCCAGTCCTGCAGTGGTGTGCTGTTCAGGGGCCCCCAGCAAAAGGCAAAGCCCTGAAGAGGCTCCAATATGTGCCAAAGTCACCTGCCAGTACCTTATGGACCTCCTCCAACCCCTACACCCCATCCCAGGAGCAGCGGTCCTCAGACTCTAGCTTTCTCCAACACCCCTGGCTGCAAACTTCTGGATACAGAGTCATCAGTGTCGCAAGTCTCCACCCTGTGAAACTCTCTCTCACTTACTCTTCTCCAGTCTGCACCTTCAACGCCCTCCTGAGGCACCACCTGTTCACTGAGGCCTACAACCTCAGCCAACTCTGTCAACCCTCCATCAATCCAACCTACTCTGTCATCCGCCCAACCATCTCTCCAGCTCCTAGACAAGATATTAAAATAAGTATATATAGGTAAAAACAAAAAAAAAGTGTTTATTTATTTTTGTCAATCTTTTTGTGTGCCCTCCTTAATGCAAAGTATCATATGTCATATAAAACCAAGATATTATAATTGTTGTTGTTGTTGTTATTATTACTGGTGATAATTGCTTGAATGTAACCCTCTTGTTTATTATAGGCTTATATATTAAATCCAACATTTTACTTCACATGATTGGATCAGTTTTGAGAATCCTGCCGGCGCTGTCCATTACCTGCGGTGCTGAAACTCATAAATTAGCATTACATCCATTTTTTTTTTCTTTTTTAAATTATAAACGATTTAAATATTACCTGGATATCGGCACACGTGATTTTTTTTTTCTCTCATAAGTAAGGAGCTCAGACAAGTGGCCGCGACAAGCTAGTTGGAGCCAAAAGTGCCAGTTTCCCGCACCGGCTCACTCCAGTCAGAGCGTGGTGTTGCGTTTTCCACGCATCCGCTGCCCCAATTCTTCAACGCCGCTTACGTCATTATATTACGCTCGCCGAGCCATTAAAGGTTAAATTACGTAGTGGGCGTAGCGGCTCCTTGTAATGGCGACCGTGCCGTAGATGTGCCTAGGTTTGTGAAAATGAAGCGAAGAAGAAGTTATTTCTTTTAAGTAAAACGCCGAGGTTCCCCGGAGGAGGACTTTGCGTCTACGACCATCATCTTACTAAGTGGTAAACTTCGCTGTACTTTTGAACTTCTGTGCCCTTTGAAATGATGAAGCTCAAGTCGAACCAAACCCGGACGTACGACGGGGATGGGTACAAGAAGCGGGCCGCCTGTCTGTGCTTCAGGAGCGATGCGGAGGAGGAGGTGAGTCCGGTGATGGTGCTGTCTGGAAGGCCAAGCTAGCATTAGCAGCTGTAGCTGCTTTCACTCTCTTTATGTCTGTAAATCGGCGTGTTTATCAACACAGCTGTGCTTTTATGGCAGTTTGAAACGACAACTGGCTCTTTTCTGAAATAAAATACTGTGTCTACTCTTGAGTTTGGCCACTAAACGTTATTTTTCAGCTCGTACTTACCCAGGTGTTATGTAAGCCTCTTTAGCTGTGCATATAGCAGCCTCGGGGTTTTCTACCCACCGTTACTTGGAGTCAAACCCGATAGCTGCATGCTAATGCTAATGTTAGCTCGCTAACTAGCCATGTTGCTGCTGTGGGCAGCCGGCTCTCGGCCAGCGACCACAGCCCACAGAACAGGCTGTGAGTGAGCGCTGACTTTATCAAAATGAGACGTGTGTGGATAGAAATCCACTCTTTATGTCTCTAAAGTGGCTGGCTAAGACGTGTATCTGTTCATATAACCGGCGGCTCGATGAGTCGAGTAACTGTTAGTGTTAACTGTGTTAGCGTTAATGCAACTGGTACTGCTAGCCAAACATTGGACTGATATGTAGCTGCATGCTAGCTGTTTGCTGAGCTAGCTTTAGCCCAAAGACAACACTGTTACCGGGTTAGCTTAACGTTAAAACATCACTACGTACCGGTATTTGTGCGCTTTGTACTTGGTGAAATAACATCCATATTTCTGAAATTTGGATCGTTTATTCGGCTTGGTGTCAAACTCGAAACCTGTTAAGTTGTGTTCAAATGTTACCATTCGCTACCTTCGTGCACTCTTCCCTTAAAAAACACTCAAAGTAGCCTGTAAAAGGTTATTTGAGATCAGAGGCGATTTTAGGAGGCTGATGTCCAGTCAACAACACGTACAAAGATGTCTTTGTTCTGGAAACATTTTACCATTTTGAAGGAGACAGATTGAGACTAAACTAATTCCTCATTTTGGCCAAGGAGGCCAGATCGTGAACATCGTCGGCTGTTGCTGACAGGAAACACATCTGTATGACCTTATAGAAACTTCTGTACCACTTTGCCCACTCAGCCAAGCCTCAAATTGTTGACAGCATGAACTCACCAACCTAATGTGGAAAAACAAGCAAACTCGGTGACTCACGCACCAGCTTTTGAAAATGATTATGATTTGCATGCAGGCAAACAGAATGAACTGCATTCACATAAATATCCAGCTGATTTACAATGTCATAGCTGTCACAGCTGACAGGTAGCTGTTAGCGCTCCCTGCATCTTTAACTAACCAAGATCACTGAATATCTGCCTTTAGCAGAAGCACTTGTGTACTGTAAACACACGCCTATGATCACTGTTAACTAATGACACTGATTTAGTGATTAAGGCCTAACCAGTCTTGTTTGGGATGCTTTGCAGGTGCTCCTGGTGAGCAGTAGTAGACATCCTGATAAGTGGATAGTTCCTGGAGGGGGAATGGAGCCAGAGGAGGAGCCCAATGTTGCTGCAGCCCGAGAAGTCTGTGAAGAGGTTGGTTCTGTCGACGTTTTTCATCAATTTTATGTGTAATTTATGCCTAAAATGTGTGTCTATTGTATGTTTTCATCTTGCAATTGACTGTAAAGCGGCAAATGCTACTTGACCCTTGTATCCAAAGCGTGGATGTGAAACGTGCATTTCTAGACTGAGTTCATAGCCAGGAATATTTTTCTGAGAATGGATTTCCATTTTCAGGGTGGCACATAAGATGTATTGTGTTTCATCTGTATTAAATCGTGTCTGTATTTAACACTGGGACTAATACCTCGCTCTGAAAACCCTTCTGTCAGTGCAGTCATCCTGTTTGCATGGACAGAGAGAGAGAGCCTAGCAACATGTAAGCTGTATCATAGCATCATGTTACAAAGCAGTGTTTAAGTGTCAAAGGAGGTCACACTGAGATTGAACACTGGCTGCCCAGCGGTTGTGCTACAGCAATATCCAATCCTGCGAATACTGACGGAAAACAATCCGCTTCCACGCTTTGTACGTTTTTAGACAGGTCTATTTTTATAACAGCAGCCTTGTTACAGAGAGATTTTGAAGGGCAAATGCATCTTTTATTTAGTAGAGGATTGGTAATAATTAATAAACAGCTGGATTTGAAAATCAATACCCTGCCTATACCACCTATGTCTGTCCCTTAAGCAGGGTATTCCTCTTTTGAACATGCCGTTGATTGTTTGGACATTTCGATCAGGGTGGCGACAGGGCACTGACGTCATTGAATCTCACCCGGCTGTCAGTTCTTGGCGGGTCACTGACCAAATAAAGCCTATTCTCTATGTGTGATCCATCACACTGATGGATGCTGATATCATCCCTTATCCTGGCTCCTGCTGTTTGGTAGCCTTGGTGGTTGCAGGACACTGTGGCTTGCCAACAGAGGGTCAAAAGCAATGTCACATCACTACTGACTGGGCTTTGTTAAAAGTCCTAAAAGGGCGCATTTAGAAAGTTTGTGGTGACTTTGAGTGGTGCTCAATCCATCACCACGTTCTGTGGCTTCCTAAGCCTCTTATTGGACGGTGGTGTAACAGGACATATCCTAATCCTGGTGAGCTTATTCTGATGACCATATGAGCAGTGAGAGATTGCTTATGTTTATTGGTTTGGAGTCTTGCCAGGGATGATGGTGTAGACAAAGTGCTCAGGATCAGGCCAAAGGTTACAGAGGGCTCCTTTGTCTATCCAATTGGTGACAACCTCTGCTAATGCTCGGGAATTGTACGCCCTGATCCCGCATCGAGAGGACTCAGGACAGAGTTGCATAAGTTGTAGCGCTGCTTCCATACTCTACATCTTCTTCCAAGAAGATGCCCACTAGTCTTTAGTTACATGAAGGAGTTGGGAGACATTTTCCATCTCATAAAAACATACGCGTTGACTTTTGGCCTATTACTTAAGCCCTGGCACATCTTTGTGGTTTCTAGTGGTGAGCCTATTCTTTTACATATGAACTTAAGGCCTGAGGAGTCCAACACTGGGTCCATGGTACAGAGCGTGCTGTCAACATTTTATTTATAGAATGAAACTGGAACCTGGAGAAGAAGAAGAAGCTGCAAAGATGTCAGCAAGTGTTCTGGCCCTGCATCTAAACTTGACCTACTATTCACCTCTACTGAGTTTAAACTGCCTTAGAGATTGTTTTTGTTTTTATGATTTGTTTACACGTTTCCAGTGTTCACATTGTCCTCTCTAGGAAAGTTTGACAGTTGTTTGGCTTTGGATTTGGGATCATGGGAAGAGTCCGAGTTGATGGCAAAGCGGTCATTCCGTTGTTTGCTTCTGACCTTTTATATGATCTTTTATGATGCGCAAACCATCTTGTAGAGAGGGCGTCAGTATGTGACAGTGAGTGCTTGCCAAGCAGAGCTGTTTACATGTGTTTTGCGGCAGTAACATTTGTAACGGCAAGAATTTGTAGATCATTTAACAGTTTTTCTTTTATTTTCTAACTATCTATTTTCTTTTGTTGACCAAAATGTGATCAGTTAATGTAGAAAATGGCTGGATAATGAAAATAATCCCAAAGGGCCACCCACATCAAAAACTAAACATTTAAAAGTAACTAAAAAAAAATCTTTCTAACTCAAGTGGATGGCCAAGTCCACGCCACAACTAGAACAACAAGAGCAATAGTGATGAACTTCACTGTCGGGATCACTTTCAGAGCAGTCAGATTAATGATAGAAACACACACAGCCAATCAAAAGTCATCTGAATTTACAGGGCCATTACTTGGCTTGATTATGGGGAGGTTTCCTACAAAATAATGTTAAAGAAGTGCTTATAATATTGGTTCCTAACTGTAGTCAACTTCCTTTCTATGTAAGCAAATTGATGACATTTAGAAGACAACGGAAAATTATACATAAAAACCCCCAATTTTACCCGAGACGCACTGCCAATTGATGTTTGCCGCTGATGAGATGCCTGAAGTTTGCTTTGATGTTCTTTCTAAACCATCGCCAGGATAATTGATGTTGACTCAGCCAAAAGAATGAATAAAAAAGACGAGGACTCTCCCAACCCGAGTGTCTGATTCTTTTAACTGTTCTCATCTGTGAAAAATGTTACAAAACCATATTCTTCTGGTGGTTTTCTTTGTTTGTTTCTCTGTGCAGCGTAGGCCCACAGCAGCAACTAATATCCATTTTCCTGAGAGTCAGTATGGATGATCGCATACTTATCTTCATTGTTATGGTAGTGGTTAGATTCCTTTATAACCTTATTTCCTTTAGTTGTCATTTCAATATAATTCATGTTTGAACTTTACCTGTAGTTTGAGTTACAACAAAGTTCATGAATGTAAAAAAACTTGATTTCAAACTTAGGCATTGTGACTGTCAATGTTTTTTTCAGTAGTTTAATTGTTAAATTCTATGATACTGTTAGTTAAACAACTTATACTTCAGTGGAGTTTGAGAGAATCAGTACATGCAGAACATGATGTCAACATTTGGTCAAATTGAATTAGTCTTTTTGGAGAATTCAGCAACAACACAGGAATTAGAGCCGTGAGGATAAAAACAATAAAATTATGATGTAATTTAATCGACTTCAGCCTCAGTTTCAAAATTACCATACCAATGAAATCGATACCTGGG
Source organism: Acanthopagrus latus (assembly GCF_904848185.1). NCBI lineage: Eukaryota > Metazoa > Chordata > Actinopteri > Spariformes > Sparidae > Acanthopagrus > Acanthopagrus latus. The sequence goes on along the minus strand of NC_051044.1, from coordinate 8,117,146 downwards.
TGACTCAGTCTAAATTTAACACTACAAGGTTAAAGAAGATGTAGTTAATTTCTAGACATTTCATTACACAGGTGTTACAGATTTGTGTCAACCTCCCCCTGCCTCTTCATATTCAAGAAAAGCCCTCAGTTGTAACTTTACACTGTCATGTGTTTGCTCACAATTTTAATAATTTTCCTGTCTTTACAGGCTGGTGTGAAGGGGACTCTAGGCCGCTTAGTTGGAGTATTTGAGGTAACGCTTGTTTGCTTACTTTTTTTTTTTTTAGCCTTCAAATGTCAACATACTGTGCTGCTTGTTTGTGAATGAGAACTGAAAATATGCTAAGACAACATGTTTTCCCCTCCTGCAGAACCAAGAGAGGAAACACAGAACATACGTCTATGTTCTTATTGTAACAGAAGTGCTGGAGGACTGGGAGGACTCGGTCAACATTGGTAAAGCATTTGTTTACTTGTCAACATGGGGATCATACGGACAAAGTTCTCAGACAGTCACATGCTCTCTGTAGCTTTAGTTTTCCTTCCCAGGCCTCAGCGATATTGCAGTGGAGGGATTTTATTGTAAGGGAGATAAAAACACCAAGTTTGTTCCTGCCCTTTAGATTTTCACCTTAATGTTGTGCACAGTACTGATAATTAGTCAGAACCTAACTTCACAATGTGTTTTTCTCTCCTGCTGTCCCTCACATGTCTAAACTTGCTCCACAATGGTGTCTTGTTCTGTCAACAGGGAGAAAAAGGGAATGGTTTAAAATAGACGATGCCATACAAGTGTTGCAGTGTCACAAGCCTGTGCAGGCCACCTACTTCGAGGCTCTCCAGGAGAGTTGCCTGACCAGTAACGGAACACCTTTGGTGGCCACGATAGGTGGGGACCTCTCCCCTACCTACAGCATCAATCAGAGCTCCGTCTCGGGTATCAGATAACTAAAACCATAACTCTGATACCCCCAGGAGCTTTCGCCACCACTTGCGCTCTTACTTGTGTCATTTCTCTTCTCTTCTTTCTTTTTTGTCTCAATAACATGGTTTGCCTTGCCAACTCCTTTGTGCCAGAACTGTGGCACAGACTTGATGACAAGTGTCGGGTGAATAGTCTGAAACACTTTGTAAATGTAAATGTACTTTTTGACCCCTCTCTTTTTTTCTTTTTACTGACAACTGCATGAAAACGTCCCCCCTCGCTCCCCCTCATTCTCTTTCCTTAACGCGCCCTTAGCGTGGTGTTTATTGAATGCAAGAACTACTTTTTACCGTTGTAATGTAAAAGTGTATACTTAGTGCTTAAGCTGAAGGCTTTTGGTGGTCTTTTTAATGTTTCCTCCATTTTTCTTTTTACTTTCCTGTGAACGAATGTGCCCATTAGTGTACTCCCTCCCCTGTTATAAGGATAGGAAAATGTTGTCTGTATCTGAATGAACAGAGTTGTGGGAAGTGACTTGTCTTGCATGAGCACTGTTTTGTTGTGTCTCACTCACTCGAGTGACCTGATGCTGACTGTGCAACAGACTTGTGGTAAGGTCTTTGGGTTCTCTTCATTTTGGTCCTTATCGTGGTTATCGATGTCTCTTTAAACAAGAAGGATTCGGCCCCTCACTAGTCATTCAATTTCAAGTGTCAAGTGTGTTTCTCTCTCATTGGGGAAGCTAGCCAAGCACTACAAGCTTCACTCTCGATTGGAGCATAATATACTGTAAAGAGAGTGAAAGAATGTCAGCGTACAATGTAAAACAAACCACCTTTTCTCCTCAGTGTCTTTACCTCCTTTAATCCCTTTTTTTTTTCCTTTTTCTTTTTTTTTTAAATGCTTTCTTGTGACTGACTACCAAGTCTTCCTCCACATACTGAGAGGGTAGAAGTAGTAGATGTCCAAATCATGAACTTGTAATTTCAAATTTCAACACATATCACTTAAGTTATTAAAACCCATTTCCATATTTTACTCCTCACATTCAGTTTGGTTAAAATGCAATTGTTTACATTGTGTTTGTAACATAGCACAGGTGACTTTAGTGGGCACTTTTCATTATGGTCATGATTTTTTTTTTTTTTTTTAAAAACCCTTCCTGTAGTATTTAATCTGCATCCCCAAAAACACTCAAAAACACCTGCTTGACATTGAAAGTAATGGAATCTATAATGCTGTCTTTGGCAAGATGCAGAACAAACAAGCCTTGTACAGTTTGAGACCTCGTTTTTAACATGTAAAATGCTTTTGGATACTAGTTTCTTTTCTTTTCCTTTTTTTTTTTTTGGTTTGCTCTCTAACGTCTGGCAAAAGTCTCTTTAGCCGAGCTGCGCCACTTTGGCCTTGATGTGGCGTGAGGCAGCTGGCTCAATACTGTGAAACTGGAGGCGCTGTAGATAGCATGTTAGAGGTTTTTATTGTAAATTGTTTATTTCTGTATAGATCAAAGGTGAGAGTACAAATGACAAAATACCCTCTTACACATCTGTGAGTTGTACATGTCATTTCAACTGAGGCTGGAAGAACCGATTGAACTCACAGTGTTGGCTCTGGAGCTGTTGGGGAAATTTTCTCTCTCGATAGCATTTGAGGCTAAAGAACAAGGAATGTGCATTTGGTTTTGGGTGAGAGTGAAGAACTGATTTATTACTTAATATCCCCAAAATCCTAAATTTTTGTTTCGAACTACAACCAAGATTAGAAGTAAAGTAGACTGAAGTAGCTGCTCCACTATCACCAGTCAGTGTATTTTCTCATGGAGGGCTTCTTTTTAATGGTCTCTTATACATGATACTGTAGTTTTCTGTCCATATAAAGTCCAAATGAATTAATTTTCTTGGACCCTTGTGGGAGAAAAGCAAACTCGGATACAGAACCTTGTAAAAATATTGATATGTTCGATACCATGAGAAGAAGTGGACGACATTATGAGCAAAAATGGTTAGATTGTTATTTAAAGACAAACATATTAAGGCTTGTGTACTGTGTGTTAAGAACAGCATCTAAGTAATCTACTTCTGGAGGAGGTGAATCTATCTCTGGACTACAGCAGTTAGAACTCGCTGTTAGAGAGATGAGCAAAGAAAATGCTGGAAAAATGAACACTAAAATCGTTTGAGATATGGGGAATTGAAGTGAATCAATATTTCAATTATTTCTGTATCGGTTTAGTCCAATTTTAATGATTCTCTTAGCTCAGATGTGGTCTAGTCCCCACCAACCTGAGGGAACTATCAAAATGCTCCACTTTGTTTACCAGCTAGTTGTTAACTTTGTCTGCATGCTAAAAGATGCTCTACAGCTAAGAGAAGCCCTTTGATTCACCAGTAGTTGTGTTATAACGGTTATATGGAAATACTGTTACTGATTATAACAGTTTTCAAAGTTAAATTATAGTTTAGGGATAGTAAACCTCTGATCTTGTTCAAACACAGTGCTAACAATATGAGTAAAATTGTTAAAATGGTTAGGATGACGCAGTGCTCAAAGTTTCAACATTTACTTTCAGGTTCTGTAGCAGATGCATGTTTAACTTTGAGCAAGGACAGAAAATTTCAGTATCCCTCCTGAGAAATTAGACTGCAATCTGTAAACTAGCAGATCAGAAACTAATGAAGAAAAAGGTGCAGAGAGACGCTACAGTGACAGCAGTTCTGTTTGTCTTTCTTCATGGTATGTTCTCTGATTTATTGTTTGAGGGTCACGACTGCTAACAAATCAAGCTGTAGACAAACTCTTTGTGTTATAATATTGGCCTCTTTGTAATCCCTTGAATGGAAACATTTCCTGAATGACAGTATAGTGAATGAAGTCCAAGGTCTTCTTTGTGACAGTTTGAGACTTTAAACAGATTTTATTGCTGTGTATCAGAAAGGTGCGGCGGCCAAAGTTTCACTTTACGATGCCCTACCTGGCACTTCATATGAGATTTTGTGTCGATCGGAAACTTTTAGTCTTCATTGAAATGTGCAATTGGATGTTAAGGGGATGAACCTGTATATGGTTAAAGGAAAAAAAGAAAAAAAAAACTATCCCAGAATAATTGGCGATGATTTTCTTATTCGCTCTTGGCGGTTTGACACAGGTGACAGGTACTGTCAAAATGAATGTGAGGAGGATTTTCCACAAGTAACAGCCAGTGACTTAATTATTAATGACCACTTATTCTTTATCCATTTTTTTCTCTCTGTTTGTTCTTTTAATCTGTTGTGTTATTGACAAGCTAATGTCATGTATATAGCTAACACAGCACCCTTACAGCCAGAGGACGCACTTTGGCTTTGGTCAATAAGGATTAGTGTCCCCCCCCCTCTTTTTTTTTTCTTTTGTATAACAACTCCCTTCTAACTCAAAATTAAGGCAGTTCTTGTCAAGAGTAAAGTGAGGTCAGGAGGGAATCTCTGAAGTAAACGTCTCCACATTTGCACATTGGAGTTAATGTGGAGCTACAGTGGAGCAAACACATCTACCCATAAATGCTACTACTAGTACTACACAATTGGCCCATTTGTAAATCGCACTGAAGCGGCAGAACTTGTCGAAAACAGATGACAAAGTGAAGATTTCGAGCTTAAAGTCACTTTCTTAAATTTACCAAAGGTGATGGTTTAAACATGTATAGCCCCATCTGGTGGCCAAAGCAAAAAAAAGACATTTAAAGCACATCACTGTGCAGCAGAGGATTGTAAAGTTTCCTTTAGTGTGACAGCATAATTGTAAATTGACTTTAAAAGGCTGTTCAAAGATTTAGCCCCCCCCAAGATATTCTGCAATTGAATAACAAACCAAACATATGTGCACTTGTAGCCGTTGACCTCAGCCTTGAAGTTACATACTCGTGATTGTGTTCTCCAAGGTGTATGTGTCACTGGAATTTTTCTTTTCCTCTCTTTTGTCATTTGGGACTGTGGAATAAAACCAGTGCGAGAAGACTGAAGATTGTAATATAAATGTGCCAACAAATAAACACCAGTATTTCACATTCAGGCCTGTGTCATTGTTTGTGTTCATGTCTTTACAGGTTCCAAGCTGTTTTCAGATGTTTTTTTAATATTATTATTATTATTATTATTATTATTTTTATCAACAATCAGTCAGAATAAAACACTGATTACAATAATCAGAAAAATGCAGAATATCAGATCCAGTATTTGACCAGGCAGGTCATCAATCAACCCATATTATGCAGTGAAAACATACATGTAAACATATTTATAATTTACTTTAACTTGTACTTTTTTATGCTTAAGTTGATTTATTGCAGACTTACATTGTGTGCTTAAGTACATGTAATATCAGGTACTTTCAGACTTTTACTCAAGTATTATTTATATGAGCGACTTTCACCAAAGTAATATTTTAACACAACATCTTTACCTATCTTGACTGAAATATGACTTCTTGCTAACTCTTTCAAACTAACTAGTACTGAAAGCTATCAAATAAATGTAGAGGAGAAAAAAGCTGTTTAGAACCTCCAACTTTGTACTAAATAAGACATACACGCAGATGGAAAGTTGGGTGAAGTTTTGCAGTCCACAAAACATTTCCACCTCCATGACACCATGGATTCAAAATCTGTGCCGAAATGTCTTCCTGTTCTGTTTGAATGAGACACATCTCTCTTTGTTGAAAATGAAAATGAAATGAAAAATCTGCAATTTTTCTCCCAATAGCTTCACGGTTATGTCAGTCACCTGGCAGGGAGGTTAGAGAAAAAGGTCAGGTGAAGTTTTTTAGACAAACCATCAGGATGGAGGTGAGCAGATGATGATGATTTTTCTTTGTCTGTGAACGTATCCTTTTAACACATGAGGCATGCACACTAACAATCTTTGATTTTTGAGTTTGCTGTCGATGCGGTCTGTTCTTCCACAATGCCGTGCACAAAGGAAGTGGTGGAGCTCTACAGCTGGGAAAAATTTAATTGTGGATGGTGGTGAAGCTGCTCTGGAAACAAGTTGGACAAAACAACAAAATAGTTAAGCTTAATTAGCATCATGTTTATTTCTTCTATTTTCAATATAAAGAACATATAATGTAGTGAATACTGGGTGGGGACAGTACTTACATTTCCATTTTGTATTGCATTGGGACAACAGTGTACATCACTGGCACACTTCAGACCTACTGTACTGCGGTCGTATTTACATTGTGGCCACATATCAGAATTTGCAGTATGGAAATGTGCCGCAGCTGCATATTCATAGTAAATTGCATGATCCATTTTATGCAAGTCTACAGGTTTGGCCAGCGTTGTGACAGAGATTACACTGGGTCATCAAATCTATAAAACCGGCTCATAAAAATGGTTCTTATAATTTCTCCCACCCTAAGAGTGCTACAGTGGTAAGATGTGTTTGGTCTTCAAGCGCCCTTATCTGATCCACCACCTTCCCGCCATGACATGAGTACAACTTACAGCCAAATATTAATAAATGCTCAAAGTTCACACAAGACATTCTGACATGTCATGGTAAAAGAACACAGGTATAAATGGCATCAGTTATGGTCGAAATGCCATTCAGCCATCAGAGGCTCCCGTGTTAAATTCCAAACTTAATGTCTGGAGGAGAACAAACAGTTGTTCCTTCATCATTTCCAATCTACATCAATGCATTCAGAATCTCCTGTCACTCACAATGTAACATTCTGGCAATAAGAGTTTTGGTGTTAAAAAGAACAAGGAGGTATTTTCTTTAATTAGGCAAACTAACAAACATTCTTTCAATCATCAAGGCAGAAACTCCTCTCAAATATTAATGTTCCCCATATCTGTTTTAATTAAGTATTTTGCAGTTAATGAGTAGGACTGTTGGACATTTTGTCCCTCTCTCTCACAGACAGACCACAAGTGTTACAGAAAATATTAATAAAGCATTTAACTAATTGTACAATAAGTATCAGCATTAATAAATTCTTTATTAGTCTAAAATAAACCAAATTAGAAAGTTTTCAGTATCATTATTTAAGGATTTTGACAAAGTATTACTCAAAAAGTCAACAGCAAAAGTACATTATGCATGCAAGTTGTCTATGAAGTACCAAGTTCAGCAGTATGAGACTACTACTAATTGGACTACTATTTTTTCCTCACGTCGTCCTTTACATTGAAACCCAGAATACCTTTGTGATACCTTCAGTTTATTACTGGGAATAACTACTGTAAATGTATCGTATGGTTCTGATTTTGAGACTGCAGTCTGGCCCACATTCACTCCCGGCAGCTCTTCTTCTGGAAGTAGTATCAGGGGCACATTAACGACGAACTGAACCAGTGTGAATGGATAAGCCGGCTGCACGAATCGAGGGCGTGTCGATTGTACAGTCTGGCAACTACACAGGTCCTTCGCTCAACTAAATAGAAATGTCCCACAAAGCATTTTCTGTAATACACACATCTGCTCACCTGAGTGTTTGAAACCAACTGTTCATTATTCATCATCATTTACCCACAATCTCTATTTTATCAATAAACAATACTGAGACAAGATGTATTTTGTTTTTCTTTATTGTACAGAAAGAGCGTGTGAAATTTACTGAGGCTGCTGTCCTCTGCCGCGTCCGAAGCCACCTCTCTGCAACGGGGAAAAGATTTTGTCAGTACATCAGTCAAACCGAAGAAAAGAGTTTTATAATGGCTCTATGCACATTAAGTTTAGCTTGCAGCCGTTCCTTATTGAACCCATTATAAAACCGCACAGTTTCAGGGAGCCTTGTATAATTACTGTAAAAAGCGTTCCTTATTTGCCACAACAAAACAAAAAACCTATTCAAGAGCAAAACAATAGTCATCTTGGAAACAAAATTAAAACCCACACAGGGAAATCTGAGAAGAAGCAGCAATACTTACGAACTGGAACTCTGTGGCAGCTCCAGCACCGGCCTCTGCTTTCTTGTCAGCACCAGCTGATGGGGAAAATACGAATTACCATGTCAGCTGGCAATTTTCATATCAGCTTCAAACTAGGAGAGTTAAAATGCTCCTTTACATAAACAATGTTGAGTTTGTCTAAGCAAATACTCTCCACTACATTAAAAAGATGTTAAAAAGCAAACAATTTTGAAAAACTCAATTACTTATATTCAAGCATCACTTTTAGACTGTGTTGCTCATTTCACCCATTAATGCAGCACAAGACCACATTGTTAGAAGAACTGAAGTATACTCACGGGGTGCAGCAGATCGCCTGTATGCATCTCTGTCAGCTTCACCACGGTTGAGGCGAGCAGGCCTCTCTCCTTCCATTCCTAAGAAAAAAAAAAACAGCAAATTCAGCTCAGGACCACTTCGGTTACAAGTTATTTTCTTGGAATAAAAGATGTAACCATAAGACAACCACTATACTCTAATAAAGGGAGGAAATGTTCAGTTAATGAGAAAAACTAAATCAGTATGCTTAGGGGGTAAACAGATGTAACACACTCACATTTTATACTGCACTTAACTGTTGTGAGCTTTGAAGCAGCACAATGGCGTCCAATAATCAAGAAAATTTAATATTTGGCATTCCTATGATGGGATTTCAGTTGATAAAGCTTAGGAGGACTTCAGATGGGATGGCACTCAAAGTTCTGAGTGGGGATTTTATTCTTGCTGACTCTAAATTTGGCCGAGGCCAAGTTCCACACGTGGACTACAGAGAAGCCACAGCAGAGAGAATGAAACATACTTTTGGGTCCACATCTAGTGCACAGACATGCAGAGCTCATCATGCCAACAGAAGTTTTATCAATGAGCCAGAAAGGAGTGATGACTGTAAATAACAGCTGAACCAAATTAACTTTGCATTTGAACATGTGATACAGTAATTAGTTTAGTAGTTAGACTTTGAGGTTGAGACCACCCAGCCTCTCTACCAGCAGCGAATGCCTTCCACTCAGCAGGAGAAGATCAATGACGCCACAGGGCGGTGGTGAACATGAAGTCCAAGAGTTTAGGTAACCATTAACTAGTCCAACAGTAGGCAGAGGTTATTCTGTATTTTGTAGCTGTATTAGAAAAATAAGCTTGTTGGACTGAAGTACATTTCTCTTCCTTTTCACACATTAATATCTGTATAGAATCATGTCACCAATACATCGGTGCAACCTCATCTTGAGTGCAATTTTTCTTCTCAAAAGATTACAATTTTATGTTGGGATGCTAACATTAAGAATCATCAGCTGTTTGGATGCTGCAGGGTCACACATTTAGTTTTTAAAAGACTCATCAGTGTAATGAACTTTAACTTAAAAAACTCAAAACAAAATGATTAACTTCCACATAACATAGCACCAGTCTCATGTGACAGAAGCAAAGGCACACTGTCTCATACAAAACAAACAAAAACAAACATTCTATTTCCTATATTGTGCCAGTCTGTACAACAGACAAGATTGAACATGATTTTAACAAGATATGCAGTACTGGGTAAGAGGATGATGATGTGACTTGAGATTATATCTCAAGTTTCAGTACTTCTGAGGAAATCGGTTATAGTTGCTTTTGAGACTTGACTGGTGGCTTTTCCATTCCACAAATTATAATATTTCACGTACAGGTCATTTCAAGTCAACACACCTGGAACCTAACTATCAGAGCTGCTGAACTCTGGATGACGCCATGATGTTAATCTCTTTGGAACGCACCCACTCAGCAGGTTTACATCAGCTAATGACTTGAGTTCTCTTTTGTGAAAACTAAAGACACGTTAACTTGGTTGACACTACCTTTTAAAAAGGGAAAATCAGTCGTTATCACTGCTAGTATTCTGCAGATTGCGACACTGGCTCCAAGCCCAGCAACATTTAACCACCACCAGAATAATTAATTCGTTAGCAATCTTACCCTTGGGCCTGGGCCTTGCGGTCTCAGGGCGGGTCTGGCGGCGCAGGGTGGCGGGCACGATCTCAGGGGGAAGGTGGAGGAAGTCTCTCAGGTACTGGATACCCTCATTGGTGAGGTACCAGTAGAAGTGACGCCAGGCGAATTGCTCCTTGACATACCCACAGGACTTCAAGGACTGGAAGAAAAGCACACACACATCATGTAGTTCTCCCACTGAGACTGGAGCACTACCAACTCGTCAACTGTAAGCATTTACTGACTTGACCACCAAGTGTATTGTTTCAAGTAATTATTCCCATCATACTCACGCGTAATAAACCAAACAGTACCCTCACCGGGAACATTAACTGTTTCTTTACTCCCATTACTGTCACTGTGTTCCGTTGTGCAAGTGAAGAACATGATACAACTTTGCACAAACTGCAAAATAATAAATAAAATAATTTTTTTTTAAAAAATCAAGACACAAAACCCTGATACTGACAGATGTAGTGCTTGATGAGCGTCATCCATTTCTCTTGTCCCCCTCATGACACACTACATTTGTAATCTACATGTTTTGCTTTCCTAATATATTCCACAGACCTGAATTAGATAGCCACTTGACAACATTTACTATTCTGAAAAGTTTCAAGGATGTTCACAGACTAACCATCTGCATGCAAAAAAAAAGAAATCCATCAACTGAAAGATACAATGTATAGTTATAGATCTATAAATTTATACATCCAACTTGTGATTCTGAACTAACAGCAGCAAGTATTTAGTAACCTTAACTCTGAACTTAGGTCTGATATGTATTGCACTATAATATGGTCTAATCAGAGGCAGAAATATATATTATAATGCAAGAGTGGATCTTGCTCTCATTTTCTGTGGCCTCTTGACGTCTGTTACACTTAAGTGGACCTTTCTGAACTTGAAATAGTCCTTCTACACGTGTAATACACAGTGAATGCCTGTACTTATGCCTTACATATATATTTTTTTTCTCTATCAGATCATTTAACAAGGATACAGACACATCATGAAAAACTACCCTGAGTGTATGATGTCAGTCCTAACCAAAGATGGAGGTCAAGCTTTAGCCAACTACCACAGGAAACTGATGAGCTACTGTCTATACAACTGGGTTTCAGGCCACTTCCACGTGAAAATACACAGCAATAATATAAGTTTTCCACCTCCATCACCCGGGTTCTCACCTGCATCGCTTTCATCACATGAAGGTTGGGCACATTCTTGTCAGCAAGCTCGGGATGCTTGGCCAGGTGGACATCTTTCTTGGCCACCATGACTCCCTCCTTGAAGAGGAGCTCGTAGATAGCAATGCGGTTCTTCTTGGGCATCAGCATCTGTGTTGAGTGACAGGTTATGCATCAACATCCACACGTTCATGTCAAGACAGCTCACAGCAGCTTCCTCTGTGATACCATGCTAGCTGGCTAGCCTGGTAGCTAACTAGGCTATATGTCTTGGTAAGCTTCAAAGAAGCAGTAAACCACATATCTTAGGGTTTATCAATGAATACATTGGTGTTTTTTTTCAATGCTCGCCTGAGTAGCCAGACTTTTACACATATTAATGCTCACAAAGCCGCCCGCGTTTAAGGGAAAAATGGCAGTCGCCAGTGGGCACCACAGCCGTGATAACTTGCCCACTTTAACGGCTAATATCTACGATTGTACCATATTTAACGCAAACATACATTCACGGGATAAATTATGATACCAAACACTGTCGAACATCAACGATTATTGTTTAATAGAACATGAGATGGTGAAGATATATTTAGATTACGACGCCGGGTCTGTCTTTACCTTTCCACTTGATATGGGACCGGAGCCGGAAGGAACGTCTGTCGTTGATCAGGAAGGTTTATCCCCTCAGCCCGGCGCCGCTGGAGGTGTGTCGCCCTCTGCCGGCGTGGAGGGGAACGCCTGCTGGGTTAATATACAGTGCTGTGCTCGTGGTATTAAATCCATCCATCCATCCATCCATCCATTATCTGTACATTATATGTACGCCGCTTAATCCTCTGCAGGGTCGCGGGTGGTATTAAATAGTTTAAATAATTTATTTGGCAATTTAACAACATTTTAAAGCTATTTTTAATATAATGTTTTACAAAAACCTATTGTGTTGTTATGACATCATTGGTCTGCTCATGTGTCATAATAATAATAATAATAATAATAATAATAATAATAATAATAATAATAATAATAGTATCCAATTCTTTTTATTTTCTTTATTAAAGTGGTCACAGAGTCACTATTCAACATGCTTTTATGATTATATAATACTCGAAGTTCCTGGGTAAATACTAAATTTCGGGAAACTGCTTTCAGTTTCTGTGCCGTATGCTACTCAGCATTTAAATTTAAGTGTTTTTAACTCTTCTGTATGGTTGTCTGCCATTTATCTTTTATGCACCTCTACTGTTCATATTGTACAATATTATGTATATTCGAGTCTATTCTATATCTTACCCTTTTTATGATATTGGTTTTTTTTAATATAATTTATTGTAATATTACTGTCCTTTGGCTGCTTTGACACGGAAATTTCCCTGTAATAATAATAAGTAATTCTGATTCTGATTCTGAATTATTTGTGTTTTGTCATGTTTGGTTGCTTGCAGTTTCTTATCATTTGCAAGCATTTGTTCCTGTTTTGTTTGTATTCTGTCATATTGTTTCCTATCTATTGTAATTTTTATGTACTCATTCTGTTTATTCGCTCTGTGTATATTCATTGTTTCTGTTTGTTATCACATTTTTGCACCTATTCTGTTTTTTATTTTATTTATGGTTCATCATTAAAATAATAGTAACTTGCCTTCAACGTTTTTTTCTTTTTTATATTTGAATATAGGTTGAATGAATAAATTGATGAATGAATGAATGAGTGAGTGAATGAACAAATGAGAAATCTGGAATAATCAGTGGTAGAATCTTGCTTATAAGTAGGCCTACTTTTACTCAGGTACAATTAAATATATTACTTCTATGTTTGATACTAATTACTTACATACTTTACCTGTGATATTCTAAATGAAAATTGTAGACCGGTACCTATAATAGTCTATCTTTATAAGGTAATGTTGCTATTTTTATTGAAGTAAAGATCTGAACATTTCTTCCACAATGGGAATGAGCAACAGTAACTGTGCATGGTGACTTTATAAGCCAAGTTTTCATGAATTGCAAAGTCTGCACAAATTGTGCCAACTTAAAGTTTAATCTTCAAAATGAAGAATGGCCAGAACAATTTCACGTTGTGGTAAACATGCTAAAAAGTAATCAAATTCATATTCTTCAATTGTTTACTGTTAAACATTAGCAATGACATCCATCTAAATGATCCCATATTAAAGTAGAGCTGTGTTTGTTTAAACCTTTTTATGACAGGTTGGGGGTTTAATGACCTGGCATTAGTTCCTCATAACAAACAACATAGAGGGCAGGGGTGTTCACTCAGCTTCAGGATAACAAGTAATAAAATGACAAAGTCAATCTTGGATTCAAATTTTGTACATTTTCTTCTCGTCTCTCTCTTCTCTATGATAGGAACTTTCCGACTTGGTATATGTATTATGTATGTATCATTATGTGTATTATCTTATCATTGTTTTTATTCATTATTCATTATGGTTAAATCCTTATCTTTGACACAGGGAAAACTGCTGGAGACAATGCCAGCTGACACAAAAGCGGCAGGATGCACCTTTGGCAAGTGGTCAGGGTGACATAGAGACTTACAAAGAGAGATCTGAGTTACAGTTTAACCTTTGAATGAGTTTGAACAAATGCCCCCAGCAGGGTCTCGAATCCGGTACCTTCTAACTGTGAGGCAATAGTGCTGGACTCTGCTGATCGTCCCCTCTTCCAACGTTTATTTTGAAAGGGCTTCCCGGAAGTCATTTTTAGATTTTGTACATTTATTTGTTATCAACTGTGCTCGTCTCTTTACTATTTATTTATATCTTAAGAACACTCTACAGTGTTTTAACATATACAATTTTAATTATTTTGATTGTATTTATTTTTATTTTATTTTTTTACAACAGGCGCTCCCGCCGATCGTTTCTGCCTCAACCGTTTATTTTGAAAGGTCTTCCCGGATGTCCCGTTTGTCGTCATGGCTACCTTGACTCGGACGCAGGGAGGACCATCCCCCATCTGGCGGCTCCTTTCAGCGACACATACACCGGCGATACAACGGAGGCAGTCCCTGGCGATGAAGACAATGATTACAGTGTAAAAATACTCAAAGAAGCTGGATTAAAAATTCGTTTAGGTGAGTCATTCCTCATCTTTGACAGCCGTTTGTCATTCCAACGGCTAAGTTAGCGCGGGGTTGTTGTCGCTAAAACTAGCTTAATTTAGTTCATGTTGCTGAATCTTTCCATCTGCTACATTTTTTTTTTTTTACAAACAGCGGTGTTTTTTTTAATGTGACTGAATTAAAGTCCACAGCGTTTAAAGTTACTTATTGTGAGAATAAGTCTCGTCATTGTGAGAGCTTCTCGGTTTGCATCATAAACCCTGCAGTTTGGTGCTGAAGTGATCTGACGCTAACTTACCGCTAGACTGTGCACCTGCTTCGTGACACTCCGTTACAAATTAAAGATAACAAGCGTATGTAATCATCAAATAAGTTTACAGACTGACATAAGAAATACAATAACTAAGAATTTTAGTGCTTGTGCGGAATGTAATGAGTGTAGAGAGGAGGGCACCCAGCAGCAGCAGCAGCAGAGGGCAGCAGGGATGTTTAAAGAAAGAAAAAAAAAAAAGAAAGAAAGAAAATACAGCTTGTCTCTGGGGAGAGACTGTGCTGCCTCCACACCAACACATTTCTTTGATTTATCATAGTGGAGCAGCTGGTGGTAAATCAGGTCAGGACTGCTGCGATGTGCCGACCTCCATGTGAACATACAGAGGGTGTGATCTGCTGAGTGAGCTCTGTCCACGGTTCTGAACATTCTGATCACTGATGGACCACATCCATCACAGAACAGTACAACAACACCCTGCAGGGCATCTGTAGCGGAAACTATCCTATAGAGATGATGCATGGAATATGATCTAGAGAGGAGAGATGATGTATGCCTTAAACAGAGGTCAATCTGTTGAAAAAAACATTGTGTTCCCCCTCATGTCTTAAAAGGCCACTGCACCCTTTCGTCTGGATCTGTTGGAGCTTCTTCTGTTGAGTCTGTGAACCTGTCAGAGTTACTTCAACTCTTTAACATCACAGGTGGAGGTGTGGAGTTTGACAGAGGTGGACATTTAACAGGCAGAAGATTTTGGGGAGGTGTAGGACTAGGGCAGAGCAGCATATCGATATTCTATTGTTATTGGTATGAGACGATATGTCGTGTTATACTTTTAAAATGCCAAGATTGTGAAATGGCACAGGTGACGTCTTTTCCTTGTTTTAAAGGCTGCATTACACTAAACTAATTTCATTTTCTGAAGTTACCAGACTGTTCTACTTGTTCCAATACTTGCCTTTACCCACTTAAATGCATATAGGCATGGTACAAGGAACACCTGGGGACCTTTAGTAATTTGTAATAGGTAAAGGTGTCGTCTGTTATCTTCCCCAATCTGAATCTGCCAAGTCTGTAGTTTGTGAAGTAAAACTTCCAAAGCAAACTACCTGCCACATTTCACCAAAGAGAGTGATCATATGATGAAATCTGCATCTTGGTGATTTTTGGTTGTGTGTCTTCTGAAGCATCTGTTTTCCTGTTGTAAGACAACTGAACAAGTATGAAACATGAACTATGTAGTTTTGGGGAAGGGGTTTTAATTAGAAGAGGAAGGTCTTCATTGGCAGTGTTTTTTAAGCCTAAATAAACAAAATCATGACTGCAACAACAACAGACTGCCCTTAAAGGACACAGTTTACTCAGTTTCATACTGTTTTACTTTGTTTATGTTTGGCGGACCCTGCCATCTTTTTGTTTTCAAACAGTGTTCAGGGGACCTTATTTTACTCTGAGAACAGCTTGTTTATTCTGTCATGAGAAAGATGAATATTTCTGAGTTTCTAATATCACTTCATTAATGTTGTTAATATCAAGATTCTGAGTTTCTGAATTCTGAATTTCCTCTCCAAAAATATGCCTCTTTTGAAAAGATCGATGACAGAGAAGATTAGGAGCGACAGAATGCTGTCACATTTAAGAACAGCATGAAGCATCTGTTACTCGATTAGAATGAGCTGTAAATGCGTGTTTTTGCTTGTACCACATGCAGAACTTTAATGTGGCTGTTGACAACAGACGCTCTGCTTCTGGAATTTTGAAGCTACACAGAGCGTCAGCATTATAATCCAGGGGATAATGTCAGTGAATCAGAGTAAAATAGAGACTGCACCAAATGAAACAGACGTGGGGAGTTCATTTCTAAATCTCATCAGGTCCCCTGGTGATGCTAGGAGTTTAGCCATTGTATCCATATTAACCATGATTTTTTATCAAAGATTTTCAGTAATATTTTGTAAAGGTACCAATAGTCATAATAAAAGCAGCGTCAGCTTCTCAAACCTGAGGATTTGAGGTTTTATCTGGGTAATAGTCATTGTTAATTGTGTCATTTGGGTCCTTCACTGTAACATGCAGTGTGACAAAAATTAGTTATTCAGAAAAATCACAAAAAAGTGTTTTTGCTGTCAACAAGCTGAGCAGAAATACTCGGCTTCCTTCACTATTTCACGTCATTTCACCCTTCAACCTGCAACACAGTGTACTAGCTGTGCTATAAGATGGGTTCATTTGTGGGAAGAAAATAGTTACTGAGGAATAAACTTTGATTCAGTTTCATGAATTAGAAAATGATTTTTTTTCTATAGTTAATACAACTATACATAGATCTTTCCGGGTCATTAAACCATAATAAATATGTGGTGTGTTCAGTTTGATAAAGAAATCACATGCTCCAGTATCTTACCTAAAAACATAGTGTTGTATTCCATGGAAATATCTTAGCTTAGGGTCATCCAGAGAGAGGGAGTTGAGGCAAGAGTGGATTTTTGTCTCGGCACACATGCTTTGATTTGAGCGACTGCCTAATTGGATTAATCCATGTGACAAATGAGCGACACTCATTTGATTTGCGGCTCCCGGTTCAACTCCTGTCTGTTTTTGTGGGAGCACCGGCAGATGAGCCGTCGTTGCTAATGTAATTAATTAGACTAAACCCCAAGTCGCCTTTTTTTTTTTCTTTCTCTGTGTAAATAATTATAGATTTGACCATGTTATTCCCAGCGGGCACAGACACCACTGTTTGCTTCCAATTTCCATTTGCACTTACAAGCGGGGCATGTCACATCTGGTGCTGACGAGCCCCGGCGGACGTTAGCTGATTGAAAGCTATTAAGCTAACTTATTCTTTTCTATTAGTCCCTTTTGTTACCAAGAATATGGCTCAGACATCATAAGGCTTTTTTCATCCACATATGTCTGGGTTTGGATGAATGCAATTAAAATTTCAACTTTATCTCAGATCCTCTGAGAATGACCTCAACACTAAATTAGTTACAGTAGTTTAAAGCTAAGTGCTGCTCTCCTGTAAGGTCTCTCAGTTTGGAGCTTCTCTTCAAATATGGACAAACAATTGTGTTATCTACTGAATGGTAAGCTCTTAAAGCTTCCTGCATATTCAGAGACTGTAAAGATGTACAGGCGTGATGGTGAGAGAACAGGGCTCTGGCTGTGGTCTGTAAACTGTAAAGTAATTGGAGCCTGAGATCGGATCCTCGCAGGGGATCGTGGCAGAAAGGCAGGCTGCGTGTCCTTAAAGGGCCAGGGAGGTTTGAACCCTCTGTCATTTTTTCTAGCTGATGTCACACAGGAGAAGATTCAGGGAGTTTGACCTGTGATGTGTTGTGTTTGGTGTTACTGTGATACAATGGGGAAAAGGGCAGAACTGTCATTACATACCAAGGCATGCTATGTTGTGCAACCGCTGGAACCTTGGAGTGGCGCACCAACATGAGATAACAATTGCACAAAAGAATTGTTCTGCCTTGGCATATAGTAAATGTCATTTATTGTTTTGTGTTTTATGAAAGATGGCAGGCAGCTCTGTGGAGACAGAATACCAAGATGAGCCTGATTCCCTCTGTGAGCAGACACAGGAGGCATCATTCACCCTATTACAAGACACAAAATGATTGTGAAGCACTGAGTTTCTACTGGGGAATTGTGGATGAGAAAATAAAAGGAGTCATTTTGGACACAGCTAAACTAAATCACCAAACAGAAAACCTGAAACCAGGAAATTTGGAGGCAATTTTTGCTTAAAACATATTTAAATCATTAATTGATTGTAGAAAGTTGTTGCTAATTAATTTTTCGACTAACTGAAGATCATTTGGCTTAACAATGTGCTATCTACAGTACAAATGACACACACATTTGTCCGGGTAGGTGTCTGTTTAATTTTGCAGTTTTCATCCAAAGCTGACTCAGCAATCCAGTCATGATGAAATGCAAATCTACAACAGACGTGGGAGTTGTGTTATGTATGAGGTCTTCTCAGACGCTGATTAGAAATTCCCCTGTTGGGTCCATACTGTCTGACTGTGCTGCATCGTGCCTATAGACTCTGAATCAGCAGAATTGAACCAGCAGGCTGTATGCTACAGATCAGCAGCAAACGATTTCAGGCCAACGCAGCTGTTTTGTCCTGAGGTGCATCCAGGTCCCTGCCTGGTGATAAATCCATGATCAGACAGACAGTGTGGGCTAACGTCAGTCTCAAGACTTATCTTGTATTTTCCCTTTTTACAAGGTGAAATGCTCACAGTGAGGGTTTTCTGCTTTTTTAAATAAATATATATATAGTAGCTGTAGCTTAACTACATATTAGGCTAATTCAGTGTCAGTCAACAAGTCAGCCTTGCGCGACTGCTGCTAAGAATTGTGGGATGAGCCGATGTGAATCGTTGATGCATGCCTCCACTTTCCGGAGGGCCATGAATCAGCCCGTATCTCCAGGGCTCCTGTGTTGTGGATGGTACATTACAGAACCCATCTCGCAGCTTAAGAGGAACAAGGAGAGGCTATTAGAGGTTGTTGGCCACAGGTTCGCTTCACTCCTCTGAGGCTCAAGCGTGTCAGATTTATAGTGTCAGTGAAGAGCTGTAGAGCCAAAAGAGGAGGAAGGAAGAGGGCTTGGTGTTGCTATGACGACTAGGCTTGTTAAAGATGGGGTCTGTGTGCCCAGGAGTGAAGACGGGCTGCAACTAACCATTATTTTCATTATCGATTGATATGCAGATTATTTATTGATGAGTCATGAAGTGAAGAAGTCCTGATGTAGCATGTTCCTAATGTGCTTTTAGACATAGTTAAATCACTTTAACTTTTATTAAATCTATGTATTTGTGTTTAGAAGAGTTGTTGCTTTATTGATTATTTATACATAGCAAATTGGCATACAATCAATCTGTATTGTAGATTGATGGATTGTTTGCTGTTTGAACCGCAGTCTGCACACACTGAGTGCATCACTGATGGTGTTTCCTCTCACTTCGAATGCCCAGAGGAGTTCTCATTCATGAGAACAACAACAGAGGCTTTTTGAGTGTGCAAGTGTGTGTAGCTCTCATAGCTTTTAGCAGCTGCACTGTCACTGAATGAGTCACTTACATTTCCCTGCTCAGTATCAGCGTCAGTGTGTGCTGACTACACTCTGACTCCAGCAGCTGAACCAGGAGCCTCAATAAAGGCCCTGTCCACACTGACTCCCTGCACCGGGCATTGAGAAAAAAAAAAAAGAAGGTTATTGATTACAGACGAACTGCGATGGAGAGCACAGAGTGTCCTCCACACTTGTCCTTGAGTATTGATTGAATTCTTTTAACCGTGGAGTATGAGAAAGTAGCTCTTCAGAGAATATTAAACAGTCTTTAACCGTACATGCAAAGAAACTTCTCAGCCGTACATTTTTCTCCAAAGACATCATAGTTAAATTGAAGTAGTGGACCGTAGGTGAATGACACACATCATGTCCATGGAGAATTCAATAGAAACTGGAAACGAGACGTCTGTTGGAATTTCTCTCTTGCAGAATGTTGTCACTCAGCACCTGCAAAAGAAAAATGAATGAAAAACGATGATGAATTATTACCTTAAATAACCTGTAGGCAGCACTTTGTGTCTGGGATTGGTTTCCATAAGTGTACAGTAAATCAAACAAGTAAAGGGAAACTGTAATGATATCAGTAAGTCTTAAGTTCCCAAGGTCAAGAGTGAACTTTCAGTTTAGATTTTTTAGCCAACCTAAAATATACCTAAACATCGGATTGCACAACAGCTGCTGAGGCAGATACTGCTGCTGGTCAGGCCTTACATCTCAGAGTGGTATCATGCAACCAGATGAGCAAGGGCTAGCTGTTTAGCATGCTTACTTAAGTAGATGTTTTGGAACACAATAAGAAAAAATCGACATAACATTTCACATTCTGTTAGTTAATTCTTGAACATTTTAAACTTGAATTTTTACATATTGCACCTTAAAACCTGGAGGCAGGAGATGGTTAGATTAGTTTAGCATAAAGGCGGAAGGCAGAGGGCAACAGCTCACCTATCCAGTCTTTGTTGAAGGTAAAAAAAATCTGCCCACCAGAAACTCCAAAGTCCATGTATTGAAATGTAATGTCTTATTATAGTTCAAAAATGTAACTAACTGCAATACAAATAACTAACGTGTGTGTTTTGGTGAGGAAGTTGTTGGGGGACCTCGACTCTAGATCTCAGGATGCTAGATGTGAAATCACTGCAGGAAGACGGACTCAATTATAAGATTATGTTGCCCGTTGGAGTAATAGGACCAGGCCAGCAGCCCATTCAGCTCTTCTTTTGCTTGCACAGGAGGTCGTATATTACTTCCTACTATAATGGGATAGAACACCGGGGTCAAATGGAGCCAGCCCCACAGGGAGAAATGTGATTAGATGATACACAGATGGCACATACTGTGGAGACGAGCATCTGTCTGTGTATAAAAACCACTGGCTTTATTGGAGTCTTTGAGGACTGTTATGGATTTCAGGCAGCCTGTCCAGTCCTGCAAGTTGTTACCCTCTGCTGTGTGGAAAAAAGTAGCCGGCAGCTTTGGCAGGAGCTTCTCTGTCTGTTATCAGAGGACGCACACCTGTTTGCTTTGATTCAGTTTATTCAGAACAAATGACAAAAGAGCTTTGTGTGTTTGTCCTCAAATGTGTTGATTAATGCTTTTGTTTCTGAGAAAAAAAAAATGGCGTCCACTAACGATATGTTATTTCCAGGATACTAATATTCTTCTCTTCATGTATTGACTTATCGTGTAGTTGAAAGTCGCTCAGACTATGCACCCTTCACACGTTTCATCCATTGTACATCTGCAAAATCTGTATTGATTGATTGCGCAGCACAGCTGACCTGATGCCCTGATGTTGTCTGATGCCCATCTGTCCTCCACAGAACAGGCTTTATCTAACCACCTGTGTGACCGTCTCCTCCCTCTGCTCTTCCTGTCTGCCTCCATCTTTGTGATGACTAATTTTCTGTCTCTTGTGTCCTTCTCTCTGTCTATGAATCTCCTTTACTGGCCATGTGTGTGTGTGACAAGGGAGAGCCCTCAGTCTCCACCCTGCCTCGCAGCTAGCTAATTATTGATGGTCAAATAAAGTGTCTTCTCAGGAATCTGTCAAAGTCCAGTCTCGCAGTGTGTGTGTGTGTGTGTGTGTGTGTGAGTGTGTGTGTGTGTGTGTGTGTAAAAGGTGTGCTCCTGCATACCACAGGATGTGTCATGGTTGCAACTGAGCAGTGACGCACTGTTAGCCTGAGATTCAGGTGTCACTTCTCCTGAAAGCTGTGAGATATTTCTTGAAGTGACGCTGTCGAGGACTGAGCGGCTGCAGAGAGGACAGACGAGGTTCGGTTGTATTCTCAGAATCTGTAATGACATGTTCATATTTCTTTAAGACCTTTATGGTGTGTGTCTGTGGTTGCATAGCTGAATTTTGTAGTTGAGAGCTTTTTCCAGTAGTTGTTTCCATGTTGGCTGTCATGTAACAGATAACAACGTCTGAGTCAAATGAGTGATGGTTTCTTTATTGTAATTTCAAGTGATTTTGAAACAGGTGCTGGTGAAAAAGTAGTAAAAAGTACACACTGACCTTGATCTTTGTCTAATCTAATTGAAGGTTAAGGACTTTTTAAGAGCCCTGCACCAGTTAGCATTAAATGTATGATGCACAGTTTTTTGGAAAAGCTGCACAGATATATCGTCTTTTTTTTTTATTCCTTGCATCTGTCGTCAAAACTAGAGCTGCAACAATTAGTCAATTAATCAATTACTCAAAAGCTGATTAATTGCCAACTATTTTGATCATTGATTAATCATTCCAGCCATTTATTTTAATTTTAATTCCAGCTTCTTAAATATGAGGATTTGCTGCTTGTCTTTGTCATTAATGATAAATGAAGAGTCTTTAGGATTTATGGACTGTTTGCTTGACAAAAATAGCAATCTGAAGACGTCGCTCTGGGAAATTTTCATGACATTTTACAGACTAAACAATCTAGGAATTGTCGATTGATTGATTGATAATTAATGTAACTGTTAATAGCAGCCCCAAAACCAAGGACATACATTACTTAAAAGGCAACTTAACGGCCGATTGTTTGTTCAAAGATGTGGTGTGTTATACTAGTGGCGGCTAATGTGGCCTCGAGCTGTTAATCTATACCAACGCCTGACGTTGTTTCTGCGTCAAGTGACATCACCTGATCAGAGTTTGTGCTGCTCCCTGTGTAGTCACAAATGCTTTGAGCTAAACTTTACAAGTGATAAAAAGAAGCTGTGTTTCCATCAACGGATTTCAATGCACATTTTTAAGTGTCACATTGAAAGAAATGTGAGAAAACGTCCTCAATCTAGCAAAAAAATATTTACACTTTTTGCCTGTTTTAAAAAGTGTTAATGCTCTGGATGGGAAATATGAGCACCTTGTCTCAGTTTTACACAGCAAACATTAACTTGAATGAATCAGTGAAATTAATTAAATAATCAGCTGTTCACCACATTCGCATAAAATGTGAAAACGTGGCTGTTAGCAGCAACAGGTACGTGTGGATGGATGAGGAAACCACATTTATTGTTTGTCTTGTCCATGAAAACAAAACAGCCTTAGATTCGTATTAACAAATGTTTCTCAGACATACACTTTGATGCCCTGTGTATACACCGGTGAAGAAGGTGTGGTCGGCCAGTTCACTCCTCATTTATCTTTTAGTTCTGTTATTGATCATCTGAGGCTCTATTTCCTGTGTGGATAATTGGCCTCCAAGTTGGGGAACACCTTTTGCTCCTCCTAGACAATATGACATTAACCGTGCTGCATAGAGGCTGTAACTCCTAAAATTAGTGCCATTGTTGATGTATTGAAGTTTGCCTGTGCCCAGAACTTGTATATTATTGATGCTGCATGAATATTGTAGAGAAACAAGAAGTGAGTTCCACTTATTCTACCATCTGGCAGCCGAGGTTTTCAACAAAGCGTCAGTGGCTGCCGAAATGTTGTTACATGAATTTTAAGTGCTTTCTATTGCTGAGGTTTTTTTCCAGCACAGACACCTTTTTTCTGATCTGAGCGCACTTCCTTTTTTTTTTTTGCTCATACAGCTACGCATATTTGTACCTGGTAAATTGCACAACTGCAGTCCCTCTGCTGCTGGCTGTTAAGCAACACGATGAGAGCAGCTGAGGGTTAAGTACTTTTTTATCAAGGCGAGGCGAGAGACGCACGGATTCTCTCCTTTCATTCACATTTTATTTACCTGCAACACTCACACACACACACGTTTGCAGAGAAAACCAAAGTAGAGAATCCAGGATGTTGTGCAGGGCTGAATTTGTTTACCAGGGACCATCAGTGGTGATATTAATAACTGTGAATACTGTTTTATGTTTTGTAAAATTACATTTCAAATGAATTTGTTGATCTGTGTTTCAGTCTGCAGTACACAAACTAAATGTGTTTTGTGCAGCTGGGATTGGTGACTTTTTTTTTTTTCTTTTTTTTAACCAAACTGCCCTCAGGGTGTAAAACACATAATACACGGAGTTCTTGTCTGGGCATGTAGTGCTTCTCACTTCTATCGATCCATTTGTCACACAATCCAATTGTCTTGATAGTTACGTGAGATTACATCAAACCTTAAAGAATTTGACCAGGTGAGTCAGGCTGGTCATCTCCTCTTACCTGTTTACACAGCAGTGTGAATTATTGATGAATGGGGTTCTATATATAGGACCTGAATCTGATGAGGGCAGCAGCAGCAACACAGTTTGTCCTGAGGGAAAGAAAAAGTGCTGCATTTGAATAATGGAGCCAAGATTTCACCGTTACAGGAGTCGTTTGTGCTCAGGGCAGTGAGAGATACACTCGATGTGTTTTACTGTGTGTTTGTGAACGTATCTGAAGATGTTATAGATAGTGGAAATGATTAATTGGTTGTTTTTCAAAATATGCAGAAAGTTTTGGGATGACTGTCAGACTGCATAAGAGGCGATATATTTGTTTTATTGCTTTTCCTTGAAGTGTCACCTCATTTATATGAACTACTTTGGAAACACTTGGCGCCTTCTACCTTCACTGTGATGGATGAACCAAAGCACACTGTTGTTTCTCTTTTGTCATTTTATAATTCTTTTATAGAAGTTTTATAGTTTCAGTTTGATTTAGTTTAATATGTTTCACCAGAACCTAAGTGATACGTGGTAGCAGTTGTACTTTTTGGCAAGCTTAGCAGGTAATATACTGTCACAAAGTGCTTACTGTAATGGGCAATGACTGGAAATTGGAGTGAAACTGGAAACTGGAGTGAATAAATCCAACCCTAACCCTAACCCACACAGAACAAGCAACTAGTTCATTGTTTCACAGGACTCATTACAATTTTTAAGTATCTATTTGTAAAGTCACTTTTCTGTGCTGGGATTTCAGAAATCTTGCAACATTAGTGCATATACAATACTTACATTTTGGTCCCAGAAAACAAAACAAGACTTTTTAAAATGTCTCAGTTTGAGGAGTTTTCAGTTTAAAGGGACACACGAATATTTTACTGCCATAAAGATGCAAGATTCACAAGAGACACACAAAAATGAAGGGTCTAAATTGAAGCCAGAGAGGCCAAAATACCACAAATTTAAGTCTTTAATATGGGTCAACCTACATTTCCCACAATGCAACTTTCTTGTCTGACATTTGATCTCCTTTGCCTGCTAAATATCCTTGTTGTTATCAAAGGAATAAGTAAACAAGACTGAAAGTCTGACCAAACATTCAGTGCCAGTTTTCAGTAGTCAGTACTACATCATCCTGTCTAATGGATTCTGTGGAAGGTTTGGACTCAGCTGATAACAACCAGACATAGATAAAATGCCCAAACTACTGTCTTGCAGGATATTTATTAAAAACATGTCAACTGGGATCCATTGCCAGCAGTGTTGTTCTTTAGCCGTCAGTCAGATGTCAAGAAAAATGGTCTCTATCCATCTCCTGTGGTTGGACAGCAGACATTTTTCGTGGGTGTGTTTTTAATGCTAATACATGTTTAATCAGTTTGCCTTGCTGCACCTGCTGAGATTTAATACTTCCCTGACCTAGTTAAAAATCCTTGAATGCGCCTGTTTTTTTTTAATTTTGCGGTTACTTCTCTTGCCGCCAAATTCAATGTGAAAAACCAACTTTGAACCAGTTTCTCCTTAATTTCCACTGAGAGTTCCAGGAGTTCTGAAAACAAGAGAGCTTACATTTTTATTTGAAGTTCAGCTTCAACTTAAAACTGTTCTGACAGTTTTGCAGCTTTATGTGTGTGTGTATTTGGATTTCTCACTGTGTTTGGAACAACACAATATACTTGCATCCCATTGGTATCACTGTATCCTGATGCAATTCATTTCTGATGTCATATTTGCCATATTTCTGGTTTTGACATGATGTTAGAAGGGCAAACATCATATGTTGGCAGTGTCAGATTAGTTGAGTTGATATTTTAGTCAGTAGAGGACTGAATGGAAAACAAACATGGCTGCAAGTTCAGTTTGTATTTCATTTATATTCATATTTGGATTCTTCGAATTACATTCCAGCAGTCCAGCCCAGGGGTTTGTGGTTGAATACAACTATATGATGTCACTTTAAACCAATCAAGTTGCTGGAACCCAGACTGACAGATCTGTCTGGATGTGTGTTTAGTGCTTCCTTAACTTCTCATTTGTCACCAACATCAGGTCAAATTTGTTTTTAAATGTACTTCCATTTACACAGATAATAAACAGATTGACATTACAGTTGTGCAACATCAACTTGTCAACATTGTCATTGTGAGCTTGTTAGCCTGCTGATGTTATCATTCAGCTCGAAGCACAGTTATTATCGCCTTGCGGAGCTGCTAGAATGGCTGTAGATTTTTTATTATAATTAATGATTCTGTATGTGTCATAACCGTATTTATTTTCTATCTATCAAAACCTGCTGCTCTGCTTCCTGATTTCAAGGTTATTTTCGCCTCACTTGTGAAACCGCCAGTGTAACAGCACTGATTACAGAACTGAAGCACAGTCGAGCCTTCATCATCGTTTTCAGGTCACCGGTCTGTCCTCCACTTCACTTGTCCCGTTCACAGCTCAACAATCCGCACAGAGCAGACGCACAGTCGTCCACTCAGCTTTCTCTGTGCTCTCCTGACACTGACATCTTGTCAGGTGGTTGGCGTGGTGATCGAGCTGCAGCCGAGATGGTGATAAAGGTTTACCTCTGTTGTTTTTGAAAACACAGGATTTCTTGAATAAGGGTTGTGCTTTAAATAATGCTGCTGGTGAAATGCTGTCCCCACACAGTACAGCTGTATAGCCTAAGTTCTGCTCTGAACTTTATGACATCTTGTCTACTTATTAATCATTTTATGGCTGCCATGTCAACAGTGCAAGGCTGCTCTCTGGCCTCCATGCAAATTAATTACAGCTTACGTATATCTACCTCAGGGTCACCTCCACCCTTCTTGTGCTCAGCTTGATACTGACATAATCCCCTGTTGGTTAGCCCCCCACCCTGCTCGTCTTATACCCAAGCTTACTCGAGGAATTTGTGGTGTACTGGGATAGAGACTCTTTTATTATCTGGACCACTGGACCGAATCTGGAAAGCTTCTCTCATCCCACCTTCTACAGCTTTACCTACCTCTGATCCTTCCTTCCGTTTTCACAGAAAATACATCCAGACTAAGTTAAAATAAGCAAGTAAGATATCCCAGAGTGTATAAATCTGAAGACTTCAGCTGCACTTTCTTATAAAAAAAAACTGAACTGAACTTTTGTAAAACAATTAGGTAAGCCTGGCAGCAAAGTCAAAATGCCAACTAGACCTTTCCGTCCTCACTCATTTTAAATGCCTTTGTAGCAGATCACAGTCCTACTGCAACTGCTCAGAAGTAGCGTCAAGACTGGTGTTTTATTCCCATTCAGTTGTCAGACAACAACAACAGGGAAATATCTAAATGTTAACAACTAAATCAGAGGTTTGGCTGCATTCTAATGAAGTACATCATGACAGAAAGTAAGGACGAACTCAGAACAAAAGTTTAACCTGAACAATCCCGACCACGGTGCTTCTTCTGGTACAATTCACAACTTTCAATAATGAAAACATCACAATAACCATTCTCATATGTATTGAACTGAATTGAACTGCTGTTAATTGAACCAATTCGGTGGAGAGGTGGCTTTAGATGCACAGTACTGACAATTAAAACCATAAATGGGACCAAAAAATGATTTTGTTCCCTCCACCAAGGTTTCCAGACTCTGAAATTCAGTATCACCAAACTCTGATCATTAAACACCTCACACAGCAACAGCATCTACAGCGCTGTACATAAACAGCAGCAGCACCCCACCTTCTCAGCCCCCTCCTCTGCTCTCTCCCTCCTCTCTGTCCCTCTGGCCTGCTGCTCTGTCTGAGCTATTCAAGCAAAGCACCACAGGATTATCCTTCACTCATTCAGAAACACACACTCACACACACAGTCTCTTCCTGCACAGTGCGCCGGGCAGGAAGATCTCAGATCACAGATTAGCGGTCCTCTCGCTCTGCACGCTGATGCTCCGTCAGTCAGAGAGGACGCAAAAATAAGCGAACGGGAGGGGAGAAGAGGAGGCGAGGAGGAGAGGGGCTGACTGCTGGAGGAGCCCACGTGTCTCTTTTCTCCTAGCTGCAGCTGCAGCCGCTGTTAATGGAGGACCGGGGGTAAGCTTTTGTTGCTGTGGCGGGGGGCTGTGGTCTCCCTCTCTCTCTTGCCTTTGTCTCGGGGGTTTGACGTGTTGATGCTCGCCGTGGTACAAGTGGTGGTGCTTTTAGCTGCTTTAGCACTTGGGATTCCCCATGTTCTTATAGTGTCATGACATGTTTGTGAGGATGTGTATATTTGACCGAGACTGCAGGTTGTACTGATGAAAGAGGAGAAATAGGTGAAGAAGGAATCAAAGCAGCGTGGTGGTGACTAAACCTTGGAGGGTGCTGCCAATGTTTGGGTTTGTGTGTGTGTGGGAAGGTATTGTTTATCTACTAACTCCCTAGAGAGTGTGCGCCAAATGAGACTTTGAGTCAGATTTAATTCTTTCTGTCTCTCTTTTATTTCGATTGAAAAAGTGGAAGAAGCCAGTTAGTGGCTGTTTCCCTAGACGGCGATCTGCCTTTCTGTGAGCCAAGCGAAGGGCTCTCCTGAACAAAAGCCCCCTCTCGGCATGTAGCTAATGGATTAACCAAGCATGATAAACATCCACTCATGCCATGCTCCACGCTGCATCCGGTCGAGGCGTTTGTTTGGCCCAAAGCTGTTGGGTTGAACCACTTCGGAGATATCCCCTCGATTAACTGGATTTTGGCTTTCGGTGTCTCCTCACCTCCCTCTATCGTTTCATCTCTGCCTCTTCATTGTCAGAAGTGTTGCTCCATCCTTTAGACCACGGTTGACCCAAATACCCATGCAGCTCCCACCCCTCCCCCCTCGACCTCCCATCAAAACACATCACTGCTCCTTCTCTTTCTATTGTTTCACATGAGTTTCATCTGCATCAAATCAACAGCTTTGGCTTTGTGAGATGTTTTTTTTTGTTAATTATGAGACAACCAACTAACAGTCAATTTCTGATCAGCTGGAGGCTTCAGTAGAGTAGGTTATTCAATGAAACATACATATACATTAGGCTACATTGAGGGCAACCTAATTGCCAGGAAAATTGGATGGATGTGTTGAAACTCAACATTTATTTGTCTTGCAGCTCGATATTACTTTAGGTTCTGTTTTCTATTATGTTGTGACAACGCTGGGATGATAAAGACACGGTTTGTCGCCACAAACATGGCTTGAATGCACATGAAAGTCAGGCCATAAACGTGAAAATAATATGACGTGTTTTGTAGAAATGTCAATATTGTACTACGGCTATGACACCTAAAAATTCAAACATGTAAGTGGTTTGCAGAAATGCTGACTGCCAAAATTTTCTCCTGGCAGCTGGGCTGTTAGGGCTGGCTGATATCGGCTTGAAATAAAACCACAATATTTGAGGGAATTTCTGCAATATTGATATGAAGATTTACAGAAATGTACAACAGCTTGTCGTACTGGACTGGGTGTTTCTGCTTGAGGTTGTTAAGATAAGTGTGTTGTGTTTACTGTACCAGTCTTCTTGCACTTCTTGTATATAACTGTTTATTGTGTATTTCATCTTTTGTAACCTATACCACTTCCACACTGCTGAAGTCACCTCGCTTTTTAGAACTAACCTCTCCAACCATGCAGCAGGTAGCAATGTTTCTATCTCTGAAGCTGAAGTTTAACTAGCTATAGATATACCACTTATTAATGATGGTTATTGTAAGTGTTACCCTTTATGATGTCTGTACGCCAAAAATGAGGCTACTGCCAGCAGCTGGTTAGCTTAGCATAAAAACTGCGAACTTCAATGTCTAGAGATAACAGAATTCTGCCTACCAGAAGCCCTCAGTAACAGTTTATAGCTCATTTGTGTAATCTGCACAGAAAAATGAAGTGTTAAAACAGCCAGATTTTAGAGGGGGTTCATTTTAGGTTGCCAGCTCACCTGGAGAGGAAGTCACTGCTCCCTGCCAAGAAACAGTCTGGCACACAAATCTGCTTAAACCTCCGCTTGTGGTTCCTACACAGTTTTTGTACAGAGTAAACAAACACGTTTTTAGAGGCGCTGTGAGGCAGATTATGTGACCTTCATACAGAGCCAGGTTATGTGTTTCTCTCTGTTTCCTTTGTGCTAAGCTAAGCCAATGCACATTAAAGAAGTGACGATCTTCTCATCTAGCTCTTGACAAGAAATCACTCAGAGTATTTACCACCAGAATGTTGAACTGTTCCTTTTACATAGAAAGTTTGTCATCCGTCAGAGCCCAGGTGACTCATTCTCTCAGCATACTTTAGTTGTTTTATGAAGCACTTTGGTAGAAATGACCTCACGTATCACAACCATGATTACAAAATCAAATCCCTGTCTAACGCTTTCACATTCTCATCTGTCAGTTGGCATTTTTTATTCCAGCAGCGGCTCAGTGAAACTGGTGTGTAGCTGCTGCTGGCATTTCACTGCGCTGATAACAGTATTTTCTCATAACCCTCCACGTTATTTTGTTCCCATGTTTGTCATCCAGTTCATTTGCATCTTCGCTTTGCATCTTACCTTGATCTGCTATTCTCTTTGTTCGTTGGGTGGTTTGTATGTTTGTTTTG
The DNA here is from genome assembly GCF_904848185.1 of Acanthopagrus latus. NCBI lineage: Eukaryota > Metazoa > Chordata > Actinopteri > Spariformes > Sparidae > Acanthopagrus > Acanthopagrus latus. Next base: position 8,086,511 of record NC_051044.1, on the reverse strand, counting down.
TTTGATGCATCTGCCTCATCTGCACACCTTCATATCCTACAACTTTCTTTTTGCCATGCATCATTATTTATCTCAGTGTGCTTGTGCAAATATCTAAAGTTCCGAAAAATATCAGGGCTTTTGTTATCACAGTGGGATGTTGCAGTAGGGTAGGGGACTGATTATAAAAGACTGTTAAGCTCACGTACAGGTAGGAAGCTCTGATAACCAAGACTCAGAGGAAAGATCAGAAAGTGAAAAGTTACCTGGTTTCCTTGGAAGTAAATCACCATGCAGATAGCCACAGTAATCCAAGGGCCTACTTTCTGTTGTTGCTTTTAAGTCAGGCTCAAGAAACAAATATATAAAGTGATTTTTGTGAGGTCCATCCATCCATCCATCATCTGTACATATTCTATGTACGCCGCTTAATCCTCTGCAGGGTCGCGGGGGATTTTTGTGAGGTAATTTATGTAATTTATTCATAAGATAAAACTACAGAAACAGAACACAATTTACTTTTTTTTTTTACCTTTACATATACTTAAACTTTAAAATCTTGTTTATGTTGTTGACTTCACCTAAAAAGTTGGTCAAAGTCAGGAGTCGTAGACAATCATTACAACAACCTAGCCTCTATGGTTTAATAAAGTTGTAGTGATAAACATCATCAGCTGTGTCTAATTACCTCTTCCTTAGAGCCCGTCATGATTTCAGTACGCTGTGTGAACATTTGGCAGTGTAGTCACTTTTGAAATTGCAGTTTGGGCTGTGAAGTGAACCTGAATAATTGGAGGTGAGCGCCACGCTGACGAGCTGCAGCAGCAGCGGGGTGATGTTTGTGTTTTTTCAGTCCGTGTCTTCACTCATTCACACACGTGTTAGCTGTTTTTTTGTGACAACTAATTTTGAAACACAGACACGTAAAAGGATCTATTGAGGTTGAAAGAGACACTCTGTGGTTGTTTTGTCTATTTGTTGTCGACTTGCATCGCTTTGTGCTGCTGAGGTCATTTTGCGTCTGACTTTGCATCTCTGTGGTTGTTTTGTGTGCCTTTATAGTTTTGCATTTTGCATCCCCTGTTGGATCTCTTTGGTTTTTTTTTTTTATTTTATGGTTGTTTTGTGTGTCCTTGTGGTCGTTCCCATCTCTTTGTAGCTGTTTTGCTTCTTTTTGTGGTCGTTTCAATTCTGTCTGGTCGGTTTGCATTTGTGTTGCATCTCTCCTTGTTGTTTTGATTCTCATTTTGCATCTCTGTTGTAGCTGTTTGCTTCTCTTTTCAACAACAAAAGTTAAGAGTGACTTTAAACTGAGGCTGTGGCCCAGCGGCCACCTGACCACAATGGATCACGGCTGCAACTAACAATATTTTCATTATTGATTAATCGTGTGATTATTCTCACGGTTAGTCAATATATCCTTTAGAATTAAAAAAATGTAACACAAATTGCAGAGTAAAAGCCCAAACTGATGTCGTCATGTGGCTTCTTCTGTCCAACAACAGCCAAAAGCCCAAGAGTGCTTGAAAACTGACTACAGCAATAGTTCTCTTTATTGACTAATCAATCATCACTGTTTGTTGCAGCTCAATACGTTTCTGGATGGATGTTTTTTTGGTTTATTCTCTCTCTTCGCCCGTCATTTTGTGCCCTGATTTCAGCGTCATCATTAACAGTCTTGTCACAGCTATTAATTTCCGTGGCAGAATGAGGTGTACCAGTGAGGCCTTGGGATAATGTTATATGACTTGAATGAAGGAAGATTACTCTGCAATTAGGCTGCACTGTTCTGACAGCGACTGAGTCTATGCTGCTGAAAATTACTATCCAGTCATTAAATGTATTGACAGAGTCATCTCCGGAGAGCAGAGGGAGAAATAACCGGAAGCACTCACAGTGCAGGTTGTGCAGCTTATGAGGTTGATTATGGTTTTGTAAGTGCCAGAGTCTGTCTGATATCAGTATGTGGAAAGTACTGTGCAAAGTGAAATGCTCTGCTGATGATTATCAGTGATCTCGTCACCTTCAGGTTGGACTTTGTGTATTTGCTTGTTAAGCTGTGTTATCTACAGTATCTGTTTTAGGGATGCAACTAAAGAATATTTTCACCATTATTTGGTCTGGTCTATAATAAAATGTCAAAAATATGTGACAAGTGCTCGTCAGATTATTCCACAGTGACTTCTTCAAATTCTTCTTAATTTACCGTCATAAATGAAAAAGGACAGAAAACTCTTTCCTTTTATATTTTCTTTAGACTAATAGATTAAATGACTCATTATTGCTGCTCTAGTATGTCGTAAAAAAAGACAAGTAATTGACATTTTTGCCTGAATAATGACTAATCAGTGAAATATGTCAGCAACTCATTTTCTCTTCTTTTGATCAGATTAATCATCTAATGCTAAGTGCTGTATCGTAAGCAGCTGGACTTGTTTCAGTTTCTCAGCCAAGAGGCTTCTTCAGTTCTAACGGACTGGAGGGGAGTTTGCAGGCTTTTAAACTCTTGCGTGGGAGAGTCCTTACAGAGTCGTTAGGGCCACTTGTGGGCCTTCATGTTGGTTGTTAGAACTAGGTGAGCCCAGGTGTGAATGGTTGTTAAGCTGTCCGGGGAGGACTGCATTGTAGTAATTGACTAGTCATTGCAGTTCTAGTTGTAATTTTTGGCTTAATTCTTCCTTATTTAAGGAAGATTAGATTAAAGTTGTTCCCAGAGCAAAAACACTTAATTTGATGCAATTTTTTTTTACCATTTTGTATCTTGATTTATAGAATACAAATGTTTTCAGACTGTTGTTGTTGACTGGTGTTACCTTGACCTCTTGAATATATATCGAAAGATTTAAAAACTATATATATTTCTTACATATTATGGATTTGTTTTTTACTCTATAATCTGATGGTGAGTTTACTTGTTTAAACTATTTAGCTTGTGCAACTTGAATTTAATTGAATTCTGAAGTAATCACCTTTTTTTTTTACTTTTTATAACCAAAGTTCACTTTCAAATTTGACCTTTTAATTGTTCAAGAGAAACGCTTTTTTATTTTGGTAACTAAAATGCCAGAAATGTATTCCAATGTTCAATATGATAATAAATTGAGTATTTTTACTTATTTGATGAAATGAGCTGTTTGAAGACATCATGATGTGACTTACATGACTGTCAGGAAAATGTGACAAGCATCTTTCACAGTTTTTTGACATTTTATTGACAATTACTTGAAAAAAGATTGGCAGGAAGATAGTTGTTGCTTAGTTTGAGCATTAGACAATACTTCATAGGTTGATCTCAGCAATGAATATGCCATTTGTTTGTCAGCCGCAGAGTGGTGTTATCTATTGTTCTTTAAAAGCAGCTTATGTTATAAATGTGTGGTTAATAATCTCATGCGTAAACCTTTAATGCCAACATCCTTCTTCTTGTTACATAATCATTTTACGTCCACATTAAAATCCATGAAAGAGCATAAACAAAGTGCTGTGTGATGTCGTGATCACATGAGCTGCAGGAAAAAGAATTTAATCCGTGAGCGATGAGCTGAAACGTACAAGCTCGTTTGAAACAACAGCGTCATAACTGCTGGTGTTCGAGTTAAACGTGTACGATTATTTTAGTGAACAAAGCCAGAGTCACCTTATTCGACAGCGCCCTGCAGCTTATTAGCATATTATCTCTGTTTACACTCATCTGTATTCTTCTTCTCTCGCAGTGCATGAGGAGTGTTACTCTGCCGCAGACCGCCACAGCCTGAAGCCATCCTGCCAAATCTGGGACCATGTCTGGAGCCTACGACGAGTCCGCCATGCAGGAGGAGACCACAGACAGTTTCTGGGAGGTGAGACAGCAGGGAACAGTCTTTGACAGATTAAACCTCACTCGGAGCTGACGCTGCCGAGTGATGAACTCTCAATGAACCTGCTTCCTCTGGGAGGTGAGAAGAACGATCGGGGGGCCTCGTTTGTCATCTGTGTGTGGGCAGAGACTCGCACGAAAACGCATGAGCTCAGGATTTATCGAAGTGTGATCGATCACTGATCTTCGAGCCTGAGCTGATCTGCCGATGGCGCTCACGACAGCTTCAGTGCCAATATGCAACTGGTAAAATAAGCGCAACAATTAAAAACTAATAATGTTCTCTTTTGGTAAAGTCTGTAAATAGTTGCTCTCTCACTGTAGCCATCAGGGACCTCTCACATATTATTTCACTTCAGTTTTTTTAATATATATCTGTGGAGGACTCTGAAGTGGCACTCTGCCTCCTCCAATATCACCAATGTCTCTTTTGTGAGCTGTAATTTCTTTTTTTCCAGCACAGTTATGGCTTTATTTCTCTCCTGCTACAGCTCGTATTAGAGATGACTCTGTTTGCAGCACGATCTGACTCCATGCTGTCTTTTTTGCTAATTGACAACTAAGCCACAATTGAAATCACCACATTCACAAACATTTTAGTTTAAACGAACCTCTATTCCTGTATGTTTGAAGATTTTTGCACTTCCTACTTCCTACATTTCATGCTACTAAGCCTTCATTAATACACCTCTTTGTGGAAGGTCCATTATCTGTATACATTCTCATCTCATGTTAAATACCAACTTTCTCATCCCTGCAGACAGTTTTTAAGCACAGAATAGACTATTTTGTTCTAAAAGAGGCCTGAACCTTTTATTAAATTAGGTTCTTGAGCTTGTTAAAGGCCAGGTACTACTGTATCTGTCTCCAACCAGCACACTGACAGCTTCACCATTCTGGGTTTTTAATATCCTTTTAATGTGCAAAAGAATGTCATAAACCAAGACTTAAATTAGTCATAAGTCTGATAGTCTGATTGATAAAGGCGGTTTGTTCCTTCCTGCGTTGTCACCTTTAAGGTTAAGTTTTGAGCACGGGGCAGCTGAAAGGCCCAAGTCAGATGATCTGAGGAGCTGGATGTGGCATAAAGCCTTAAGCGGTTTGTGATATAGGATAGGGTGAGTCCATTTAGGGCTTTCAAAACAAACAGCCCAACCTTAAAATCAACCCTTAAACATAATAGAAGCAGGTGGAGGGAGGCTAGAAATAAAGTAACATCGTCTCTCCTCCTGGAGCCAATCAGGAGCCTGGCAGCCGCCTTTTGGACCAGTGTCAGGCAGGACAGATGCAAACCTCTTATCCCAATGTAAACTGTGATTTACAGGCGTGCCTAATTATGTACTCTTTGGTGACAGGTTAATATGCAGACTGCAGGTAGTGTTAGTATTCAGATTACTGCCACGCAAGACAATGTAAGCAGAAAACTGTTTCAGAGAAATTGGGACTTGGAAATGTTTGCTTGTAAATCAACTCAGCTGCTCATTGAACCAAATACTGGCAGTTTGTTATTTTGTTGATTGAATAACTGGCATATTGTTTTGCTTTAGATGACTAGATACGTTGGACTGGATTTCAACGAGCGTTTCTGAGCACAAAAAGCCCCCAGTAATTCGAGCAACAAGTTCCTAGAAGTCCATTCATTATATATGAGAGCTGCTGACTGTTCGCAGTGTTCAAAACCAGGAAAAGGTTTGGCACATCTTCAGCAACAGATGATATTGACTTTCATGTCACGGCATGTGTAGATATTGTATGCGTGACAGATGCAGTCAGGGAGTATCTGAGACAGAAAAGACAAATTATCCCATCGCACATTCAGGGTTCATGTACTGTAATTTCCTCTCAGACTCGGCTGAGTTTTTATCCTCCAGCCGGGCAGCGTGCTCAGGAATCAGCTGGAGCAGCAAAGGTGCCCGTTTCCAGCACGCAGCCACTACATCACAGTCAGTCGGTGCATTACAGTAGAGCTGCTGCAGTGCTGCCTGCTGATCGCTGACTCGGCTGGCTGCTGCTGAAGAGGAGGGCTGGTGTGGAATACAATCATTTGTCCTCCTGCTGCTTTCATTTAGTCCACACTCCAGAGTTGTTGAGTGCCATTTTCAGGGTAAACATCCATCACACATACAGCAAAGACACAGTCTTTTTTCCCCTCTGCAACGAAGGTATAAAATAAATGCAGTAAGCTAGGATTTTTATACTCTTTCTCTTTCTCTCTCAGTCTCTGGGCAAAGCTCAGAACTCCATGGGAGGTTTCTGCCCTTGCATCCATGTAGAGTTGTAAATTATATGATTACAACCCACCCTCTGCTTTCATTGCATAACTCCACACGCAGCAGCAGTCTCCTCCCTGCTGTTCCCGCCTGCCTGTTCAATGCATCACCTGCAGGCTGAGAGAAAATTTCCTTTTAAAGGGGGCACCTCCTGCACGCGATGATCCCTTTAAACAGCAATACAGTATACAGCACTTTTCTCAGGAACATAATACAACCACAACGCATTCTGTAGTCATTTATTCCAACAAGACGCAACTCTTAAGTCACCTCTTAACCCTTAACGTTCCATCCCTGAGGTGCCAGAACAGAGAGGAGTTGTGGCCTCACTGAGCGAAATAATATCTGCCTTTTTAAAATGAAGCTAAAGCCAGCAGGTAGTTATCTTAGTTTACAGACAGACTGGAACTCAAAGGAAACAGCTAGCATGAAGTTCAAATCTATCTAAAGTTCAAAAACCTGCCTAACATCACCACTGAAGATCATCAGGATTTTGTCCTTATCCTTGGCAGTCTAGTCCTCATGCTAAGATCACCCCCAGCTTTATACTTAGCACACAGATGTGAGTGTTGTAGCGATCCTCCTTTACCCTCAACTAAGCTTATGGATCATAATGTCAACATATCCTTGCAATATATTTAATTTGAGAATATATGTTTGCTAAATCCAAATCTGACCCCAAATTAAGTACCAGGGCACACCCAGAGGCTTTTCAATTCACAATTCACTGTTCAGAGAACACAAAAAAGACATGTTGTTTTTCTGTTTTAAGGTCGGGAACTACAAGCGCACAGTAAAGCGGATTGATGATGGTCACCGGCTCTGCAGTGACCTGATGAACTGCATCCAGGAGCGTGCCAAAATTGAGAAAGCCTACGCGCAGCAACTGACCGAGTGGTCCAAGAGATGGAGACAGCTGGTTGACAGAGGTGAGCAGTTTTCTTTAAAATAACAATTATGTTTTTTTTAATCTAATGCTTCACATGACTTACTTGCCCTTCATTCCTCCTGCAGGGCCTCAGTACGGCACAGTAGAGCGGGCTTGGATGGGGATGATGACAGAGGCGGAGAAGGTGAGCGAGCTTCACCAGGATGTGAAGAACAACCTGATGAACGAGGACTTTGAGAAGGTGAAGAACTGGCAGAAAGACTTGTACCACAAACAGATGATGGGAGGATTCAAGGAAACCAAAGAGGCAGAGGAGGGCTTCAAGAAGGCCCAGAAACCCTGGGCCAAAAAGCTAAAGGAGGTGAGGACGTGTCTTGTTATACATCCATTCAGGTGTCGACACATTTAGCTCTTTTTAAAGAGTCAGTTCAACCATATTATCCCAAAAAGTTTTATTTGCAGAAGTTTTGAACTATTGATCTGTAAGACTGCCACAGATTGAATCTGTGGTGCTGACAGCTTTGACAAATTGAATCACAAGTCAACAGTAACCGGGACATTGTGTCTGAGAAGACGTCGTGCTGTTGAGGTTTTCTAAAATATTTTTTCAGTGACTCGAGCACAAAGGACATTTTTGGGATAAATGTATTTTTTGTTATTCAGGGGAACTTTTGATATCAGCATCAACTAGAATTATTGATTTCAAGTCATTTTTCTACAGTTAAGAGAACTTCTACAACTAATAATGAAACTACTTGTTGCAGTCACTTATCATGTAACACTCTTATAAAGAATTACTCATTAACTGTTTTAGAATTTGATATCCTGTCAGCTTTTTTAACAGGTAGAACAACAAAGAAAGAAAATTCAGCAACTATTTTTATTATCAATTGTTAATTATTAATAATGTTATCAAAAACACGTTCCCTTGGTTAAGCCTCTGCTGTCTTTCTTTGCCGTCTGTGATAACAAATTGAATATCTTAAAGGCCCCATATTGTAGGGGCCTTTAAGATTTCCATGTCTTCTTTATTATAAAGGAGGTCTGTGTTGATATTGATATCTAAATACCAAAATGCTCCATACAGAAATGTCCACAGCCTGTATTATAAAACTGTGCTTCAAACCAGCCGTCCGGTCATCTGTCAGATTGTGACGTGATTAAGTAATGATTGGTTTCAGCTCTTTTTTATCTACAGGGAATTAATAAATTACTATTCAGTGCTTGTGTATATTTGTGTAGGTGTTGATTTACCCGACACACTGGCTTTATGTCATGTTGTTCCTTTAGCTCGAGGCTGCTAAGAAGTCCTATCACATGGCCTGCAAAGAGGAGAAGCTGGCTTCCATCCGGGAGGCCAACAGCAAGGGAGAGGCCTCTGTGACTGCCGACCAACAGAAGAAACTCCATGAGAAGGTGGACAAGTGCAAACAGGACTCCCAGAAGGTGAGAGCATCAGCTGCTGCAGCTCCAACAGGCCTGCTATGGGATCATCATTATGCAAATGTTGTTTTCCACAATCAAGCCAAAGGCAAATCAGCTCAGAGGCTATTTTGAGATGTAGAGCTGGTTCCTCTGCAGCCTGGGTGTTATTAAGTGTTATTAACGTGTCGTGGCTGTTGTCAGCATAGCACAGTTAATGTGTGACTGAATCCCACACCTCCCCCTCTGTGTTTCTCCCTCACGACTCCAACATTAGCTGTTCTCTGCTTTGATGGCCTTGACCTTTACACTCTTGAGGTTAAATTCTTTCTTGTGCTTGAATACGCACTGATTGTCCATCCAGGGTTAATGGGGTTCACATTTGACCTCAGAACTGAAAAACAGCAACACGTGGACGAGAAATGTGCCTTTAAAACATTAGTCAACCCTGCCTGAGAGTGACACATTATATATCATCAATATTTCAGGGTGTTAAGAGTCTTTTTTTCTTGCGTGTAGGCCAAGGAGAAGTATGAGAAGGCCCTGGACGAGCTGAGTAAGTGCACTCCAAATTACATGGAAAACATGGAGCAGGTGTTCGATCAGTGCCAGCAGTTTGAAGAGAAGAGGCTGAGCTTCCTCAGGGAGGTGCTGCTGGACGTCAAACGCCACCTCAACCTCACAGAAGACCAAAGGTTTGCGACGTTTAAAAAGTTAATATGACGAGACTAATTGTTAGCCGTGTGCTAACTCCCCGCTGTCTTCTCACAGTTATGCTACAGTGTACAGAGAACTTGAACGCACCATCACATCAGCCAGCGCACAAGAAGATCTGAAGTGGTTCAGCAGCACTCACGGCCCTGGCATGCATATGAACTGGCCACAGTTCGAGGTACAGAAACACAATAACTAGTTACAGGGTTAAGACATTATCATCACAGGAGACCTGCAGCTTTCTCCTCAGCTGTCCAATCATTAAAATCATAATTGGGAAAATGTGTTTATTTGCATTCTTACTGAGAGATAAATGACAAGATTAACACTGTTCTCATGTCTTCACACTAATATACGGTTGCAGCTACAGTAGCAGCTTTAAGCTTATCATTCATCATCAGCTAATTTAAATGTTATATCTCATTTGTTTAGTCTGAATATGTTATGTTCTAGACTAATCATCATAAGAGGAAACAAAATGATTAATTACCATGTAGATATCTTTTTACTCCTGATCCACACAGTGACAACAATACTCTGGGAAATTACTTGTTTTCACCTAACTCTCGACAGGAGAGATTCCTTTAATATTACACCTTGTATCTATTTTAGTTTGAAGGTAGCGTTGAAGACAAAGATTACAAACAAATACTTTTTCCAGAGGGAGGGCTGAGCATTGTGCAAAGTGAATTTGCGATCCAAAGTTTACAGGTTTCGCCTCATGTTTTTCAGGAATACAACCATGACCTGAGTCATAACATCTCCAAGAAAGAAAAGTCAAAGAAAAGCAGTGATGGAGTCATGCTGACCAACGTCTCATCAGCAGTAGATCACGCTCAAACTGGAGACCGGGGAAGGTAAAATTAAACACAAATATATCTTTGAACATATTTGATAGATGCTCTTATTAGATCGTCTCCTACATGTTTGTCCTTACACTCTTAATCATCAGTTTATCTTTGTATATACTGCCCTGTGTCTGCCATCCTGTATGGTGTCTGATAAATGGTTAATATTTGTTAGTATTCGTGTTATTTTGTAAGTAATTTTCTTTTGTTTAAAAGGGTTTTATAACTAAGTAAATATTTTCATATTGTCAACTGCACAAATACGGCAGAAATAAAAGAAGTACTGTAGTTATACTAATAGGAATCACAACAGTAGTATGATGAGCAGTGATAGATACAAACTACACGCTAAAACACCATAAACCAGACAATAAACATTGACTGTGTTGTTTTATCTTTAGTGTCAGCAGCTACGAGAAGAACCAGGCGTTCACGGCCTCCACAGAGTGGTCGGACGAGGACCAGACAGCCCCGAACTCAGGCAACGACACCAACGGAGGATCGAACCCCTTCGACGAAGATGTGGTCAAAGGTGTGAGAGTGAGAGCGCTGTACGACTACGACGGCCAGGAGCAGGACGAGCTCAGCTTCAAAGCAGGTGAGCGAGACAGTCAAACAATCAAAAGTCTCTTATCTTTAGATAATGCAGTGAATCCCTGCTAGCACGGTTACGTCTTTTGAGTGTGTGTAACTCTTTTGAATCCTCAAATCAACAACAACTTCAGCAAATGTAGTCAGTGTGATAAGGATAAACATGCTTCAACAACAAACAGCAGCTGCTTTTTCAGCCATATTTTGACAAAAACATGAGGTAGAAGTGAACCGTTAGCACTAAGGTGATATCATAATAAATGCCTCATGAATCAATAAGAAAGATTGCTTAATGACATATATCTTATTAGCTGTTTCCAGTCTTTATGCTAAGCTAAGATAACCAGCTGTTATATCATCTTTAACGGACAGATTAGATAGTGGTGTCTCTCTTTTCATCTAACCAGGCAAGCAAGCAAATTCTCCTTCTTCACAGTCATACCTGTGTGATTCCTGTAATAAGCAGAAGCAGGCTCTGGAAGGACACAGAGTCTTAGAGGAGAAAGGCCTCAATATTAAATTCAATATACTGATGCAGAAAATGTCATTTATATTAAAAGAATAGAGCAGAGGACAGATGAGGTCTCGGGCGTCGCTGCATGATCAGTAAACGAAGGGTGCAGGTGAAGCTCATAATAATGAAGGCATCAAACAAAAGAAAACAAAGAAAAATGTTACTGTGTAGAATCATAAGAATCCAAAATATTTATGTGCATGGTCCGCCAAAAGTGCCAAAAAGTGACTTAATTGGCTTAGTATACCTGTTCTGGTCACCACGATCACTAAGGAGATGGTGCAACACATGAAACATGATATGCCATGTGTGGACCTGGGACGTATCTGTTGTTAAACTGCTAACATTGTACCTAGACGACTGGGCAGCCATTGATGATACCTTTAGTGTTATGTCATAAAAAGTTTTATAGGGTGAATGTTTGATGTTGAAAACATGGGTCTTTGGTGGAGTATTCCTTTAATCCTCCTGCTGACAGTTAAAAGATCTGCGTTTCCTTTGACTCCGTATTAAAATAACTAGAAACTGTCTGACACAATGTCCTTGTAAATTTATTTGTCCTTTCTCTGTTACAGGGGACGAGCTGATGAAGCTGGAGGAGGAGGACGAACAGGGCTGGTGTAAAGGTCGCCTAGACAACGGCCGGCTGGGTCTTTACCCGGCCAATTACGTGGAGCCGATCTAACCGTTCCGGCTGAGGACGCTTGTGTCACCTGAGGGCAAACCCAGACTGAACCGTCCGGTCATAACTGCACATTGCCAGAGACTTGAAAGCAAAGCTTCCTCTTGCTGTCAGGCACAGTGTCTTCATCTCAGCGCTCATCACAGAGAGGACTGTTCAGGATCACATCATCATCTCCAAATACTGCAACTGAAGCAACATATTCTAGCCTCTTTTGTGTGTAGCCGTGTTTGATTTCCGATGTGATGCTAACACGCCATACAGTATTTTACTCTCATCATCATAATATTGATATGGTTTCATCATTTGTGCCTGTATAGTGAGAATGAGCTATGCATTGTGCATTTCATGTATATATTTTAATCTTTTTTTTTTCTTTTTTTTTACAGTCTGGATGCTTGTACAGTTGTGTTCTCATTGGATACAGTATTTTCTTTTCTTTGTGAAATATTTACATGTTTAGCATTTGAGGAAAAGTTCAACATTTTGGGAAATACGCTTCGATTTCATCGTGAGTGCGAAAAGAGGATTGATAGCATTCTCTTCTTTGTCCAGTAAATATGAAGCTACAGTCAACAGCTGGTTAGCTTAGCATAGCCTTAATACTGTAAACAGGGAGTGACAGCTAGCCTGGCTCCATCTGAAGGTAACACAATCAACCCCACCAACATCTCTAAAGCCCCCAGAAAAGTTTATAGTTATATCTCTTTTGTTTAATCCAAAGAGAAAGATGCTACGCGAACTAGCTGCTAGCTCTAGCTTCATATCAGGTGTGTTGAGATGAGCGGTATCAACCTCCTCCTGTTAACTCTTCTTGTCTCAGCATGTTTCCCACCATGTCAGTCTGTTCCTTTACAGGTAAATTTGTAAAATGACCTCTCCTTCATGCTGATGAACATTTTTTGAGCTTCACAGCAACACAACGTTGAGTCATTCTCCTAAACAACAGTAGTAGATGAGGACTTCTACTTCTTTAGTTTTTTCCCCCAAGAAGATCATCAAGCTTTGAAGGAAAAACAACCTTGTCCCAGAGAGATGGGGATAGTTTCATATACAGAAAGTCAAGGTTTTTTGGCACTGTATTCAGATCTTATTTTAAGCGCTAGTTCTTTTAGCTTAGCAGCTACACTGAAGATTTTGCTTTGAAAGGGGTGTAAATGACATCTTTTAAAATCAAAATTTGATCTAGGGGTTTTTGGAAACTTGGATTACAGCAGACGAGCTGTAAGGAGCCATTTTATGTCTTTTTTGGGTTGTATAAAGTCTCCATCTACTTCTGCTTTTTAGGAGAATGCTGCAACACTGTTGCTGTGAAGCTCCAGAAATGTTTTGCTGGATGCAAAAATTCACCTGATTTTTCCATCAACATGGATGGAAAGTCGGGCGATGATGGATTTTCATTTCTGGGTGAACTGTTCCTTTAATGCTTTTAGTTGTTTTCCTGCCACTGCACAACATGTCACAGAATGAGCATTTTCTGGAGGCAGATGAAAGTCGCCCAGCAGAGTTTCTCTTTGAACTGGAAAGAAAGGATTGTTTACATTAACCTCCGCTGTCCCGCCCAACACGGTGCCTGTTAGAACTTCTACCTGTCGTTTAGTTTCCCCCTCCTGTGTCTGTGTCTCTTCACTGTGTTAATAATGCAGGAGCCAAGAGCTGAACCTGCTGCGAAAAAATACAAACTCAGAGCTGTTTTGTATGGAGATTAGATTCATTTCACGTCCAGGGTTTTATTTTTTATTTATTTTTTATTTTTTAATCTCTGCATTCAGTGGGACTTGTTTACCCTGAGCGACTGTCATTGACTTCGGCATCATCATCTTCCAGCTCTTATCTCTGTGATTATGTGCATGCTGATGCTCCCACACACTGTTTATCGCTCTGATCTGAACCGATCCAGTGCATGTCCTCGATTGAGTTCCCACCAAATTATTGACAGTTTCTTGATCGAATTTAAAAAAACTCTAATCGGGATGATTTGCGTTGCGTGACACGGTCCTGATGGGCACCGAGACACGTGCTGTATTAGATATCGGCTGTACACGTCTTTATAGTTAAATATGTTTGTTTTAATCAGAAACCTGAATCAGACAAAGAGTATGAGTGCATGTGGCGGAACAGTACGTGTTATACGAGACAGATTTGTTACCCCTGGTTACCGCAGGTGTCGGTGAAAACTACACCCTCGTCGATGAGGGAGGCGGGTGTTCTCTTACTGACGCAGACAGAGAAAGCTGCGACGAGCTCTGCACAAGAAAGCAGAAAGAGGATCCGTCTCTGAAATATTGATGAGGCAACTGGCTTCTCTGCTGCAGGAGAGGAGACCATTTAAATTTTTAAAAAAAGAAACGAAAAGAAAAGAAAAGAAAAGAAGGTCCTGAAGGGAATCGTCTCTCGTGCCGTGTTTATGCTTGTGTATACTTTTTTTTTTTTTTTTTTTTAAAGTGTTGCTCCTTGTTAGCAGTGGACTCAGACGGGTGAAATCAATATTGCCTTACTATAAATCCCTCCACCTCTGCCACTCCAAAGACTCTCGACCGCCACGTCCAACAGAGTGAAAGAGAGCACGCTTCTGCAGAATCTGACTCCGGCTTATCCAGCTCGGTTTCCACCGACAGGACACGCAGGGCCGTCTTTGTCTGAGGACGATATGAATTTAAAAAGCCTCCAGCCTCTTGACGGGACTTTTAACTGTATTTAAGGACACAGAATGGGACTGTTAACAAGTGTACTGTTAAAGTGTGTTAAAAAAAAAAAAAAAAAAAAGCTACGCCTGCAGCGTCCACTGTGAAACTCCTGTGATACACTGACGGACGGTGAAATCATGTTTTAAAAAAAAAAGAAAGAAAATACTCAGATGCTCCTTTTTCTTTTTTTCTGTCTGCTGGAAACATTGACCTGCAATGTTGAGGGGTAAAAAAACAACTTTTAGGGGAACTTTAGAGGGCTTTCTCTTTTTCTTTAGCATAGTGCTGTACTTTCCAAACTGTAGTGCCTGTTCATCTGCATACGCAACACAAATAAAAAGATGTCATCAGAAGGCTGAGACACACGAGACTCTGTAAACGTAAAGTACAACGTGATGTTTGAGCACAGTGTCTAAATATCTAAAGCTAACTGCTGCCCCCCCTTTTAAATTAATTCGAAGTCTTTAGTGGTGTCAGTCTGAGCCTCCTCACCTTTAATCTAGTCTGAGATAGACTTAAATTAAGGTTAAGGCTGCAGCTCCCATCTGCTGTTTCCTCCCGGGTCTGACTCAGTGACACAGTCTGCCACCGGAGGGCAGGAGTGACCACAGTCAAGCTCTCTGTCAGGCGGCCTGGCAGAGATGTGACACGTGTTTGTCAGTCAGGTTCTCACAAACAACCACAATCTTTGAGAATCAGCAACACCTGCTGCCTGTCAGCGGACCATCACAATTCTGACAGGTTGACTTCAGGTTGATTTGAGTTCCAGACATCAGAACTTTAACGACAGGCCTCGTTTAACCTTACTTGATGGTAATCAACTTATTCAAATTGCTGGTGAGGACACTTGTTTTCTCAGCGATACAGATCTCGCCAACAAAACAAAAACTGAACAAATAGAAGACAACCTTTTAACTGTTGCAAGCGCTCAGTCAGGCTACGTTAAACCAGTATGTGGTTGTACTTGCAGGAGGAAGCATGAGAACCAGCCACACAACACATAAAACTGTTAAGAAATATTTACTGGGGAGCCAAAATAAGTAATAATATATAAGTATATAAGTAATAATTATTAAAGCCTCTCAGCGATAATGAAACTTCACCTCCCTCTGAAGTTTCCCCAAATTAAACGGAGAATAATTTAATGTGTTTAAAGGAGTTCAGTGGAGATAAACCACAAAAGAAACATGGAGGCATCAGGCACAGAAAGAGTGAACTTCTGTTTCCAACTCTCACCTCTTGTAAGCTTTCGTGAGAGGGCGTCGTCACCACCTGATTGGCTCTGAGGAGCACACACACACACACACACACACACACACACACACACACACACACACACACACACACACACACACACACAGCAGCTCTCAATCATTAATCAGGAGCCAGTCTGAACACAACAGGTGATCTGAATCCAGTCCAATCAGTCCACAGGGGTTCTGACAGTGACACCGTTCCAAACACTGAGACTGCTCAGAGAAGTTTAAATACGTGTTGCAGCATCTAGCTGGTAGATTCAACAATATTCACAGTTTTGCAAAGTAGTTTTTCTGTAGTTAATTACTGCAAACTCAGAGTTCACACAAGTAAATTAAGGACTCTGTCAGGACACTCCCACACAGAGAGCCTGACCCTGCAGCTCCCCTCCAGCTAGTTAGAACTGCAGAAACCTCTTGGATGGGAAACTGAAACACATCAAATTGTCTACAAAACAGCAAATACAATTACCATGACCTGGATGACTGAGAGTAGTTTGACTACAACCGCTATATCTGAGAAGCTTCATGTAACCAAACTAGATTTTCTCCTGTCAGGCTTTGCTGAAAAGTTCAATTTCACTGGTAGCTTCCAACCAGCCAAACACAGACGCCGATATCTTTGGTAACAAGTCTGTCTATGACTATAATACAATTTGAAATGTATTTATATATATATTTATATACATATATACAGTATACATGTTCTAAACCAGGCTCCTACTATTTGTTCTGAAAGGGCCGAGGGAAGTTTTAGGGTTTAAAATGACTTTTTATTCATTTGTTTATTTTTGTTTGAAAAAGAAACAGATGCACAAAAGTTCAGAAAAAAATGTTATATAGTTTGTTTGTTTTTTGTTTGTTTTTTTATCTCACGAGTTGATTCTTTTCAGTTTGACTCCTGCTGATTAAACAGCCTGGGTTCAGACTTTCTAATGAAATATTATAGAGTGTTTCTGTGCTAGGCAGCAGCAGCGAGGTTCAGGTTGTCGTATACACACAACAGCATGAACGATAAAGACTGTAAGAGAACGTGAAAGTCTTGAACGTGAATAAATGTCTGGAACAACCAAAACAAAACCAAACAGCTGCACCGTGATGGTCCAGGTGATCAACCAGAAGGAGGTGGATGTTAATCTGTCAACTGCTACGCAACAATTACATTTTTATTTATTTATTTAGACCTTACAAAGCATCAAATGGAATCGCTCAGGTCTAAGTGTTTTCTGTCTGCACACAGATCCTTTTGTCACTTTTTGGGATGATTTATTGTTGAAGAATGAGAAATAACAGCTGCTCAGTCAGAAACCAGTCTCGATTAATGTGACCTCTGAACAATACGACACACACATACGACACAAATCTGATTTTCAAAAGAACAGGACGATGCATCGAAAGTGTAAAAAGTTCAACAGAATACTATAAAACATAGTCTGGGGTAATTAGTGGTTGGTTCTTCTGTGACATACAATATGAATTTTCTTTTTTATATATTTCTGCTCCGCAAAAGTAATGCAACACATTTCATTTGACTACACAAACGAACACATGTGCACTCAGGTTCCCAGTATCCTTCACTAAATGTGAGTATTGTGAATGTTTCAGGACGGGTTTCTGTTTTAATGATATCCTCAGCTGCCCCTCCCTACAGTGACGGTGTTTGTAGAGTGGATGCTGTATCAAAACAGTTTTTGTTGCTGTTCGCTACGGTGAAGCGACGGGTGAGACCTATAAATACATCAATACATCCTACCCACAGACCAAACCCAGTCTGTTGTCATTACACATTCGTATGTGTATTATTACCCCATCGCCATGGTGCTGATAGCTAAGATAATCGTATCCTTTCACCTGCAGACTTGATCCACAATGTAAACAGGGGGAACAGTGAGATTTATCTCGGCGCAGTCAAAGCGAGTATACGTTTAACTTCCACTCTCGCCTCAAAGACTAAACCCCTCGATGACGCTCGGGGCCATCTTTTTTTGGCAGAACAAACCTGTTGCCCGCCTCAGAAAGAAGAGATATTATGACACGTTTTAAAACCAGTTGTTTTTTTTTTTATAAACAACAGAGCAGTTAGTGGTGAGATAAAGAGATTAAATGTCAATGGAGATCTGGAACGATAAAGTAAACATAGTTAAAAAAATAATGACATAATCATTGTACAGCCTGCTAATAAAAATTCAGAGTGTACAGTTGAATGTACAAACACTTCATGAGTCATAGTCAGAAAATCAGGTTTAATGAGGACCTCAGGCAGACGTTTAGGCAAATGAAAATAAGGAGTACGAGAGTGAGAGTTGAAAATATTCTGATTAACCAACCGGCTCTGCTGTTTGAACTGAGCCTGTGACAGACGGTTTGTCCAATGACATGCCGAAGAACTTCGCGATAATGATATAATCGCAATATTCGTAGAAATGTGGGGGGAAAAAAGCAATCTTTGTCTTTGTTTTCTGTGTGTTTTGACTCTTTTTTGGCAAATAAATTACCATCAAAATACGAGTGGAGGGAGCTGGAGAGAGTTATTGTGAGTATCTCAATATCCTCTCATGCACCAGGATAACGAAAATAAAAACTGTTTTGAAAAAAGGTACGTTTTGAAGTTGAAACTGCTGGAAGCTCAAATAAATGAAAGAGAAGTCTCTTATTTTGAAAATGT
Source organism: Acanthopagrus latus (assembly GCF_904848185.1). NCBI lineage: Eukaryota > Metazoa > Chordata > Actinopteri > Spariformes > Sparidae > Acanthopagrus > Acanthopagrus latus. The sequence goes on along the minus strand of NC_051044.1, from coordinate 8,068,138 downwards.
TATAAAATTGAGCTGCATTTACAAGAGTCAACAGTGGAGCAGTCACAGTGGTTCTTTGAGCTAAATGCTAACGCGCTAATGTTAACAAGTTTACCCTGTTCAGCGTTTAGCACCTTAGCATGCTAACATTCTGTCTCGCTGAGGCTGATGGGAGTGTTACTTTGCAGCTATCTGACCATCAGACAAACTTATATTTAGACCTGTTGAAACATTAACCGATCATGAAAGTTTGTAAAGTTAATCCTGAGGAGGAACATGAACTGTACCATCCAGAAGTTGTTGGACCTACAGATCAGCCTTGTCCGCGCTGCTAACAAAGCTAAAAACACATGATATTATTTTACAATCTCATGATTCTCTCATTCAATTTTTTTTTCTGTTTTGTTCATTTATTCATGTGAGTTTTTATTTTATGTCAATTTATTTCATCTTAACACTTTGGGTCTCCACAATAAAACACCCAGAACATAAAATGCAACATGTACAGCAGCAGTATGAAGCAGACGCCAGAGTATATTATACAGTTTATATCATCAGTCAAACAATATAAAGAGAATGCGTCACTTTTTAACTACAATATTACAGTTAAAGTTGCATAATCAGTACGGTCCCAGCAGGGTGTGAGGATCCTCCAAAATGTGGGATCCAGTTCCACAAACTAATAAAGTCTCTTTGTCTGCAGACGAGATAACAGAGCAGCCTGACTGTTTATTTAACAGCGAGGACCAAACCCCCCAAAAAAAAAAAAAAATGAAAACAATCCTAACCACATTTTCAACTGCGTCAGGAGAACAGGCTCTAAGTCAAACAGAAGACGGTGGTCAGGACGAGCAGAACAGAAAGGCAAAGTGAGTGACGGGCGTTTCCCTGCAGCCCGTGAAGCGATCGCTTCAAACTGTTTATAGAAATGAAGACTGAGAGAATAACTGAGAATCACATTATGGAAAGATAAACAGGCAGACCGTGCAAAAGACAAGGCAGTTCATTTTTTTTTAATCTGTTTTTGTTTCTTTTTGCAGCAAGAAAAAAAAAAAAAAAGCCTCAACAGCCACCTTTGTTTTGTCTCTTCAGATAAGCCTTCATACAGCAGCTGCCAGCTGTTGGCAGTGGAAGTGTGTACCATTGGGGTTGGTCAGTGCACGTGTTTCATGTCATCTCTTCATCTCGGGTTAGGTCTTCAAGTGCGCGGCGGTGAGATAGTGTGTCCTTTTTAATTCGGTAGGTTTCCATCTCCTCCTCCTCCTCTCGCTCCTCCCACTATGCTGCCGCCACAAACCGGGTGGACAAACTGGTACACCAGTCTCTGAGACACGTCGGGCTTGCGGATGATGCCCTTCTTGTAGTACTGACGTATGGAGCGGCTCAGCTTGTCATAGTTCATAGCGGGCCGGTTCTTCCTGAGCCCCCAGAGCCTCGCCACGTGAGCCGAGTCCTCGATTTTAAAAATACCTGGTGGAATCACAAGAGAGTCGACATAATAAACACGGCGTCACATTTTACACACAGAAGTCTCACTGAAATTAAAGGTGCTCTGTGGAGTTTTTGACCACTAGTGGCTCTATGGAGGAATATTTTGTCAGCAGGTCCTTGTTTTATTTGTTCTTGCCCATTTTTCTGTTAATTCTACGCTGTTCCACTGATTGACACATGACAGTAATGTGGAATAAAACGCTGCAATGTGCCAGCAAAAGGCAGAAATGGGGAAGTACAAAACTTATGTGCAGATTTAAAAATGTAAAAATACCTTTTCTGTGCACCTTTAAAACATATGAACATATAAATCAAATACTGATCGTAAACAGAATGAAAAAAATCTGAATTTGATTTTTTTTAAAGAAAACATTGCACGCTAAAGTTTGTAAAAAGAATTTTGTTTTTTATAAATACTGAGTATTTGAGGTGAAACAGATGAAAGCAGCAGAAGAAGATAAAACAAAGTGTCACTCAGTGAAGTGAAGTGTAAGCGATGAAATCAGCTGATGTGTGAATGTGAAAATAAGCCGAAGCTTTGAAGTTGAAGGTGGAGTTGAACTTTTGGTGTATGAGTAAATACTGAAAGCACTTGAAGTTTGTGTTGACGTGCAACAAGTGACGGCAGGCGAAGTGTCACTTTCTGTGTAAGCAATAAAAGCGCTTAACACTTCAGTTGCGGTCTAAGCTCTGAAAGCAGTTGAACTGTGAGTGGAGTCGGAGCTGAAAGCACGAAGATACCTTTTTCTTTATTGAGCCAGCGGATGCAGCGTCCATAGTTATGAGGCTTCAGCAGGAGTTCTCTGAGGAACTGCCACAGATGGATGGGCTGACCCGAACAAGACGAGTCTGCCTCGGACCAAAGCTCCTCACCGCCTACGACAACAACACAAATATTAACAGCTCATGGACCTTAAGGCCATTTTACCATTTTACCACTACTTTGTCAAGTTAAACACAAAAATGTCCATAAGTGTCCCGAGTTATAATGGATTTATTACTTAATTCAGAACATCAGGAAGCCAAACCTACCAGTAGTTTTTGTGTCTCCGACCGAACACCTCTCTTTCATCCAGGCAGCTGAAGAGAGAAGAGAGTTTATTTTAAATTAATTCAAGGCTTAAACTTCTTCCTCTGACAATGTTTTTGTTCATTCGTTTCTGCGTGGTTGTTTCCTCGTCCAAAACCGAGTTTGGAGCATGTCGTGTGCTGCATAAATTGAGAAAGTCCTGTGAGGTGAGTTACATAATGAGAAATGACCTGACCTGTCCATCCAGATCAAATCATATTGCACATAAATACACATCATCATAGGAGCTGCAGGTGGCTCTGATGCGCTTGTTAAAACACACACCTGACTTCCATATGTCCAGGTGTGCGTGCAGCGTGTCTCCACACTGCGGCGAGCGCTGGTGAAACTCCTCCTCGCTCATGGCGCACAGGTCCTTTCCTGTCAGGTCTTGGAAGGCCTTTCCTGCGTGCGGCAGCCTGTACAGATGTTCAGTCCACAGCAGCCACTTCTGGACGTTCCCCGTGTTCCACTCGATAGGATCTACGAAAAAACAGAGAGAGAGAGAGAGGAGGAAGGTGAGAAAACTCCCAGTTTATACCTCTCGAAGTCAAGTTTAGTTGCGTGTTTTCAGTGTTTATTGTGTCCTCTTACTTTAACATATAACACATTTACCCAAACCACAAAGTCATCAGTCTTTTATGCCAGTACAGTCGTAATCAGTGGAACAGATGACTGGGGATTGCACAGCTTTATGACAGCCGGAGGCCTTGCAGCACATAATGCTTCCTCTGTTTGCTCAGCGAACAGGAGACCTCGCCCTTAAGACTGTGTACACGACGTCTAATATATGGCAAGAAAGAACCATCACTGTCACAATCCGAGAGGGAACACATGCAAAGGTCAGGATTAAACAGATCCTGGAGCAGGCAAACACAGCTTTGCGTCAGTAAGGATATGATTTATCTGATCTGTCATCTTTCCTGGACTATCCACACAAATATGTGTTGATTTTGGGTGCGAGATCCAGAAGCTTACATGTCTCTGACTCAAGATCCCTTCAGCCGCAAATAACGGGCAACACTCTCTTTTTGTGCCATGAAAAATTCCCTGTGTGCTTTAAAGATCTGTGTCTTTGTCAGTTATGTGTCTGAGATGACAAACTGCAGCAGCAGGTGTGGTGGATGTCGGCTTACCTGGCGTGATATTGAGCAGCTTGCAGGCTGTTTCAATGTCCTTCAGGACTTCTCCCACCACCATGCTCTGCACCTGCTCCAGGGAGCGCTCCTCCTCCTGACCCTCCAGCCCAGGAGAGAGTCCCTGCTCCTGGCTGTCGATGACGGGGCACTGCTCTGGTTCCTCCTGGGGCTCCATGCGAGTCATGGGTACAGCCAGCGTCGGGGGGGCCTCGGAAACCTTCACCAGCCAGGTGGCGTCTTCGGTGAGGAGCATGTCGAAGCAGGACAGGTAGAGGCTCGGTTTGGGCTCCTCGAGATCCCAGGGCTCTCCAGAGACCCTGTTTCGATCCAGGATGGCGAGGGAGTCCTCTGTCATCCGGGATCCATACACCGGGCCCGCTGGATTTGACATAACTGGTACCTGCAGGCGAGGGAGACAAGAAAAGTCCAATTAAACTTTTATATTTCGAGCAAGGTCAATTCACATGAACTGAGAGACGTGTGAACTTTTTAACTTGTCCTTTAAGCTTTGCAAGATGTTAAAAAAAAAGATTCTTTGTGAACAAAAAAATCAGCAGTAACCTGAAAAATGTCTCCAGTGTCTCGCTCTCGTCTCTCATCTACACCGACATGACTTGGTGTGGCAGTAGTAGCCAAACACTGTGACAGTCGTGAGCTAATTAGCATCTTTTTCTTATTTTCTTTCCAGTTTATGGTGGATGGCAACGACATAAATTGAGAACAAAACGAAACAGAAATGATTTGAGGGGCACTGGATTATTTAGACGATATTATCACACAGTATGTGTTTTACATGATATCAATATCACTTCTGATTATCAAGATTATCGTCAGTATCGGTACATCGTGACACCCTTGTCTTTAACATACGCACACCCAAAATCGATAAATGTTGTTCTGAAGTTAAAGTCGCTACAGGGACCTTTGATCTTTGTTGATTCTGGCGGCCCCTGTGGAGGAAAACGGTATGACCACACCTGCCGCATGCGTATTTGTTTAGGAAGCAAGTGACAGAAGCTTGTAACTTTTGTAAGATGCGTAGGGGAGAGTCAGGCTGATAACTTTAATATAACAGAAGTTTATTGGAAATTAAAATGGAATGATTAGCAGAAGTTAAGCAGAAGCTTGACTGAAGTTTCCTGAAACTATATTAAAGATTTGTCCAGTTTTTTAATGACCACTTATTGAAAAATAGCTGCATATTATGATGAAACCATGCTGGGCTAATTCTTTAATACATTTTGAGGTAATTATTGTTGTAATGGAATTTCAAATTAAATTTGGTAATTAACCAACCATTAAATGTGTGCCTGTAAAATGAAGAGTTAGTTAGAAACATTTTTATGGAGCTGCAGTTAAAGTTATCAACATTTCTTAGCAACGTTTTTTCCTTGAAATAAAAAAAATAAACGTATTCAACATACACAAAATCACAATCCTTCCCAACCTTGACCTGAATCATTCCTATAGATTGACTGTTTGGCTAACTGAAAATATTTTTCCTAACCACAGACTGGATTCTGGCATGACGATCTTTGACTTTGCACATCAGCTGTCCACCCCGACCTCCTCCCTGTGACGCCAGCGTGTTTAATAAATGTAGTGTTTCATGCAGTCATAGAGGAGTTTAGTCATTTAGTCCAAGGCTCAAGCAAGACATTTCTTTTTTTTTTGGGGGGGGCAAGTCAAGTCACTCTGTTCCTGCCAAGATACAACAAGATCTTTCCCGCAGCATCTCGTCTTTATAAAGAGAAGAGAATCAATATTAGTACCAGTCAAATAAAAGTAAAAATAAAGATTTGACAATGAATAGAATTTGCATGTTAATTACTGATACTCAGTTAAACAAATATAATCAAACAAAAAGCAAATAACTTTATAAAAGATTTATTTTATTTACTTTTTAAAATTTATTTCCTCTAAATTACCTAAAATATATTTCCTCCCCATCACTTCTCATCAGTGAAATCTCGACAGTCAAAACTAAACTGAAAACATAAAAATGAACACAGACGACTCAGCTGAGTCACCAAGTGTCAAGTCAAGTCACAAGTCTTTAACTTCCAAGTCTACTCGAGTCTAAAGTGACTTGTTCTCCATCAAGTCTTCAAAACAGTGACTCCCTGATCTTCTCTTGTGTTTATATGAGTCACATTTGAGGCATCAGCATTAAATTGAGACTATTTCATCACCTGTGTTTAAGAACATCATACAAATCTGCATCCAAACGATAATCCTCTCTGACACCACAATGAAACAGTCGAGCGATTTCATGCTTTGAGTCAAAAAAAAAAAGAGGAAAATACCTTCTCCTGCAGCTCCTCTGCTGTAATGCTCTGGCTGCTAAACCTGCAGTTGTTCTTGTTGGGTGAGAAACTCCATCAGAGCGGCTGCAGGCCTGAACTCTTCCTCTTAACGTGTTATGAGCAGAACTGAGGTGAGCGCTGGTCGATGCTCTATAAGAAGCCTAACTCGGGGACACTGGCGAAGTGACCCTCAAGAGAGTTAAAGCGCACACAGTGCTGGCAGGCATGGGGCAAAATGGATTTGACTGAGTCTCTTATTTGTGGGTCAGCGGCCCAGAATGGCCGATGTCTCGGGGGCAAGGTGACCCCAAAGCAGCTCGGCCCGCCTGCCTCGGCTTTCAAGGAGCCGTCTCTGCAGCCCTCTGTCTCCACTGTCAGCTGGAGTTTTTAATCAAGTTAGATAATGTGGAGAGGAGAGTGCACACAACACCACCGAGGCAGCCTGCTTTATGAAGAGTCCACTGATAGCTGCGACAGGAAATTGCCATCATAAGTGGTCATTTATGGACGTCAGCTGTAGCACAAGTGTTGTAATCTCAGGGTGAACTCGCATATATGGCACCCATAATGCGTGGCAGCCACAGCTGGCATGCGGGACGGCACACCGCTGTCACACACCGGGTTATCAGCGGTTGCAGCTCACGCCTCGGTAAAGGAGGTGCGCTCCCACCGCGCACATGTTCAAGGAGAGGCATGGCTTTATTTGTCGAGACACAAAAAAAATTTAGGCCTCGTAAAATTTCACAAGCGAGAACAGCCGTCAGCAAAAAAAAAATCATCTGTGAGGGTAGATTGAGTGTGAAAAATGAGATTTAAGACATCATGAACTCTCATGCTGATGGAAAATCAGGTGAAGTTTCTTCAAGGGTCTAAAGTTTGTCTATTTTAATCAATTTGGGGTTTTTTTGGTCTACTTCAGTTGTTGAGGAGAACACTGTTTTGCTGTGAAGCTCCAGAGATGTTTTGTGGACTACAAAACCTCACCCGACTTTCCATCGACAAGGAAGCGAGTAAACTTCAGACTGACCTCTGAGTACTTCTTGGAAATAAATTCAAATTCAAGTGTGAAAAACCATGATTTCACGTGATTATTTTCATTTTTCCTCAGTGACACTTTAATTGCGAAGCTGCTAAAAACTTTAGAAAAAGAAAACACCTTTTCTCTGCTCTTACCAAAACTCAAATGAAGTTATCTCTCCTGCCCCCCTAAAAAAAAAAAAGGATTTCCCTTCCACTCTCTGGTCGCCGGCCCCCTGCTGTAAAACCTCCTCCCCTGTCTTCCTTTTATCTTCAGACTTCTCGTAAACTATCACCCACACTCCCTTTCACTCCATCAGGAGTCAGATTAAAAGCCACTGGTATCCCAGCCTGGCTGCTGCCTGTGTGTCAACTCTGCTCTGTAACAGCTTGCACTAAGCCCATTAGCAAAGCAAATTTAGCCATATTACCTTCTTCCAAAAGGAAGAGGGGGCATAAGAAAAAGGCACAAACACACACCCCTATGGAGAGGGATTAAGACCCTGACTGATCTCTAAATGAGTTTGGTCAAGACGCCGATATTCATTTCAGGAGCATTAGAGCTCGCTCCATTTACTCTGCAAAGTCAGAGACGGAGGAGGACTCCCTCCACGCAGGCCTCCACCCTGGGAACCATATTTCTTCTGCTCGCTCGGTCTCATCTAACATGAAGAATGCGGTTCGTATCATTATTAACTGCTGGTTGTGTTGTCAAAAAGTTTTTCTTCAAAGCTGACAAAAGATCTTTCTGCGTGTTACACCAGCCAAGAATTAAGTCACATAAGCGGTACCGTAGAAAGTACTTGTTGAATGGTCACCAAAACTGAAACATGACAGAGCCGAGTCTGAACCACCTTTTCACATAACTGCAGGTGTCAAGATGACCACACACTGATCCCCCTTTACGTCTCTTAAAATCTCATGTGTTAAAAACCGTATAAAAGAAGATATCTCTTCACCTAAACCTTGATGTCTCCAGCTCTTCAACGCAAAGTGGAAACTTTGGCTCGGATGCAGCGTTCAACTTTTGTTGTAGCTGGTAAATAACGTTACTGAATAAATCTAGTGGAGAAAAAAGTCAAGTAGAAATAATCTCAAATCTGTACCAAATCTACTACCGTTTTCACTTTCAGAGGCCTCTCAGCTGTGCGTGGTTAGTGACGGGACATTAACATATTACACAGCAGTTAATGTTAATTGTTGTGTATTTTCATTATCAGAACAATCGCTGCAGTCTGATGTTGGTTTCCTGGTTTATTCAGCGTGTCAGCTGGTCGCCTGGAGGTAAGGTTTGCACGCCGGGACTCCCACAAACAAGTTTAACCTCCAAAACTGTAAAACGACAGGAAACATGCATTAAGACCTATTCATGATTTATGATATTCATGATTGTTTGTTTTTTCGTGCGTTCCGTCTGTGACGCAATAAAAATATTTGTTTCCTTACTAGATGTAAAGTTACAGTGATTCCAGTGTGTTTTAATGCATTTTAGTTTTCATGTTAGAGAATGTTTTTTTTATGATTAACAGGATAATATCATTAACCACACTTGTGTTGTACAGATTAATCCTGACACAACATCTTTATATCATCCCCAACCTGCATCTGATACGTGACTCACAACCTTCCTTCACAAAAGAAAGCTTTAAAAGCCAAAAGAAAAAAAATGTAAAAGTTTAAGTTAAAGAGCCGCAAAGTTGTAAAGTTGCAGACCGACACAAATGAACCCGTCAGCCCATCGATCACTGTTGTTGCAACAGTTATGCGACAGACGTTGTCGCTGTGTTTAGGTTAAAGTTAATGAGTAGAGATTAAAACAAGCAAGTCGAGTCTTTTTCAGAGCGTGCTTGACCTGCTTGTTGTTGAAAAGTTGAAAAAAAAGAAAAAAGGTCGTGTGTGAGATTCGAGGGCATCTAACAGTGTGAATCCTGTGTTTAGCTCCACACACACACACACATTAAAGGTCTGTGTTGTTTGAGTCTGGAGTTAAAGGAGTGTGTACAGCCAGGCGTGACCGTTTGCCATGTGAGTGTTAAAGGGAGATTTTTTTTTTTTTTCCTCCCCCTTGTTATTGTTTCTCATGGGAAACTTGGAACAACTCGGGAAGTCATTGTTCTGAGAAGAAGGAAAAAAGATGGAGTTTCATCTTCGTGCTGAGCTCCTCGCTTAAAGGAAGTGCTCAGGATGTGACCGCTGCCTCGCAGGTTTTTATTAACGGTAACACCGACATGTGCAGGTGTTCACATTGTAAATTAGGTTTAGGTATTAATTGCAAATGTGCGTGTGTTTGCAGTAGCTTCTGTTCAGTTTGTATTTTGCAAATCATGCACCTCCTTTCTGTTAATGTCAATTTATCCTCTCGCTGTCGTTGTATTAACTGCCAGTGGAGGATGTTGGTTCGCTCGGTGATTCATTTTTACTGTTCGTCAGGTGCACTGGCATCAGGCCAGCCTCCGAGGAAACAACAAACCACTGCCAGCTCTTTTTTTCTGTTGGTTTAAATTAACTTTTAAGGAAGGCTTTATTCACAGTTAATGACACAGATAATAATAAAAGATTCGACCTGAAGATTGGTGGTGAAGCGCTGGCGGAGGGCCAGATTAACCTGACCCTCTGTTTTTTTGCAGATAGGTAGTGAAGATATAAGAGACTGATCTGCAAGGTGCCATTTTAATCCGAGTGTGTCAGTGTGTGTGGAAAAAACAAGCACAACTGCAGAAACGGATATAACATGTTTGGAGACAAAATTCAAACTCAGAATTATAATATTTACTATGTGAATGAGGAAATATAAACAAAATGAAAGTTTGTTTGAAAGTTTTGTTTGAAATAAAATCAGTCAGTGCAGATGTTTCTCCTCTGATTACAATTACTTGCCCCAAAACTACATAGTGCACCTTAAATACATGACAATAATATGATTAATGATAATATAAATATCAATAACTACATGAGGTGGGTTTCCTGCAGCTTGCAAGTGTAATCGTTTTACTTTATTGATGCACTTTTGTTGTCTTAGTGACACTGAACGTGCTGCACAATCTATTTTATTTCTTTTTTGTCCAGCTGGGCCTAAAAGAGCAAATCAAACTAAATCAAACTGCTCTTCCTCCAAATGTTTTTGTTTTCCAAATGTCTGGATGCGTCCCTGTGAGCTATACATGTGACAATGTGCAGCAGAAAACAGGGTTAAACAAATCATCATGGCGTTCAGCCAAGCTGCCAGGATCAAACGCCGGCTCTGTGCTTTTCCACCGCTGATACGTTTCATACCGATCATTTCAACATTTCTACAAAGGGTATCATGTTATATTCAGACAATATGTCTATAAGGTACTTTTTTATTAGGTGAGGAGGAAGGCATGGTGGTTTCATGATCACTTGTAGACCACCGTTCACTTCCCGTTTTAAGTGATAGAACCAGGAAATAAAAATGTCTGTCAGGTCATTTTGAAGGCGTCTTCTTGGCAACAAAACCGCTTATATTTATCGAGATGTCAGGACATTTTCCCTGCGTGTTCTTGGCAACAAAACACATACAACCAAGTTTTTGTTATGCCTAAACCTAACCAGACCATAAGCACAGCGTTGCCAGAACTTACATTTGAAGACTGAAATAAAGAAATGTAAAGTTTCTGTTGTTTGAACACTGTTGTGTCATGCGGATGATGCACTTGCACCTTTGTAGATAACAAAGCAGAAAATCCACTTCACCTCAGACGGCAGCGACACATTTATTTGAATATGTTAACTTGTGGTTTTTGGCAACCAACCGTGGACAAACCCCCCCTCGTCACCAGTTATCTGACCACATTTTGTTCTTTTTATCTTTGGTGTGAAAGCTAACGCGCAATTTGACAAGAAAAATAGGAAAGTTTGACGACAAGAAAGAGCGAATGTGCAAAAAATAGCCTGATAAGGTGAATCAAAAACATCTTTTCCCGAATTTGTCACAGACTAGATGTTTAAAATTCTTCCTATAAATCAGACTTTTAACTGACTTTGCACCATGTTTGATTAATAATCATGAACAATAATAAATGACTGAAGTTGTCTAGATATTCTTAATCCTGTACCAGGTAAGTTGCACAGAGGATGTTCTCTTCTCTGAAAGATGAGAGGACGATGTTGAAGTTGGACAGTTTAAATGTAACTGTAACGTTTACTGCAGACAACATGATATCACGGATCTCCGGAGAAGTGTCACACAAATGCTCAAACGTGCAAATAAAACCTGTATTTTTTCGGATACACACACCACTATATCTAGGATGTTGGCGTCTTCTTACCGATGCAAAGATGCTCTGCTGGCTGGATGATGCAGGCGCAGCTGCAGCTCTGGTTGTGTTGAGGATGAAGGACGGCCTGTTGTCTCGCTGCCTGCAGACGAACGCTCAGCTCAGCGCCCGGCGCTACCTGAGGGGCAGAGGAGCGGCACCCTTCACGTCTGCTTCCCCCCCTCGGTGACTCTCCTCCAGTCTGAGGCCTCAGACCCTCCCAGGCTCTTCGGTGCAATTACACTAAACCTGAAAGTCACAGCCTAAAGCACAACTGCAAACTAAACCTCAAGTGAAAGCACCTGCTGGGGGTGTGTGCAGAGCGAGAGGGAGAGTGACTGAGTCAGTGACTGCAAAGGAATTCCAGCACCATTGACTGCAATTTATATTTATAGGGCAGTCGTGTTTACTTATGCACACAAACCTGTGTGTGTGTGTGTGTGTGTGTGTGTGTGTGTGTGTGTGTGTGTGTGTGTGTGTGTGTGTGTGTGTGTGCCAATGTCTTGCAGATTAGCTCAGACCTCTTCAAACACTACTAGTTGACCTCAGCTCTTAGGTGACAGACAATTCAAAGTGATAAGAGACTTTGAACACAAACTCTGCAAGATAATAACGTGCTGGGATAAAACCACGTTATGTCGAGAGTCGACTACAAACTGGAGTTGTTTCAATATTTCCATTTTATGCTATTTTCCTTTTAGCTTCCAACATTTATTCATTAGATATAGTGAAACACAATTTATTATTAAGAATTAAACCATTATTCACAACATTCTTGTCTTGAGACATTCATGAGTTCAGAAGACAATCCTCTCGGACTGAGGCTGAATTATCAGTAACTCTTATAATAACCATCATTAATGAACGGTAACTGTATTGATTATTTTTTTATAAACAGTTAATCAAGCTAAAGTAAAGGTTTAAAAACATCTGTTTCGATTTTAAAATGGCCGTCCAGATGTTTATAGACAAACTGTACAGTATTTATTAACCATTTACAAAGTAAAACTACTTCAACCTACAACACAGCAGTAACATATGTGACATAAACATTATTGCATCAGTATTAACAGTCTAATAACAGCATGAATACTTTGACTTCCTTTAAGTTCATTCAACTGATATTGCATTATTACTTAAGTGTGATTTAAATATAAAATATTTACATGTGATTATTTTATAGTTGAAACGTTTACTTAAATAAAAGATCTGAGTGCTTTTGGTTGGACTTTATATCTGAAAGACATAAATCAATCTGCACTGAAGATGATGGTTTAAGGTTAGAAAATGTTGCTATAGTAGGTCTCAACTTAAAGGTTAACCAGGATAAGTAATGAAATATTCATATTTGTCAAGTGTTCTTCGTCCACACTTCTTTCCAAAAGCAACTTTGGTGTCAATATGATGCTTCTTTACAAATTGAGCTGCGTCTTCCTTTGTGCTTCCACTAAGATCGTTTTCTTGCTGAGGAGCGATGGGGGAAAATATATCTAAAAAGGGGAAAATTTCGTACAACAAGTGTAACTCATGCCTGATTTGTCTACCTGCTGAAGCCTCATATGAACTTCAGTTGAATATTTGAAATAAACGTTTTACGCAGAATGACAAGTGGAATTGTTTCCTCTCATACTTACATTGAAAAAGCTTTAACGAGGCAGGAGGAACAATAAAGAAACTGTTAACTCTACCACTGCACATGCTGGTTTATAAGTAATTAGTATCTTTTATTAATATCATCATTATTAATGCAATAACATGTAATCAGAATTATGATACTCACCAGGGTCCTGTGTGTCTTCAGTTAGTCTCCCTAACAACTCTTGTCGGAGATCATTTTAACTTCACAATGCAGTGTGTCATAAGTTAAGCGCAAGTATAACCTTGTATACTACAGTACATGGTGGCCTCCTATAGCTGAGTAACTGTAGTGAAATAGCATAAAAATTAATTATCAAAATACAAATACCTCAAATGGTTGTGATGGTTGCTAGCACAGCTGCTAGCTACTTCTGATGTACCTGTTAACGTGTGGTTAGCTGTTTAACATTGTCACTGTGACTATTTTAGCTAACAATCTCCTCAACACATTTCTTTGGACAATTTAATCGGTACAAAATGTGTGATCAATATATTATCAGCTCAGAGTTCAGTCATACTATCCACTTGACTAACTCATTTAGGCTAAGCATTGGCTTTACAGTGCAGTATTGTTGCTAGCATAGCTGCTAACTAGAGTTAGCGACAACTTAAGCTGCAAAATCAAGTTCACAGACATTTGAAACACATTAAATTGAAATCAAAAGAAACTGTTTGGATCAACCATGTTGCATTTGTTGAGATGTTATTTACACTTAATTATTTCGTAGAGCGGCAGCCTTCGTGTTTACTGTTAAATCTTTCCTCATGGACACGAGAAGATGATTCTGTGAAGCAGCTCAAAAACAAGACTCTTTTCGTTAACATGCCGTTAATTTACAAAACTTAAGGCTCACATTCTCCTGTTTCAGAGCTTTTAATTATACTACACATTCGTTATCAGCATATACAGTTTGATCTGCTTTGTTGAACTACAGATGCCCAAACTTTCCATCATTTGGAGAACTTTAAAGACGTCTCGTAACTTCATGTTGGCGTAAAACAGGTTATGTTTACATAATGTGATAAGTCAATCACTTTCCACACATATCATGTAAATCCCAAAGGAGTCAAAAGCCTGAACTTTCTGAATTGTACGCGCAAAAAAATCATAAAACAGTTTGTTAAACAATTTGACAAATTTTTTTTTTCCATCAAAACTCATGAGGTCATGTCGTAACGTGACAGCGACAGTCATAATTATCGTTATCTCTCGTCCACACCAGTTTCCCGGCAGCTCATTCACAACCAGAGTGCATATCAGCTGCATGGATGACTTCTTGACCAACAATAACAACTGCAGAAAACAAAGACCTCTGTCGCTGCACCACACTGTAGAGGACTGACTCCCGTACAAGTGGAGAAACTGTCGTCAGCACCTCATCTCACCTTCTGAAGCAGCTTATTGTTCGCATTCATTCAGACGTATTGAACGTTGACCACAAACGTAGAAACTGTCTGTTTGCTGACTGCTAAAGTGAAGCACTGTCATGAAAAAAAAAAACTGTTTCCACTCTGCGCAATTTAAGCCTGTTTAAACAATGTGGCTCTGTCAAATAGATACAAAGGCTTCAGCGTTCAAAGAAAATCTTGTCAGGAGTAAAACAGCGGTAACGCGCAACAATAAAGCACTTTCAGACTCCCGTATATCTAATCTTCCTCCTCTAATCTCGCTTTTAATCCCCCGTGTAAATTCCTAAATGGCCGGTCTTCTGATAGCGACCGCAAAATCCTAAAGTTTCCTTTTCTTTTCAGGTCCTGGACACATTTTCTATTCTTTTGCTTCCAATACAGGAGCTGTGACTTTGATATGGTTAGCCACACAGTCTGAATGGAGCGATTGTGAGCCGCAGAGAGGGTGTGCACATACTGCGTCAAGACTTCTTTGCAGCCGAGTGTTTGTAGACACACCAAATCAAACCGTGAGCGATGACAGCCTCCTTTCATTTGACATTTCAATATGAAACTGTGTGTTTCGTTGGGCCATAATGCTCGAGCGCGCGCACACGTACGGCTTTGTGCTGTTAGCTGTGGCGTGCAGACACATCTCCTCTAGTTAAACTGAACGTAATGTAATATTTTGAGAGTCGGGAATCATGATGACGCGAGTGAGGAGAGATCGTCTGTTTGCTTTTCGCTTCACCCACATCCAGTCCATCAACAAAAAATTTGCATGGCAGTTTTCTTCGATGAGTGTTTGACCTTTTCCTTGGCTCAAGAACAATGTTGTCATGGTTGAGAGACAACGAGCTAAAAGACGCAGCAGGCTGGATGTCAAATTTGAAGCCACGATCGGTGCACTGCTATCTTGACATGACTAATGATTGTGCAGGTGTCCCCGCTGTAAACTGGTGCCAAATTTGCCGACCTGACTTGACTTAGCAAAGTCAATAAAGCCCCGATGGTTGTTGAGCTTTGAGAGCAGATGAACTTAGATTATGAGTATGAAGTGGGATATTGTCTCTGACTATGGCTATGACAGCTCTTCCAACTGCTTTGGCGGGAATAATCAGGAGGAAAATCTGTTCTTGTACATGAGGAATGCTGATGGAAAATGAAGTGGGTGAAGTTTCATAGTCCGCAAAACCTTTCTCGAGCTTTGCGGCAGAAGCCTGTGATCCAGTGATGGAATGTAACTAAGTACAATTAATCAAACGTTGTGCTTCAAGTGGCGATCAGGAAGACGTGATGTCAGTCGGCTGTCAGTTGTCAGCGTTGCTAAGCTTCCGTAACGACGCCATGTGAAAACGAGAAGGGAGCGATGTCCTCTGAGACGTTAATTATAGCACCAACTATTGACTGAATAAAAAATTGGTTGCTGTAAAACGTTACACTTATTCGTTGTCTAACATTAAGCAAACTCATTCAGCAAATGACTTAACGTATATTTATTTACATGGAAATCTTTGAGATTATCACTTTACCTACAATTTTGAGGTACTTGTGCTTTATTTCCCATTTTCTGCTACTTTTTTCTACTCCACATATAAGCAAATGTTAGACCTTTTATTTTGACTCCAGTTCTATTTATGTAGGTGACTGTCACGTTTAACAAAGTTACATAACTACATGATGTCTTGACTTTTTACAACACTGCTGAGATCCAGAACTGTTGATCCCGACGAAGATCTTTCTCAAGTCAAATTTGAGATCTCAGAGCTTCTGTAGACGATGCTAGACGAGCAGTGAGGAGCCTTTATGGTTTTGTTTTTTTTTTTTTTTTTGACAATTTAAAACAAATCCCCTCTTACTTCAGTTATTCAGGGCTGTGGTTCTCAACCTCAAAGGCCGTCACTACCCTGAGAAATCATGTAGGTGTTCTGATGCCCCATGTGACTCACAACATCCCTGAAAAAAAAAAAAAAAAAAGACAAAATCACAACAGGGGAACATCTCTGTGTCCAGTCAGAACTTCTGTCCATGCACACTTTGACTCACGCAGTCAGAATTTTTGAGTGAAGCTTTCCTTTAAGTTTGGAAACTTGTCATTCACACTACTTTTACTGCTATTAAAGGTGCTGCATGTGAGAATTATAGTTGAAAACATGTTGAAAAAAAAACCCGACCAAATGCATCAACAGAATGTGAATTAATAACAGTTTTGATGTCACCATGTCTTTGTGTTGTGTTGCAGAGGTATTGACTTAAGTCAGCATGCTAACCGGCTAGCTCCGGCCCCGTCCTGGTCCAAACCTCCTGTGCTTGTGGTGGGAGCACCAACACTCCCACAGACCCTCCAAGCTTCCAGTCTGGCCCACTAGCTGCACAGACAACTGAGCTAAGTATTTGTTTTAAATGTGATTTTGACAACTCTGACATGTTGCACCTTTAAAAGCATGCTGTAACACTACTTCACTACACTTGGCGCATGTCAGACATGCCTCAGGACTGTATGCCTGCTGCTGATTTGGAGCACGTTGATGACCACATTAATGGATACAACTCGTTAACAGGTGTTGCGAGAAATGCAGCCCTGGATTAAGTGACTTCCCCTTAAACCTAGAGTGACGTTTAGTAACAGTGGTTCAATTCATCTTACCGCCACAAAGACAGTTTGATATCTATTTCCTGGTGATTTACATAAAATAGCTGAGGCAGCTTGCCAAAACATTATGTTCCTTTTAGGGAGATGTGTCTGATCCTGCAGATGTGAAACCGCAAACCAGCAGATCTGAGGAGGGGAAAAAAAGACTAGCACGGAGAGTTATGTAGCAGAAGGCAGCAGTGGGAGGGTGTGGAGGAGTTTTAACAAAGACACTGTTTTCCCCCTCAGCATGGATGAAGGTTTCCTGTGACAAAATGATCCAGACCGTGCAAAGTATCAGTGAATGATCCGCTGTCCTCCTGACAGTTTATTGTGTAACGCCAGCGCTAACAGGTAGCTGCTGTATGGTGTGTGGATTGGTTGATTCAAGTATTATATTATCATACAGTTACAGTGTTAGCTCGGTGCTTTCGAGTGTCTGCAGAGATGCATCTGTGAACCGGCACACGGTTAATTTTCCAGGTTACTTCTAATAACACCGACTGAACAAAGAGAGATGAGACCGACAAATATTGTGGGGATTTTTGTCTAAAAATGTCAATACTAACAGAAAGACTTGTAGTTGCAGATCAAGAAAATGCAGTTTGTGTGACAGAGAGGAAGAAGCCTTCATACAACAGTGACTTTAAGTATTTCCATCTCCATTTCTTACATTTTTGTGGATGCAGTTTTGCCGTTTTTTTTTTTTTTTTTTTTTTGAATGATGATGATGAATATGATGTAATTTTATATCATATAAGCTATTGTTAAAAGAAAAGTATTGATTAATCGCTGCTTCGATGACATTAACAAGAAAAGTGATGAAGGATTAGACAAAACAAATTAGATTGTAGTTGCTAAATGGTCATAACATAGTAATGTTGATATGTTGACGTGACATTAAAGACGTTGCATTTTCTGCAGCTGCAGATTCGCTTCGTACTGTGAAATTGAAAACGTCGACCACGTGTTATTGTTGGTTTGCACCTGTTAAGAAAACAATGCCAACACTGTCAAACTTTATGATTTATCCAGCTTCAGGTTACTTGATCAGTTGATTGTGATTGCATTCAGTTAGACTCTTGAATTACACATTCGTGCAAGCTTGTCTCGTACACGGAAGTCAAAATTTTTTATTGGATACAACTTTGCATGTCACTATTTAACAGAGGGACTGAACTGAAATGATCTGAAGCAGATTAATTGGTTGGTAGTTGGTGTCATACAAGAATAGACACGTCCAGAGCACACAGACTCTTCTTTTGTTTTTCCACTGATGACAGATAGTCCTGAAATATCTGGGGGGAAAAAAACAACAAGAATCCCACAAGAAACAAAAAGTCAACAAGAGAATAAAGTTCTGACGTCAAAGTTGTCTGGTCCCTGGGCCGTATTTTTAGATTAAACGACATATTGATCACCTTCTCTGAGACTTTCTAGCTAGCAGTTTGATTACATCCAGCAGGACTTGCTGGTTTTAATAAATGTGTGTGTTGATATTTTAGAATTTGTGTTAACCTCTCATATCAATTTTTGTGACACTATCAAACGGTAAGTGAGCTAGGAAGTGGTTGAATGCTGTAGCGGGTCATCAAATACTTCGATCTTGCTGTGAAATACGCTTGATGTCCCTCCAGATGTCATTATACATCATCTTTTCAGTTGCTGATGAACCAGGAAGCACTGAAATCTTAACAAATTGTGGAGCCTGGATGGAGGAACAAATAAAAAATAAATAAAAATGTTATCAAGGTTTAAACTGTCTGCCATTAGGATGCAGATTGCACAAAGTAGGTGGGAAAACAACTGGTTTAAATGCACAGTCTGAGGTACTTTAATACACGTAGGCTGTTGCGAAGGCCCTGGGTTAAAATACATTTTACATCAGTCAGTTTCACAACTGCAGCTTCTAATAAAGTGCAAAGGGTTCTGAATCATTAATAAAACATTTCTTGTGCAGAACTAGAACTCAGAACTCCTTTTTTTATTATGCTTTTAAATTGTGATGGGTTTCCTGGTGTAAATGACACCTATGTTTGCCTGACAGCCATAGTGAATATTTACTTTTGGAGGTTTTACAGACAAAAACTTGCGATAATGTCATAACTTGTGCATATAAAACAGTAAAACTAAACAGGCACCTGGAACGGTCAGAATATTAAAATGCTTTTTTACAGGGGCCAGTTTTTGTAGAGGTCCATCTACTTTTGATTCTTCTGAACTTTTCCCACTTGGAATTTATGAATCAGTAATGTATTAGCCAGTTTTTCTTGCATAAATATCTTCCATCATTTCCTCTCCTCTGAGTTCTTGAGCCATCCCTTCACAAAAAGTTTGGCTCACGTTGTCTGTCGTTTATGACGCCTCGCAGCGCTCCCCACCCAGACAAATAAAATCCCTAATCTAATCACATTGATACTTCCGAGTCCGTAGGAACTCCGTCAACCAGATGGTGCACGGTAACGCGCGGACGCTTCCTGTCTCCAACCAGACTGCAACACTTAGCCTGTGCAGTTATATCATTATTCTGAATGACGTGATGCATATACTGTATTTGAGGAGTCGTGTTTGTTTTCCATTGCTGGGGGCAAGAAGGAATGGGAGGGCGAATTTGAATTTTGACAGATAATCAAAGAAAGAGATTTTTAAACTAAACACTTCAGTTTGCCTCAAGCACTTCTTGCAGAGTCTTTCAACAGGTTCTTATTTGTGTTAATGTACTAAGTGAAAAGTATCTCTAACGTTAGTTGATTGTTTAGTCTCATTCCAAAGACCTCAGATACCGACATCATGGTTCATTGGTTAGTCTGTTTGCTCTTGGATGCTCTTGGATGGAGGATGGCTCTCTGCTCAAAAAAGGTGCCAATTCTTGATGAAAACAATCAGACATATTTCGGTGGCTGGGATCTATGAGTGAGTCCAATTTGATGCTGAGCCGACAAAAAATTCAGATATATCAGATTAGAATATGCTTTTTTTGATACTAGATTAGGCTCGATTGAACTTAAGGTGACTGTGAGGCTTTGGTGGAGGTATGCGCTCTACTGAGCGCAACTCTAGTAATTGTAAATTGTTTGTGTATTTGTTTTCACCCATACATGCATTTCTTTTCTCTGCTCTTTTAGGTCGCCGAAGTTGCAAAAAAGCTACTAAAAATGAAACTGAATTACTTAATAAATGCATAAAACAAAGTCGTTCTCTGACACCTGTTTCATTCCTTAACATTTACACATTCATGGAACCTCGAGCTGAGGGCATGTTTGACTTCACAGAAATGATAGGCAGTTATCCATCATTAACACAACAAAACTATTGACACAAGAGCCAAGAGAGATCGTGGATGTGATAGGAGCTCTGGAGAATCCACGCTGAAAGAAAAGTAAATATTAGTCCTCGGTTACCCTGTCGCACGATGTCTAAACAAGCTCTGTTCAAACACTCCCCTCGGTGCTCGCCACCTGCATGCACACTGCCATCACATCCACCCACCCTCACACACACCGGCTCTCATAAACACACACAGATACTGTATACCTGTGTTACTGTGTACACCCTCAGGCTCATCCTGTATCACAGTGACCCAATTTTAAGGCCGTAAAATAAAGTATCAACTAATTTCATTTTGATGCTGTTCAAATGAAGTGATTTCACGGGTTGATACCAAAGAATAACGCTCTTACTCGAAATTTCATGTACTTTTGGTGGAGGAAGAATGTACATGTGAGAGCAAACCAACCCATGGATTTATGAGTAAAGTGTCTGTAGGATCCAGTGAAATCCATCATCAAAGCTGTGAATGAAGGAAGTGTCAAGTAAGTCACCATCACTGAACAAACAGGAATTTGAATATTTGCATGTGTAGCCACCCTTGTCGAAGTGCGCTGTTAGGTGTCTATTCTCTGGACTGTACTCGAGGCTGATACCTGACACTGTTTGTCAAGATACCTTCGTCTCAGCTAAAGCGTACGCTCCTCTGCTTACATCTCATTAGTCAATCTGCCAAGTCAGAGTATAATTACTTCGGTCCAGGAGGCCATGTTGTTGCTTGCTGGTCAGCTGGGGGGGGGGGGGTGCAGGAATTGGCCAAGCTAGCCGGCAAACGCCTGTTACATTCATTGATCTTACAATCAAAATGGTTATGTTATGTTGTTATAATACAAAAAGGTACGATATGGAAACCCAGAGAAGCAAGTGAGAGCAAAGAAAGTCCAAGTCTGTTCAGATTCATTTTTTTCACCTGTGTTTCAAATGCTGATGCCCAACTCTGGCCTGCAAGGCTCCACTTTGGGCGGCCCTGATCTATACAATCATGATTAGTGTCACTGATTATGTATCCAATTAAATGTCAAATACAACACTGTGTCCCCTCCTGGAGTTCAGTAGTTGCAAGAATAGTGTGGTGCAGAACATTCTGTTACAGTGAGGCTGACCTTTGACATTTTGGATATAAATGTCATCACTTCATTTTATTCCACGAGACATTCGCGTGAACTTTCGTCATAATTAGTGTACGACTTCTTGAGTTATCGTGAGGTCGCAGTGACCTTTAGCTACCAATCTACTCTGATCATCCTCGGGTCCATGTCGACCCCGAAACCGACCGAACCGCAGCTTCACGATTACATGACAGTGGCTCTAACTTCAGGTCGAAGTGGTGGAGGAAGTAAAATACAGAAAAATAATGAGCATGACTGGTATTAACCCCTCAAAAAAAATAAAAATAAAAGACTACTTACTCATTGTTTCAGTGTTAATTTAATCATACAAATGCTTAATTATAGATACAGGAAAAAAAAAGCTTTATTTTGACAGTTTCTCTTCAGATAAATGTGCTATTTTAGGACTATGTAAACTTTCATCTCATCCACACACCATGCCAGCCACCCATCTCAGATCCGTACATAGTCACAAACTAAAACTAGAGAATGAATCCAGCCATATTCCGATTTCTCACCATCTGTCTCTTTCACACACACACACACACACGCAAGCAAGCTCACAAGAAGGAACCCCCCCCACCCACCCACACACACACAAAGAGGAAAAAAAAAAAAGACTGACGTGACTAAAAGAGGCGATGCAGAACAGTGTATACTGTTTGGGAGGAGGACTCTCAGTACAAATAACAGCAGCGATGCGACACAGAATGCTGGTGAATTTTACAAACGGGAACACATGATCATCAGTAACATTTAGATGCTCATAATCGCAACCAGGGGAAGTTTGATCAATTAAAACCACCCTCAGAAAAGGCTTTTTTTAATGAAATATATCCCATTTCAATCAACGTCTACCATTTTATTTAAGGCCCAAAATACATGAAGAAACCTGCTGAAAGCTGAAGCAAAATTCAGATGTGATAACAGACAGACCGTGTAACTTATTTGCAGTAAACCTCATTAAAAATCAATCTTCATTTTTAAGATCAGACATTGATGCAGTGATGGAGTTGATGTTAGAAAAAAAAAATGTGGTTACAAAAATACCATGAAAACAAACCTGTGAATAACATGACCCTCGAGGGGAGAGCAGAAAAGCAAAACAATTCAATAAAAACCTTCCAGAAAATGCTGGTATCACGATCCACAATCAGCCAAAGAAATCACCACATTTCCTCCTCAGAGGGTGGTGGACAGCGTTGTGCAAATAGCAGTAACAGAACATCAGTGCTAATCCTGATGCAAACCATTAATTTTCATATTCAAACAAACAGTCTTACTAGAAACCTCAACTTACATCTTTTTTCCTTCACTCAACATGATGTCAAGTCAAGTTAAAGTTGGTCATTGATTTTTAGCACCACCTGCTGGTTGTAAATAGGACTTTTTTTTGTATCTGCAGTGCACAGTAAGACAGCAAATAAATAACAACAGGGCAATTAGTGAGTCAGTTCTTCCAAATGGTGCAGAAACACTCAACAATACTTCAGCGGCGCACACCCAGCAGAGCTCTCTCGATAGTGATGTGAATGTAAATAGACATGTCATCCTTTGCCCAAGTAGTATACACCATTTTATGTCAGTTAAATCCAAAGAGAAACCATGACATACATGCGCACACACCCACACACACACAGACACACTCGTACGTCTAGAACACATACCGTAGACATGGTCTCAGAAAATACACTCACTCGTCAGGCAAAATAGATTTAGATGGCTTTTTCAACCCTTCCTCTCGCCTCATTTGCTCAAACTCACTCGCATCCTTTTTCGCACTTCAGCATCTATTTAAAGCGAAAACCCACCCTAAAAAGAAAACACACGTCTCGTGCAGTCAGAGCCTGCAGTCGGTGTGGTTTGACGACTGAACAGATTAGTGTCTTGGTTCTCTGGATTTTATCTTTGGGAGAGACAGGGTTCCTACACAGGAGTGACTCATATTCTCTTTAGAAAACTGGATGATATTTGCTACGATCTTTGACCAAGTTTGAATTTGAGTATGTGGTGTTCAATGTGGTTCTGAAGAACCCAAAAGATATTCAGGTGACTGTCATAGGAGAGTAAATAGATTTGAAAATAATAGCGTTTAAAACACTGGAATAAGAGTTTTGACTTCTTTCATCTTCTGTCTTCATCAACTGTCAAAATAAATTAAATGTCATGATTAAGTTCTAGTGTTATCTGACCTGGCACAGCAGCCTGGGTTCAAAGAAGGTCCAAAACCAGACCAGACCGATTATTTGTTCTCGAAATATCTTTAAAGTTTAGCACACTTGAGTAATTATAGTTATGTTTCCCATGTTTAAAAAAAAAAGTGTTCATGTCACAATCTTAGTTTGTAATTGAAGCAGGAAAACTCAAACTTCTCTGCAGTTCCATCCTGGTGTCGAATAATATCAAAGAGTCCAGAAACCCAGCGGCTGTGGATGCTTCATGACAGCCAAATTCAGACGTTCATGGAGAATTTAACAGATATGATGCCATATTTGTTTACCTTCAGAAATCCAAATCTTGAACTCACAACCATTTTATATAGCTCCATGATGTGAATGATCTCTCCTGTCTCTATTGTCCAGATCTAACCATGAACTTAGAGCAGTTCTGTTAATTACTTCAAACTTGTTTAACATCTCAAATCATTCACCATGTTTGTGTGTTGAACTGGTTTATGATTCTCCCCTAGAGAACTACAAACAATCCACACACACACACTTGTAGTACAAAATATTTTACAGTCTCTTTAGAACACACCTCAAAATGATCTACTATGACAATTAACTGTCCCTGCAGTTTTCTAACATTTACAGACCTGTGTAGGAACCCCAAGGAGACAGACTAAAGTATGAGATTGACTCACGGGATTATCAGATTGTATGCAAATCGTTTAGGGTTGGTTTTCCCTTTAATTAGCCGTGTTTTACGGTGGAAAATAAAAATACTCGTGTGTATCCATTTTTCAAGGGTTTATAGCACTCTTAAATGAAGCATTCACACATGCGAATCCGGGTGTTGATGTCAGATGGGATGTAATCCGTCATCCCACTGTAGTTTGTGTTTCTGTGGAAAGGGCCATGAGGCTGGGGAGAGGGTTGTCATGAGTCAATATAAAACAACTGTTCCTCCCCCCTCCGACTCCTCTGCGTTTAAGGACTCCCAGGGTGTTAAGGTCATCATCCACTATTGGGGGGGGGGGGGGGTCTTTGTCATTCTAGCTCTGTCCAAATGGATAGGGTCCATGAATACCCTGGAAATAACAAGAGAAAGGAGGTTACAGTCGTAAACAGTTTATGTTTTTTCCTGTGTGAAACTGGAAGTAAACTGTTTAACCATTCGAACAAAGTCGGTGCATCGATTTAAAACGTCAGTGTCTGTATGCTGCAAGCTGCAAAGATTATCTTTTGCAGTTTTAGGGCAGTAACAAAACCTGCATTCCATGTAGGAGTCAACTTCCGTTTGAATTAATGCCTCATTTAAATGTGGTTCTCATCAGTCCAGTTAAACCGCCCAGGAGAGGCCATGAGCCAAAACTCGAGGAGGGCTCAGCTATGAGAGGTGTGAAGTGATACTGCTCTAAAACGCTAATGTGCCCCCCCCCGGCCCCCCTGGGGAGATTATGGTGATCCAATCATGTCGACTCACCAGTGATAACAGGAGTTTCCCCTCAATAGAGACCACAAACTTTAAGATAGGTGTGTGGCTTTTTTCATGCATGTCACAGCGAATTAGGAAATACATTCTGCAGGAATGCATCCTAAGAACTGGAAATGAGTGAGCATTGCTGTACTTCCAGTTGCCTTAACTCAGAGTCAATGGGGTTTTCAGTTAAATGCCTGAAATAAGGTCTGTGGTTAGCATAAGCTTATTATATTTATACCTTTCCTTCTATGACTGAAAATGCACCAGTAAATACTCAACGTTTAAATAATAAGGCATCTGCTAACAAGTGGCTAAACAAGACTACAGAAGGTGACGAAGATGTTAAAGGTCATCACGTAAAACAGGAGACTCTACTCACTAGTTAGTTACAAGCTATTCTAACTCTAACTTAACAAGCGGGGAATTCAGTTCAGTTGCGCTTCTAAACAGGCATGGTGTGACTGCGTAGCTCGGTGAGGGTCAACAGTAGTGCTCTGGTGTTACGATACAGAGAAGATGGCTAGGATAGACATTGCAGTTCATTACTTCATCCGCAGATGTCAAGATGAGCAACTGGAAGGCCACTGAGATCCGGCAGATGCAAGCATCTCCTCAGTCTCTGTAGCTGTCAGCTTGTTGTTGTAGCGGCAAGCTACTAATGGTTGCTACTTTCAAATTAAAACCCCCCGGGGGTGTAATGTAAAGCTTTTATTTGAAAGACAAAAGACTATGATATACATTTTTGGTCATACTGCCCAGCACTAGTACAGCCTAATGTTAGCTTTTACTTCTGATGGTTTCATTTTTGTGTAAAAAAACAGCAAACAAACAAACAAACAAACAAAAAGCAATTATCTGAACAAAATGTGAAGGTATCATAAACAGAGCTTGTTTTCTGCAATAATTCAAAATCCAATACAAAACTCCCATAGACTTTTTGTCAAGAGAAAGGGTTAGCCAACAAAAACAGGTCAACAATGCCGCACTCTATATAAGCAATGCACAAACTAATAGAACAAATACTCACGTGGTTGTTTCCACATACCTCATCATCATAGCCAGTCATAGTACATTAATATCATCTTTGATATTAATTTTAAAACTTAATTCTGTAGCCACGGTAATAAGACTTATCAGACTCTAATGATCATAACGCATCAGAAAAACTATGAGAGAAAACATCTATACTTGGGCACTACTAGCGAGGCTACTTTATGACACTTGGCCTGACCAAAGAGCTGAAAGAAAGGACATATTAGCTGACTCAGTCTGCAACCTCCAGTGACAGTGGAGTCACTACTGTCAACAGGACTCAGCTCAGCTGGCCAAAGCCACCTCCCAGAGAACACAGCTGGACACCAGACAGGGACAGAACACAACCTCTGAGACTGCAAGATGCCATTTTGAAAGGGGGTGGGGGGTCCAAGTAAGGAGGTGATTTACAGCAGCTCTGACCAGAACTATTGCTCCAAGGACAAGAAGATGGCATGAAACGACAGCGGGGATGATAGAGTTCGGCATAAGTGGCACCATCTCATTCTACCAAACTGTGGTTTTTATTTTGTTTATGTCAAATTTGAATCAGGTGTTTTTTTATGTTTCGTAAAAGAGGAAAACTTTAATGCAGACAGTTTTATTTTTCTGTTTAGTGTGGAAAGTGTGTATGTTTTTTTTCTTTACTAATTACACTAGCAAATGCACTGTTTTTACAACTACCAAGTAAACCTCTGGGAGCTATCAGACTCACCTTGTGCTATACAGAATAGCATCATTAGGCAGGACGAGCCAGGGCTAGCTAGATTGTATAGCATGTCTTTGACATAACATCAACACTGTTTTTCTTCTTTGTACATCTCTCCTTTACAGAAGCCACACCAGGGCACATGTGTATAAAACTGAGCATATAATTGACACCAGATAGTATAGATGTGGGCACTGTCATGGAAATGCCTGCTCACAATCAATTATTCACATGGGCTGCTTTCAGATATAAGATAACTTTATGAATGTAGTGAAAGAAGAACTGCGTTGTGGGCTTAAAGTTGTAACTTTGAGAAGTGCGAAACCAGAGATTTGATTCATACATACCTGACCATAAGTCACCACAGAAAGATTGGTTTGGAGACCATTTGACGCTCTATTTACAGCATTATGAGACAGTCCATTTTGATCTTGCTGGATTGGCTCTTGTGTACGTTCCCAGGCTCCGCCGGGATCTCTGAAGCTGTTGTCAGTGGTGTCATGCTTGTTCTTCTGTGGCGAGGCGAAAGGGTTGAAGTCTCCCTGCACGTTGCGTTGGGGTTGGGTGTTGAATTCTGTCTCGAACGAAGACAGCTGCTGGGTCACGCCGAGGAGACCTCCAACTTCTACACTAAGAATCACCCAGATTACATCTGTGGAGAAAAGAAGCAAATGTCAACCTACCAGTCTGTCATTGTAAAACAACCTCCAGACTAACTTTTAATACTGTTACACTGGTGTGCCTAACTTCTTAATGTGCAACCAATAGTACATTTTAATGACATTTCTTAACAGATTATGTGAATGACTTTAAAACACAAATAATTGTGCAGATAAATGTTTTTTTCTTCATTTCAATCCCAACACAAGCAACGAGAAATTGCGCTAACCTTATTATAAAGCCTACATCTCGTATATATGAAATCACACCTCCAAAATTTCCTTCATAAGCTATGATTATCTGGTCATGTTGCCTCCCCAACCACATCCAGCCGCTGCCTAACTCCCTCATCTTCTCCTCCTGCAAAACGCCATTGGCAAAATTGCCAGAGGGATCACAGCAGATAAGGCATTTTAGGTTGAGGAGAGGTGGATCACCGCTCATGTTGGGCCTGGGCAGACCCTTATATTATAAATCGTACATTAAATCACATAATCACACACTGACAGAATAATTTACAAAAAATGTCAATAGGCTGACATTTGTTCAAAGACAACTATCTTAACACCCAGCTGGCAGGTTTCAGTGTAACCAATGAAGATGTTTAGTCGCACCCAGGAGTCATGTATGAATAGTCAGAAAAATACTGAAATTTAAAAGAATTTCCTCAGTATAAGTTTAATGGAACTGTGACAAAAAGAAGATAACCAAAATGCTAAGAAAAAAAAAGCAATAAGCAATTAATTTATGAGAAATACATCAACATTGTTGATTTCCTACCTCCATAGAATAATCCGGTGGCTGTACACATCCTCCACTGGCCCTGGTACATGCCGGGAGCTGTAGGACTTCTCATCTGCACACTGACATCTGATATTTCCTGGGGGTCTAGAGACTTAACTATAACTGTGTTTACGTGCCCAAACTGATCCCCACCAATGTACTTGAGAGTAACCCCGGGTGGCCACGACTCTGCACCTGCACAAAGAGGAGAGCATTCAGAAAAACTGTTGTAACTGACATTTTCTCAGGCAGACAGACAGTACAGATTCACAAAGGCAACAAATGCTAAACATGTGAATGTAGTGACATGCTGCACACCTGTGTTTTGTATTCTCCAGGTCTTTGTGAATGGTGTATCTGGAGGAACTGACTCTCCTTCCCCAATTGTCACATCTTCAACAAAGGACATGGAAGGCGTGTTGACGTTAGGACTTTCAAAGTCATAATATGCACCAATAGCAGCCTGCAGGTTCCTGTTCCGACACAAGAGGAAGAGCACAGTGTTATCAGGAGCATTCATTCAAGATTTGTGAATGAATGCTTACAAATGTACAACATAACAATAAGTTGTTTTGGGTGCAGACTGTTCGTTCTTCACTCTACTTTTTCATAATTCACGAGTCATGGGTCCTGCGAACAGACAGCTTTTGTAATCAGCTCACTCAAGAAATTGATCCAGTGTGACAGTCCACCAACAAGACACTGACAACTACAAGAAAAATCCATTGTAAAATAGAAATCACGTAACTATAACTTTGTCACATTCTATCTTAAAACAGAACATCTGGAGAAAAACACTGAAATTTCTCAACACACAGTAAACAGGGGAGAAAACTGCGACACTGACTTCTAACGGTGCTTTTTATTTAATTTTGTATGCAAAGCACTTCATACTGAAGCTGAAGCAATTGTTTGATTAATTATCAAATTTCAGAGTAGAAAATGGTTAGAAATGTTCACGTATTAAAAATTTTAAATATGCATTTATATGACAGAAAACTGAATATTATTGTGCTTTGGGTGTTGGAGGAAATAAAATAAGCAATTTCAATATGTAAGCTTGGGCTCTTGGAAATCATTACGGCCTATTCAAATACACTTTTATGAGATTAAACATTTCCTTCAGGTTATAAGAGCAGAGATGCTGCAGACTGCAGATATTTTAGGAGGTATTCCAGCAGTTTTGCTGCACCTGGCGATAAAGCTGGTGGACAACCAAGCAAAGCAATTTTAAAACGAAGGGAAATAGTCCATATCTGGCCAAGATCCCCTGACGATTAGGTGCCAGTGCACTCAAAATTAACTACAACATAGAATACATTTACCAACTACATCTGAAAGCATGTTCAACATGTTAATGGCCGTTTCGAATGGTCACACTTGAAAGCAAAGTTAAAAGCAAAACATGGTGGAGAGGGGCAAGATGCAACAATCGTTCTGATAGGAACTTGTCACCTCAAAACACTGAATCTTATGTCAATATACACAACTATGAAAATATGTAATTGTAAAAACTACACACCCAATAATCGCATCAGTGATGTCTCGCTGAAAGGTCACCAAAACTTATAATAAAAACACTGCAGATCTGGTTCCACAGAACTGACAAACTATCCTTCCAACTGTAGTCGTCAATATCAATATTTATTGGGATTTTACCCTTGGTCAATACTTTTTTGTGCCCTCTTGGTGTCTTGGTGACATTTGTTGAGTGAGGCGATGTAGTTCGCGTGGCAGTTTAGCACAAAAATAGGTGATATTTCACTCTTTATGTCAAACTGCAACTTTACTGACTTTGAAAAATATATTTTGTATTCACAAACACCAAATGCGCAATTCATGGCACAATTCAAGTGGAATCAAAACAAAAGTTCTCCAACTATTGCTGTACAAATATCTTAAATAAGGTCAGCTGGAAGCGACATATAGCGAGTTATTTTTTAAACTTCATAAAGCTCTTCAATTGCCTGAGAATACTTTATACAACTGTTTTCACAGGCTGAGCAGCTCTTGTCATGTCTACCAAACTTATTTTTATGCATAAAACGTTTTATGAGAAGGAGAACTGCATCATCTGACTTTCTGTATTAGTAAGTTGCTGATCTTGTGCTTAATAAAAAAAAAAAAACGTATGAGATTGATGATTTATGATCATCATTTATTCCTGTGAAACTCGACAGAACCGGCCAAACTCCAGCTACTGTCACGTGATGATGTCATCTTTTCAGTGTGTCATGGTGATTTCCACACTTTACGCTCCGTAATGAAACTTGACCATAACGATCATGTGATCTTCTTCGTTTGTCTTGATTCTCACTTCTGATCACGGCTATTGTGATTGTGAACAGCTGATTAAGTGAAAGCATGATTGTGCGCGGATGACAAGAGAGAGAGGCGTCTTGGTCGATACCACTTGTTGTCAGCAGTTGATAGATCACGACTGGTTACGTCATCACACTAACAGTAAGTGGCTGGCGCTTGACTCGAGTTGTGTCTTCCCAAAGAGCGTGGTGTGGATTGGCTCCGGACACTATTATGTAATATGGCTGATGATCTTGCACCGGGGGCTAACTCTGCTTACATTAGCCACTTAGCTACCTTGCTCTTTGCTCCTCCAGTTGGTTCACCTTAAGGCAACCCCGCGGTTGGGACAAACTTTACCGTTTCACTTCCGTTTGCCCCTGAAATGATCGCGAGGAGTTAGCTAACTATCCTAACTGCCATTTCCCGTGTCGGAATGATGTAATGAGCCTCGCGACTTTTAACAGCACTCCGTGCGCCTGCCTCCATTTTTGTTTCAGCGTTTTGTTTTGTTTTTTTAAGTATGCTAACGAGCTAATTATACAGCTAGGTTAGCGTCAGGTTGCTGTCCGACAACAGGCCCCCGCATCCCCGCACTCACCAGTTGGTCATGTCCAGGAAGAAGGCGCAGCCGGCTGGGTTGAGCTGGAAGCCCAGCAGCCTCTGAAACTCCGAAATGAGGACGTCTTTGTCCGTGGTGCCCATGCAGCTGAACTTCTGCATGAGCTCCGCGTCCACGTCCATGTCCGTGCCCTCCATGGGTGTCCCGCAGCAGAGACGGGGTGGTACGGGGGTCCTCTCTCAGTTTATTCCGAGGCCTTGTCCAGCCATAACAACCAGCTCAACAACAACAACCGTGAGTGCGCATGGCACGACCAGAGGGACGATGTTTGACGTTGCAACAGCCCGCGCGTCACCTACACCAATCATGTAGTGGGCGTCGACGTCATCTGTTGCTATTTGCAGCCATCTTTTCATTGGTCTATCAATGAGTCCAGGTTTTCCGCTTTGGCGGCTCACTCCCAAATATGTCATACGTTTGATATTGGGATACATTTCTTTTCATCATTGTCACATTATAAATGCTGACATCAAATCATTAAAACACGATTATACGTGTAGATTCTCATCAGCTTTACTTTTCTGGTGATAAACTTAAAGGCTAAGTTCACCCAAAATGTTAAATTCAGTCATTATCTACTCACCCCCCAATACCAATGGACAGTCAGGTGAAGTTTCATAGTCCAAAAAACATTTCTGGAGCTTCACAGTAAAATAACGTGGCAGCTTTCCCCACGAACAAAGTTAAGGACACTTGAATGCTCTGCATTTCAGAGTCCTTAAGATCACTTGTGGGTTGTTGACTTAAATGGCCTTCATGGGGGTTTCTAAGGGCTAGGTGAGCCCAGGTGTGAATGGTTGTTAAGCTGCCTGGGGAGGCAACTCAGTACTGCATTGTAGCATGGTAGCTTAACAACCATCCTCAAAACACCACACCTCTGTTTTGTCTTGCAGACTGCCTGCTGAAAATCCAATCCCCTGAACTAGTAATTACTTTTTATACTCAACAAAGCTCCTCAAGAGCCCCAGAACACCTTATAAAACTGTTTTCATAGACCAAGTAGTACATGTCATGTGTACCAAACTGATGTTTATGTGTGAAATTGGCGGAAAACTTTACTGAAAGGGAGTACTGTATCATCTGACACTGAATGAGTCTGGAACCAGGACTTTCTTTATTAGTTAGCTGCTGATCCTGCGCCACAAAAGATAGACTGACATATGTCTGTGTGTAGGATGATTTTTCTTTAAAAAAATGAGACAGATGATTTTATGACATGGCCAAACTCCAGCTACTGTAATGTGATAATGTCATCTTTCCAGTGTGTCACAGTGATTTCCACACTTTACGCTCCATAATAAAATTTGGACAATATAATGTGAATTCTGCTTCTCTTTTTTCCTTTTATTCACACCTGGCCTCACCTAGACCAAGCAACCCACATGAAGGCCCTTACATGTAAATGTGAATGTAAGGTAAGTCAACGATCCACGAGTGGCCATAATGACTAACGGTAACATAACGGTTAGTTAGAACTTAAGAAGCCTCTCAGATGAGAAGTGAAATATCTTCAAGAAACTGAAACACACCCACTTGCCAGTGCAATTACCATGACCTGGATGAGAACCATCATCAACTCATTGGCAACTTGTTTAGAAAAGGGAGTTAGTTTGGGTTTTCAAGCTTCTGGAGACTTGAGTTATGCTGGACAAGCTGTATTGTTATTTTTTTCATATATCATTTGAAGTTTTTAAACAAGTCTCCATAATCTTTACTAATTTAGGAGAACATGGAATCACCAATTTGCTGCTGAGAAGTTCCAAAAATGTTTTGTGGACTAAAAAACTCCATCGGCACACGGAATGTAGATTATGACTGTATTTTCATTTTTGGGTGAACATATCATTTAAGGTATCACTGACTCATAGCTGAAGGGTAAGCCAAGGAAAGTGAATAGTAGAATAGGAAGGTATTTTAGTTACTGGTGCAGGTACCTTGCAGGTCCACCATCATGCATGAATGATGAAGTGTATAAATTATATAAGTCTTCTTGAAACATAAGAATAATGCTCTGCCTGTACACTTTTTCTTTCTAACAATGGTTTGGATTTTCTACTGTAACTCAGATTGTTTTCCTTGTTTATTCATTTGGTATTCTGATTAAATTTGTGTAGCCTACTTGCCATATGCAAAACAAAACAGAGCACTTACTACTTGTTGCTACTGTCCTTTCATTCCCAGGGTCTTGTCCGATATGTTATCCTACTGTATGCCTCTACTCTACTACATTTATTTGACATCTATACTTACTTTTGACTCTGAAAGAGGGATTAGTACACTGACAGATCTTGTGAAACTTCCAAACAGCATATATAGAAGTAAATTAGAGTTTAACCAACTAGAACGCTAATACATCAGCAACACAGCAATCTGTCATGGGGACCATTCCTCAGCTTCGTAAAGACCTACATGAGGAGACCCCCCCCCAACCAACTTTCGTCTGTCTACCTTTTTATCCCTTTTACTGCTATTAGTCTATTTATCTGTTTTTAATTCCGCTCATGTGATGCTGTCATTCTTCATTGATTTTATCCTTTAAATATCTCTATTTTTGCATCACTTTTCCTCTCTCTCTTTCTTTTTCTGTGATCTTACCTTTTTTATTGATTTAATTCCTTTTACTTGTAATTACTCAAATTGTCTGTTTGTATTTTTACATTTCATGATCTGCTTTCTTCTTTTACCTCAACTTAGACTTGGCTGTCTTGTGTTTGGCTGTTCATTCAGTTATATTGTCCTCTCGAGCTTCCTGCTTTTGCTTGTTTGTCAAATCACTTTGTAAAGATGCTTTATAAATAAAGTTTATGATCTTTTTTGAATTTCTACTACTTTCTACTCATTTGGCTGACAGTACTTCTGTACTTATGAATGCAGGAATTTTACATGTCACTTAGAGGGGTTGCAAATTTCCCTCAAAGTATGCTTGTTATGCTTTGCTTCACTTTAGATTAGCATTGAGTAAGTTGAACTAAAACAATCATGAAAATTATATTTAGAGTAGGTTGAATACAAACAAAGGTTGACTGAAATCTGTGTCACAGTCAGAAATATGATGCACATTTAACACGTAATGATTGGCATTTAAAATGTAAAATTGGGTAGACTGTCTTACGAAAATAACTTTTAGTGCAGCACCTTATTTCTGAATGGATTATCGTGTCTGATTTAGGCTAAAATCAGGAAAAAATAAAGAGAACCTTTGCTTTAAATAAGGCGGAACCTCTATGGGTGGGCCTTTTGTTCTGGTGGGAACACTTATTGGGAACACCGGAATCGCGCTC
The DNA here is from genome assembly GCF_904848185.1 of Acanthopagrus latus. Taxonomy (NCBI): domain Eukaryota; kingdom Metazoa; phylum Chordata; class Actinopteri; order Spariformes; family Sparidae; genus Acanthopagrus; species Acanthopagrus latus. Next base: position 8,033,735 of record NC_051044.1, on the reverse strand, counting down.
TCGGCGGAGATAGGTGCCGACACTGCTGCCGATCATGCCGAAGTAAGTTCTGCTATTATCTCTCATCAATGCTTAATCTATGATTTTCACTTTACAGAGAACTTAAATGTTGTCCATATTTATATAAAGTGGCGAAGGACGATACATTTCATTTAAAAACAAATGAAACTGAGCGGTTTGTTTCCAGAATGAACGGGGTGAGCTTTGTTTGGGCTGCGTCTATTTGCTGGAACCAACCTCGATGCAAACGTAACAGTTAGCTTATCTATCAAAGACGAAACAATGCTGCTTAATTTTAAATTATGAGTTAATTTGTAGTGTATGTTTAGGATTGTAGTATTATCTTTATCCACGTGGAGTCCAACCGTAAGGTGGTTATTCTGTTTTTAGATATTAGTTGGTAACGTTAACCGGGGATCAGGCTTGTGACTGGATGTAACTTGAGTTTACCTCCATGGTGGACGTCGTGAGTGTAGCTACAGCTGCAGAGTTTTAGCTAAGACGGCTAATAGAAATAAAGAGTTTGACACATGTTTTATTTCACCATATGTCTGAAATAAACACCTCTTTGTAGGATGTACTTAAAAATATTTTGCTTGTTAAGATGTCCTGCCCAACAGAAAACTGCGTTGGTCATCCCAAAATGACATCTTATAACTTCTGCATGATATATTTCTACCCTGTTCCTCCCAACAGGATCCCTTCACCTCTGAAACATAAAACTACTGGATGCATATGTGCATGTGCATTGATAGGCAATAAAAGTCAAACTAACTGTCACATTATTTTGGGGGACTCATCGCATTAACTGTCTTTTGATTCTTTAGTTTTACAGCCCACTAGCAAGTCTGATTTATTAATTCCTTAATGTATGCTCCAGCTTTAATGTAAATTACGCTGTTTGGGGACAGATCATTTCTACAATCCTGCAATTTTTTTTGTTCTAACATCAATCCTTTTGTATATTAACAGGTTTTACTGTGATTACTGTGACACCTACCTTACACACGACTCGGTAAGTTGTGTTTGTGCTAAGTACCTAATTACATTGTTGAAAAAACAAGCATGAACGACTCTTGCCTTTGGTTTATTCTGCTGCTGTTAGATACCCACAAACTTGCAATTTTTCTGTTCCAGCCCTCAGTGAGGAAGACCCACTGCAGCGGCCGAAAACACAAAGAAAATGTGAAAGATTACTACCAGAAATGGATGGAGGAGCAGGCTCAGAGCCTCATCGATAAAACAAGTAAGTAAATGATTGTCTTAGCCATCTAACGGACTCTGTTTGTTGAGATATGTTGCCACTGAATCAAATCATGTTTCTGTTATACATACCCTATAACTCAGATTACTGAGAATTTAAAAACAGATATTTTTCAGTGTGTAAAGCAGGATTGGGCTTGTGTGGGCAGTTAGTTTAACTCAAATATGAAAGTGACCTCTAGTGGCAGTATCACATCACTAATGGTGATTTATTTGGTTGTTGTCGGGTGTTTGAGTGAAGCCTTTTTTATAGCCCACATACATGGCATGCTAATGCAGGTGTGTGGGATAACAAGCTCTTTGCTTAAACTGCACTATGTACACCAGCTTACTTGGGCCCCCTCTGAGATTACAAGCAGCTAATCCACATAAGAGATTCAAAGCCCATGTGGGGCAAGAGTGTAGTATTGTCCACTTCTGAAGGGATTTACTGAAGCGCAGAATTTGGTCTGTAAAACAACATGACGATCTTAGTCCACACATCCTCTCAACATGTCAAAATTTTGCAGGTGAGTGGACAGAAGCACTGCAGCACAAGTTTTTCTCTACAGTATTTATTTTGCCATGCTACAGTGTTAGAAAAACTCCTTGCATTCCACACATACAATACGAAAGAGGCTCAAATATTTTTTTACAAACACAAGAAGCGTGCATAATCTCACCATGAAATGTTTGTATGGTTGTTTATGTCTTAACACTTTGTCTTTTCTTCCAACAGCGGCGGCCTTTCAACAGGGAAAGATTCCTCCCACACCGTTCCCCGGTGGCCCTCCCCCAGGTGAGTCTATCATCTTTCAGCTCTGCAGTAATTTGATTAAGGACCGTCACATGGGCACTGGCTGATAGATTAGGAATGACTGTGAGCATTTAGCTCCATATCAAGGACAATTGAAATAAAATACATACAGAATTTCCAACAAACAACTAATTTAAATGGCTGCATCCTCATAAAATGACTTATCATGATCATGATACCTATAGAAATAAACTTTATAGATTTAGTGTTTTCCTCACTTGCTCTTTGTTGTAACATTTTACTCACCAACTTTACAGATGAGTTCTGCTGATAAAGAAGCAAAACATTTAAGTTGCACTCTGTCTACTGAATACAGATAAGCTGAATTTCTATTTTATGAAGTTGGTCTTTCTTTCCCCCCTTTGATGTGTGAATTTTACAAAACATGGAGATCCATAGAGGCCAAATCACTGGTGGCTAAATTTGAATTAATGAATTTATTAATTTATTTGATGACTTTAGTATGTCTATTGTACTGCCTGTCGATTTATTGTTTAAAAACAGTAGAAAAATACTAGTTTATTATGTTCACTTAGATAAAAGTGCATTGAAAAAATGCAACAGTCCTGCAATAAATATTTCCTACAAAGTAATCATGTTGAGATTTTAGAACATTTGCATATCATATTCATGTGCATTTTAGACGGTCTTAATGTTAATTGTACACTAACATTTTCCTGGTTTTATAATACAGGCGGTCCTCCTCGTCCAGGAATGCTACCAACACCCCCCATGGGAGGTCCACCTATGATGCCCATGATGGGGCCTCCACCACATGGAATGATGCCCGGTGGACCTGGTAAGAAACACTTTTCTTTGACAACAAAGTTGTTTTTAATGTGCTTAAAAGTGCTTTCACAACCTGGATGTGTTCAGCAGATGAATTTTATTCAGACAAAATGAGCAAGCAAAGCCGTTTCTATCACCTCAATTCGGTCAGCTCTTAGCAAAGCATACTATTGGCCACAAAGGGTTTCTTTGTTTTTTTTAAAAAACATTTATATTGGCCTACATTTGTTTCCTTTTTTAAGAGATTCTTCAAAAAATATACCTGACAACAAAAGGCCACTTGTTCAGTTGGCTTATACTCTGGCAATCAAGAAGTTCATTGTCCAGGGAAGATTTGCATTTTGGGGATGATTTTATATTTCCAGTTTAAAAGCAAACACATCATCATGTTGCCTCTCTCTCGCTCCACTGGAGAAACATCCCCTCCTGGTGCATCACCTGACATAGACATGTCACCTTCTTAAATCCAAATCCTGTCATTCAAACAAAAAGTGCTCGATCTGCTGCTTAGTTTCTAAAACTACAAACAAAAGTACATTAAACAAGCATAGCTATTGATGATGATGATGATGATGATGATGATGATGATGATGATGATGATGATGATGATCATCATCATCATCATCATCAAATTGCATGATGATGATGATGATGATGATGATCATCATCATCATCATCATCATCATCATCATCATCAAATTGCATGATGATGATGATGATGATGATCATCATCATCATCATCATCATCATCATCATCAAATTGCAGGATGGCCTCTACTGGTATGCAGAATAATCTGTCCACCCAACACATCCCTCTCATAGATGAATGATCATTTTCTAATGTAGTTAATAAATTCAGTAGTAAATCAACATTAACATGACAACATCAAGATTTATTTTGTTTTATATCATCGTACTTTAAAACATCTTTGTTTTTAGACTTAATTGTAAGTCTAACTTGTGGACATTTTGTGCTACTTTCTGGTGTTTCATGAATTGAATTGTCGTGAAAAAATCATTTACATCATCCGTAGTTGCAGCCCCAATATGCTGCAGGCTTAAGCCGATCAAACTCTAGTTTGCACAGAATCAGCAAACTAAAAGAGAAAAGGTTAAGATATTTCCCCCCTCCCAGTGTCACATTTAATATCTGTTGCCACAATCCAGCACATAAAGCTGTGTATCCTGTCACTGTCACTTTCAGGAGGCATGAGGCCGCCGATGGGAGGGCCCATGCAGATGATGCCAGGACCACCACACATGATGCGTCACCCTCGACCGATGATGATGCCAGTCAGGCCAGGCATGATGCGACCAGACAGATAAGAGCGAGTGGATTTTTCTCCGCTCTTTGTTGCCATGAACAGACTCTGTCTAGTGAGGACACTTGGTTTAACACTCGAATTTATGAGTACGACCTTTTTAAAATTCTGTTTATTTCTCTTCAACCTTGATCTGGAAGTCCCTGCCGTAATTATGACATTTTTGTGTAATTACTTCATTTTGTGCCGGGGTCGTGGTATTTATTCCAATTCACCTCATCAGAATTAGTTTTAGACCCCCTTTTTAAAGATGTTTTGTTAACGTCCTCCTTTGTTGTTGTCAAGATTAAAATATCTCATCTCACTTTGACAAACTGTTCAGCAAGCATTCAAAGTGATGTTTGATTTGACAATATTTGTTACTATATTTTTCTTTTATTCTAGGTTTTACACGTTATGTTGTTTTTCATTGCATTGCTTTGATAAATAAAACAGTGATTTCAAACCTGCTGCCCTCAGATTGTGGTCCATATCAACAAAACCAGTTCTCAAGTCTTTAAAGGACTGACAGACGGGTGTCTTCAATTATTCTGTCTGGTTCAACCTCTAGTCTGGTTGAAGCTCTTTATTTACCATTAAAACAGGTTAACTTCTCTCATTGGGTGCAACAAAACTAACAGGAGAGGAATGGAGAATTAATTCTTGTCCACTCTTATATGTATATTTGCAGGAAAGAACATCCTCTGCTTTTTGGCTTCCTTGTCCCTGCCTGTCTTGTCTTCTCATCCCCACAGTCGGTCAGAGCTGCTTTAAATTGCCTCCATAGTGTATCCCCTGTCTTCAAACTGGCATCTGTCGGTCTCGGAGGCTGTGTTCAGGCCCAGTCTGGTGCCCTGTCGCGTTCAGTGGGAGGCCAGTTGAATGAACCCCATTGCCGGCTGTGACTCTTGGAATCAGCCAAGGTTGTAGTACTGGCAAGCTCCGACCAACTAATGGGGCCTCTTGGCTCCATGGCCAACGGCAGCTAGCGGCTACAGCCAAAGAGTAGCAAGTCCAGTATAGTGAGCAGCTTTAAGCATATACACCCCATCCTATAGTTTTGGAGCTACCTTAAAAAGTTTTCACCTTTTAACTGTGTTCTGTGTCTCAAACTATGACATGTTGGGTCCTTAAATTTTTCAAAAATGGGGTTGAAAGATATGATCAAATGTAGGAATTCTTCATTTGAAATGTCTGTTCTGTTTTGTTAAGTTGTTTAGTTAAATTGTCCCAAATGTTTCAAACACTGTTCAAACCAGAGAAATCCAGAAGGTTTCTCAAGGTAATGGTGCATTTCATTTGCTCACCTGTTGCTACAACTTCCAGGACAGCGGGAGGGAAGTCGGCAGTCTGATGCAACTCCAGGTGTTTATTCCTCCAGAGCTGGCTGGCTCTGCTCGAATAGGCAGTGGTAGCAGCAGTCTTATAATGTCTTGAGTTAAAATAACTCTTCTTTTGAGTTTTTGAATTTGATGTTTAATGTCCACTTTGTAGTTTTGGGAAAGATATTTTAATCAGAAGTGAAATTAAATTTTTTTCCCCATACTTTTTTTCATTTGTGTCTACATCTGTTGGACGTCGCCACCTTTCCATCTTCAAACAGTTTTCTGAGTTTGAATTTTTCCTCCAAAACTACAAGGTGCCCATTTGAAGAAGGTGTTGGAACCTTGGCATCAAATTCTCACATTATTCCATTATCAAAGTAGTACCTGATTAGTTTTCTATACCGTAGATCAACCAATGATCTTTCCCCTTGAACTTGCCAAAATATCTTTCAAAAGAAATGGTTTGCTTTCGCTTCAAGAGGAAGAAAACTAGTTAAATTTCAGTTGAATCATAATAAGAAAAGAGCACACATTAACTTAATGTCTGCATAATCTTACCTTCACATGTCCTTGTTGATGCTTTCAGGTTTTACATCATTCTCCATTTTAAACAAACTGAGAACATTATTTTTGTCACTGGACAGCAAAGAGGTCCTTGATTTGGGCCAGTCCCAGCCACCTGGGCTTGTCCTAAATGAATTCGACATGTTCTCTTTGCCCGAGGGTGTGAGTGTGTTCGTCAAGTGTGTCAGCCCTTTGATAAATACACTGAGTCCTGCCCACTGCATTTCTGTTGAAGAGCCTTGTCCGCTTGAAACGCTGCATATTACAAGCAGATTTCAAAACAGCCGGATGCTGAAAATGGGAGTGAAGTGAGGAAGTTGACCCAGCCCTCATTAGTTTATTCAGTGAAGCATGTTTGAAGAATTACAGCTCTTGCATAAGAATCTGTGGCTGTTAGTGAATCATTATCTCGGCTGACGTTTGTGTCCGCAATGCCTCGCAAGAGCTCGGCAGCGCTGTCCTCCACTCGGCCGGACCGTAACCCCTGTATCCACCATCGCAAACATCTGTCCATGATCATGGAAGTGTCTGAACAGATGGAGCTAGGGAGTCGTAATGCTTTTCAATTAGAACCAAGACACTGGAATGATGTGCAGTGACTGATTATGTGCTTCCATGGACTGTCAGATTTCTTTGTATCTCACACTCCCAGAGGACATTTTTGTGACTGTATGGTTTCGCACATTTCTGGGCCACATTTAAAAAAGAACCAAATTTCTTTGGGGGCAATAGCCATATGCTTTACGCCGTGTTTTCCAATTGATATACTTGCAGACTGGGACGAAGGCGGTGCGACAGCGATCTGAACTGTTACAGTGGTGTGTCGAGCGCACCAGATAACTTTTGGTAGCTGTCAGTCATGCATGCTGTAAATTGTGATCTTCAAAGAGACTCTGGCAGATTACATGCAATCTGATGACCACTCCAAGGGATGGATTCCATTAAGTGTCCTATAAACATCCACTCTCCGCATCAGCGACACGGGAATAAAACCATGTTAATGCACATTTTATGCATATGTCGAGCATAGGCGAATGCCCGTGTGTCATCTGAGAATCGGAAGAGTCTTTATGAATATTCAATCTGGTCCACGAAGTGGAGCGTTGCCCTGAAGGGAATGAAGTGGAGTGGGGAGAAGTGTTTATGATTAGAGCTCAGGAGTTGAGGAAATAAGCCTCCATCATGATGTATACTGTATGTATTATAATAAATCTTACTCAGGCAGACACTGTGGGGCTGGATCAGAATATTTTGAGCGGTAGATTAGATGAAAAGTTAGGCTTTCCGAAAAACAGTTACTCACACACGATTACAGGAGAACTGACCTTTTGGGTCAGTCCGTCGTTGCTATTGCTGTTGTATGTTCTCTACACTGTATAAACAATAGCTCTTATTCTTATTATTTGGGATTGCAAGCTGTAAACTGAGAAAGTGCCAACAAACAAATCTTCAACCCGAGTGATCGCGTCCTGATAACTTGCTGCCTGAAGCTGATTTCATTAAAAGTTAAAAATGTTTTGTAAACCTGTGATCTTTACATGTCAAACATGGGAAACACAAGTTCACTCCATGTTTATTTTATAGAAGACGTTGCTGACACTGTAAAGTCTCTATCAGTTATGTAAAATCAACTCATATTCTATCATTAACTCATAACTGGAGAGATCTGAAAGTCAAATCAAGATGAATTACATGATCTAGTTCCTGTTTGGACACTAAAATTCACTCACCTCATCATGTTTAATCATTTGGTTTTATTGTTTTCCTAAGTGAAGGTTATATGATGATAGTAAGTCATGGTGTTCTAACTGAAAAGAAAACCGTGTAAACCACGATGAAGGGTAACAACCACATCCCACTTCTCTACAGACTCTGAAACAAGCTTCTGAAATGGATGCGACATCGTTAAAGACTGATCCTGTTCTTTTGCTGCATTTTCCACCAAAGTAACTCCTGTTCTTGAGCCACTTCTGAACCACCTGATACATTTCTAGGTTCCTTGTTTTGAAACAGGAAACAGTAAGGCAGCCAAATAGGACACTAAAATTTATTTTTTCAAAAACATTTTAGGCGGGAAATAAACAATGAACTGGATCATGGTTCATATTTGATCAGTGATGCCTTGTTTTACAGTTTAATCAGTTTTTTCCGCCTGTTTTCACAGTACACGAACAGTTAGTTGGTCATTTGGCTGATTTTTGCTGGCAAAAAAAAGTGTGTTTCTCTGGGGGCAGAAAAAATGGATATGTTTACCAATCTTCTGCTGAAAATACTACCAACATTGTAGTGATATGAGCTGGTGGAAAAGGTTCCGGATCAATGACAGAGCCTCAGAAAATGTGTTACATTGACCTTTGTTGCCTTGAAATCAACGTGACCTTTTCGTTTCTACAGTGCAGTTCACGCTCACCTCTTTGATATTCCTGTCATACATGTGAACGTGTGAATGTCCTGAATATCAAGACCTTCGGAGGTCTCACAGGAGAGGTGCTCAGAGAGAGATTCTCTGCAGCCCTCTGGGCCCATCAGCAAGGCCGTGAAGAGGAGCAGCTTGAGGAGGACTGCCGATTGATTAACTGTTTACACCAAACAGGTTTGACCGCGGCTGCCGGGCCGACCAGATCTGACCAGATTCACGCTCTCTGAAGGATCGTCTGGGGTTATGTATTCAAGATGTGCGTATTCTTTTCCTCCCAACATGCAGTTGGCGTTCTTACCACTCAATAGCCTTGGTTGAATGGAAAGTGATAATCCCCCCCGACTGCCGATTCCTACGAAGCCAACTGGCTCATAAATGCATAAAGACCAGGATGATGCTCGGGAGAGTGATTGCACCGGGCTGCTGGGTGGGCTATCGATGAAAAGAGTCGGAGAGACAGAAAGCGGTCCGCGAGGCAAATACTTCGGTCGACTCCTTCAATACCTCCTGTCTCTCCTTTCTTTTGTCTCTCTCTTCTCTTCTCTATCTCCTCCTCCATCTCGTCTCATTCTCTCCGCTGCCCTGCTACCAACACTGCTCTGTAATTTAATCCATTTAGTCATGGCTCCAGATCAATATCCATTTTCCTTGGCCTTCGGGAGAGCCTCTTGAATTTGCTTGTTTCAAACAGTGGTACTGTTGGCCAGCAGGGGCTCCCATGGGCCTGCGGGCTGGATACAGATGTGGTACAACACAGTATCTGAGAAAACAAAGCTCACATCGAATCTCTCACCTACCTGCTGCACAAAACACAGCAGTAGGTGTTGAAGAATGATAATGCATTTATAATTATTATTAATTTATTTTTTTACAAACTTTTTTTTTGTTGCACTTTGCATCGCTTTACATCCAAAGGCTCTCCTCGTGATCCCAGCTGAATGATTCTCTTCCACTCAGATGTTGAAATGCAACGCCTGGCTGGTTAGCAAATGAATGACATCAAATTAGATTCAATTAGGGCTAATTTGATTAGCGGGCCTTGTAAGTGACCAGGAAGAAAGATGGAATTATTATTACTTCTCCCTCCAGGATTGATTTACTGTCGGCACAGTGCGGCGTACAGGCATGTCGGTCAGCTTAACAATACTGCAGTGAGAAAAGGTTTAATCGCTACAAACAAGCCCGTGTGTCCTGCCAGAGTGTCCTTGAGCAAGATAACAACACGCCATCAGCTGAGAGTCTAAATGTGACTGTAAGCATTAGTCACTCGCCGCCATTGGCTGAACATTTTCAGCGCACATAACATTGTTAGCTGCCCTACTTCAGTGTAAACTGTCTTTAGTCGGCCCCGTGGCGGCCTGCCACCGGCCAGCTGTACGCTCTGTGGACACTGACAGTGATTCTCCTTCACCTGCTCCGCTGCGTTGTGCATTGCCATGTTTTATAAATAACCACGTTAAATATTCATCTGTCAGCATTTGCATCCAAAGTGTTTTGTACTTCACAGCTGAGTTTCATAAAGTCAAAAGGACAAGCAAGCAATCTACACAACGGTTCACCGGCAGCGTGATAAATACAAGGTGTGTGTGAAATAACAGAGAAATGGATGACAGATATGTCAGAATGTTATATCAAACGTTTAATGCATTTCTGAGTGGACAGTAATGTATGTTATTTGCACATTTTTTTTATGTTTATGTCAGTGTTGTGTGCAGGCTCAGAGGAAACATTCATTCGTTAACAGGATTAAGATAAATGAAGCCTGCATCAGTCAATATTCATAAATCTAATTAAAGGGGCTCTGTGGAAGCCGGTCGTTAGTTTTATGTTGGCAGACTCCATTTCAAAACGAACGTTGGTTACTGTTGCTCTCTGTTAGCTGAGAAAATCCAATCCCAGTCTTTCACAAAAAAAAAAAATCACAGTCAAACAACTTAAACAAATCGTCCACAGGCTTGTAGAGGCAACTGAGAGAGTGAGAGAAAGACGAGGAGGGTTTCAGCTTTCACGTCACGTTACAATCCGCTCACATACAGACAAATTGTGGCGTAAAGTCCCTTTAAACTGAGAAGAGCATTCTGTATTTCATGCTTCGCTTTCCAGAAAAGTGTTTTAGCTGCTACGAATATTATGGTTTTTTTTTTTTCCCTCCTTCAAATTGTTTTTGAGAGTTTTGTTCTTTAATCTGAGCGGTGACGGCGACGTGCAACAAAGATCCACAGCTGGAATCGAACCACAGATGTTGTTATTACACGGTTAAACAATTACAGTTCATTCAACAACTGTCTCTCGCTCATTGTTTAGTCATTTTCTAAGCAACTTCACAAATCTACATTCATACTGACCGTCGTGTAATATCACTGTAATCCAATTTTCCCAAATGAATTACAAAGAAAAAAATGTTTTGTTCAGTTGTTGATTGTTTACCTGATAAGATAAATACCATATCCCTCAGGCACCGTGAACAGCTCTGACAGTAAAAGGTCGTTTTGGTGGAGTGAAAGGCTCGAGTGCACGTGAGGTGATGAGATTGATACACTCTGTTTTCTGTTTGTTTTTGTTTTTCCCCAATTCTGAAAATCTAAATTTGGAATATGACTCGATGAATTTTTCATATGACCTCACCTCCAACTTAGGACTTGAATATTTTATCAGGGTCCTCATCACCTCAAACATATGGTTCTCATCCATACATGCATATAAAAGCAGTTGCAAATGTCTGCCTCTTAAGAGTGTTCCTGGCCGTCACGGAGCCTTTATCACTTCGCCTCATAAGAAAAATCTCCATTTTCGTGTTCTCTTGTCCGTGTTCAGAAGCTCACTCTTCTCTTGTGTTTGTGTAATGTTTCATGATGTTTAACCTGAATTATTCTGTTTTTTTCCCCCACTTTACTTGATTCCTGACCCAGTTTTGTTTTCATTTCTGCTCTAATACAACATGCCCACACAATTCATCCTTCTAGAGTTGGTAAGTGTAGCAAGTTTGTTGAGGTTGAATTATTTCAGAAGGATAGGGACTGCTCCTCAAAACTACAAAGTCTCTACACATTTGGTCAAAAGTGAGTTAAAATGGTAATCTGGCTTTGTGACACATTTTATTTTATCATACATAAATAAAAATATTAAGCTATTCAATGGAATTGTGTAATTTTTAACAGACTTCGAGCAGCAAAGATGAGGTAGTGGCTAAACTGCACTGTGTCTGTATCAAGTGAAATTTAGCTTTGCAGAACGAGCAAGCTGCTGCAGGAGAGTGATGAGAAATCAGGCTAAGCTAGCAGATGTTTGATGCCTTGAACTATGTGCTGGGGACTCTATTTGTATTGTTGCTTAAGTTTGGTGCTGTTCTGAGCATTATTTGCGGCTTTCTGAGGTTGCTAAAACTACGTAAGCTAGAGGTCGGAAAAACTTGATTTCTCGAGGGGGGGTCTTACTTGGCGTCACGGTGTGTTAGACCATGGATGGAAACTTATGCCAGAATGTCCCTTTATATATAAATATAAATATACAAATAACAGACAGACACAGATTGTTTTGCTTTACAGTTAACATAGACATGGGACAAACACATAGCAAAAAAGAGATCCAATCAATATTATGTCAGTTTTTTTCTTTTAAAAATGAAAGCTGGATGGAGATTCTGTGCGTAGATGCCGCATTTTTTCCATTTTGTGAAGGTTACCCCAAAACAGGGTGCACAATCTACATTTTTGTAAGTAGCCAAAAAAGGTGTAAAATGAAGTCAACCAGTGTATCTCTTATGCAGTTTGCCACCCAGCCTGAAAACTTCTTAGTTCTGCTGCCTTTGTAGTTACTGCTCCCCGTCAAAATGCTGAAAATGACAAAATGTGGTGCCAGAAGGAGCCTTCCTCTGTCTTTTCTTCTCATCAGGAGCAGCGAGAACAATCTTAAAACCCCCTCACTTCAGTCCTTTCTTGTACAGGAACACACTACACGACGAATCCAGAGTGAAGGTGCAAAATCTGCAGTTTTACCCGTAATGATCGTGGAAGATTACCAGAAAACAGGGAGGAGAGAAGTCTCACAAATCACTTCTTTTCCAGCCTCAGAGGCGTACACGAAACTGCCTGAAGTATCCCAAATTGTTTCTATCGGGAAGCTGTCTTTGCAATCAAGTGTCTGTCTGCTTATCTCCCCTACAGAAATGTCTGTTGTTCTCTTCTGTCAGTCAATATGCGCCCATGGTGACATTGAAAAACCCATCATCTGTTACCATCTCATTCATGCATATAATGGTGTTTAACACAAGGACTCGGCTCTCGTTCGAAATGAGCAAAAGCCCATCTTTGTCGAAGTCTATGAGGGAGGAACGCTTTCCCACTGTTGGGCCATTGTTCTTTCTTTGCTTAATTTTCTCTTTTGACAAAGATTTGAGTTTGTCAGCTCTCTGCTAATTGAGAGCGCTCAAAACAAAAAAATCCAAAAAGCACATTTTTAGTCGCTTTCAGAAAAACTCCCAGACTTTTTATAGCCACGTTGTCAAGTCATGCTTCTCTGAGGAGGTCGTCTGACTGAGGTTTCCAATATAAAGAAGTAACATATTTCAGGAACATCGTCTCCTTCTAAAAATAAGAACGAGCGGGTGAAACCAGGTTAGAACAAAAACCTCCTATAGCGACACTTTGTAAATCTGAGGTAGTCATGACAGAGCGCTGAATACTAGAGTGCTATCTTGCCTTTTACTCCAGCAACAAGTGAAATTGCTTCTAAAAATGTGCTCGATATAGAGTCAAGGGCAGAGTCTATTTTTAAGGAAGGAACGGATTCGTACTTTATAAAATTCTTTGATGTTGAGAAGTTTAAAAGGCTAAAAGCCTTCGGCTAAGCACTGTGTATATAAAGATGACGGCAGATTTAGCCTGGCAATAAACTTTTGCACATAAAAGAGTGACTTTTTTGAGAGATTTAAGACAGTGGGCGAGAAGAAAAGCTTTGTGATAATGGAAAGACGCTCCTGTAGTATTTTGTTCCCTGAGCATGTGCAGACTCTTCTTTTATAAATGGATTTTCCCTCCACTATCAGCAGTGATTAATGTCTTTATTCTCAACGTGTGTTCTTAATCTATCTTAAAGTTCGGCGCGCGCCGTCTAATAATGGAAGTGGATTGTCTTACAGTGGCACTTCACTCAGAATAAATTCCTCGGCTGAATATAGCATGTCTGATTGATTCATGACTGCCAATATCATTACTATCATTACGACGTACATCTCCTGTACTCTCTGGATATGGAGCTTGCCAAGGGCAGCTATTATAGTGGTGTTACATTGAGAGTGACCTGCCTGTGAACCGTCAGCGTTATCTCTGGATTAATTAAGGGGCCGGTGTACTCCATCAGCCACGCTTGTCAGATGGTCGTATAGCTTTGGAAACCATCTCCCCCCCTCACACACCCTGATGCTGGATTAGAAGCTAATTTCTGCTCCCTCTACATACAAAAATAGATCGCACAACCAGTAGAGGACGCCACTCAGAATCAATTCGGACTTGCGCAGACCTCCACTTGTCCTTTGCTACTGTCCAATCTCCTCCCAGCTGATCTACAGTCACTTTGTTTCTGTGCACAAGTGAAGTAACACCATACATGTGTTTAAGACTTTACACCAACTCACATAACCTCTCCTTGAAAAGGTTAATTATTTTTAAGGCCTTGTCCACACTAATAAACGCCAGTTTCTGTGTATCTGTGTGTGCACGTAAAATGGAGCAATGGCGTCACATCTCAGTTCGCTTCACCACGTCGTCTGTGCACACAAATAAAATCCCTTTTACTTTCAGTTTCTCCAAAGCATCTTAAGCAGTGTTAAACCAAAGGTAAGGAAATAAGTGTGAAATAGCTGTAAATAAATGAGTAATTAGCTACGAGTGTTTGCAAGTCGCTACTGCCAAATGGGAAGAAGTTCACTGCGTACGCTCAGAATGTCAGTGACTTTATCGCCCTCTACCAGCCCGGCATGATTTTATATGCATTTGTAATCGTTTTCGCGTTCTCGTGTGTGGAAAAATATCTGTGTAACTGTGGACAAGGTCTAAAATATCTTCCTCTTGTTCTGTGATCGTGTCATGCTTTAACTACACTGCTACAACTTGAAAGCAGAGAGGAGACAGAAGGCTCAGTCCATATCTGTAAGCGTGTCTAACATTGATTATTAATGAACTTTGAAGGTGCAATATGTAAGAATTGGCCATCTATTATACTCAAACTCTATACAAACAGACAGTAGAATATCAGCAGATTCACCGCTAACTGCCACTCACTGTTGCTGCTCTTCGCTAGTTAGCTCAGTTAGCCGTGCAGCTAGCAGTTGAGGACCAGGGGAGTGTTGGTGTTTGTATACCGTCTGCACAGGAGCTTTGGAGCAGGCTGGCTGGTAAACATGCTGACTGTAGTTTGTATCGCAGACAACATAAAGTCAGCACAGCTATTTATTCACCTTATGTTGACCATTTTAGCTGATTTCAGAATGTTTTTCAACTAACATTCTTACATAATGAAAGGAAGCTGTATTTATGAGCCTTCTCATCCTCGCTCTTCTTGGCTCTCTGCTTCTCTTTCTCACTTGTTTGATTTGTCTTTTCTTCCCTTTGAATTAAAGTGTCCCTTCTTCATTTTCTCCCCATGAACCTTTGATAATAGATTGTTAGATATTATATTAAATAGAAAAGTTTTGGTCTTTTTTTTTATCATATTCTGAGCCAACTGCAATAAAACCGGGAATGTGTTCAATCTGTCACTGGCCATTGTCTTCATAACCCCCCTGATGGGAAAATTCAGAAACATGGAGCCGTGCCCATTGTTTTCACTGAGAGCAGCACAGAGAGCTTTAACCTGACACACGAAGCTTTGCGTGCCTCTGGCTTCGACACAAACATTTACCCATCCATGCATACAGACACATATATGTGCACATACGTACATGCATGCACACATGAATACACTGCAGGTGAACACACAGGTTATTATGCCATCGTATCTTGTCTTGAACTGCAGTTTGATTCCACGGTGCGCTTAGATTCTGATCTTTCCAGCGTGCTGATATTATCTGATAAATGTATCTTTATCCTTATGAGGCCGGCAGCGGTTGTTGTGGCACATGATGCCACGCAGCGTGATAGAAAAGACTGAGCAGTCTCTTATCAGAGCAGACCATAACACATTTTCCTGCAATATAGATGCTGTAATAACATCACTGATGGCTGGTTTTTGAGGGTTAGCATTTATGGCAACAATGCTGGGATGTCCTGCTCAAGATTGATTGCTCTCTGTTTTACATTGTCACAACAATGCATCTTGTTCATAAGCATCTGCTGGCTATCACCACTTCTTCAAGCCTTCAGATGAAGATTTCTATGTTCAGGCCGCCAGCCCAGATCTGTGTTGTTGTTTTTTTTCTTTCCTTCTATTTATTTTTTTTTTTTTTAATTTTAGCATGTCCAGGTTGTATCATGATTAATCTTAGAAAGTCTGGACAGCAAAAATCATCAAGAAATGGGATTTTTGCAAATCAGATCAGAACTACATTTGTAGGTGGATTGAAATGTGACTCGAATCAGATCGCTACTGATGCATTTCAGTCTGGATGATTTCAGATTGTCTCTTGGATTTATTTAGTGACTGCAGCTATCATCCTCATCACAGTGCTTGGTTATGTTTAGGGACTTGAAATACTTGGTCAGGTTTAGGGAACTAAAATACTTGGTCAGGTTTAGGGAACTAAAATACTTGGTTATGTTTAGGGACTTAAAATACTTGGTCAGGTTTAGGAAAACATGATTAAGGGTGCTACAGACCCTTTCACAGTGTGTAAGACGTGCTTATTTTTCCAGTCTTTTCCCCAGAGTTGCCTAGCTGCGACACAACAAAACCTTAATTGGTTTGGTTTAAATGATTCTGGAACAATGTTAACTATGATGTTCTGGGAACAACACCAACACGACAATATCAGATTGTGTGTATTATCACAATCATTAGGAGTCATTACCGCAGGACGATTAACGATTAATTAATTTGTGATAATCATGGTGTCAGGAGATCACCAAAGTCATTAGGATTCATCGTCTTGAAACCTCGAACGTCTGCACCAGATTTCATGGCAGTGCATCCAATAATTGTTGAGACATCACACTAAAAAACGACCGACTATCATTGCCAACAATAGAGCATGCCTCCAGTGTGGCTGAATGCCAGTAAGCCACTCTACAGTGGTAAATGATTGCCAGATCCTTTCACTGTGGGGAGCTTCATGTCGATTTTCCCATAACCTGCAGATGTTGCAGATGCTATTGATAACAGGGTATTTGAGGCTTTTCACAGAGTAACCCAGTGAGATTACCAACTAAACCCGGTTAGACGCTGAGAAAGGATTGAATCTCTACCCTCCAGTCTCTCCGTCTCGCTCCCCCCCCTCTAATGCTGATGGATATCCTGTGCTACGTCTTCACTCAGCCATGCACACTTGCCCTCCCATTTCCCTGCTGAGGGGTCATCTCCGTTCGTGTCTGTTGGAAAGCTCTCTCAGGTGCCACGTCTTTGGTCATTCAGAGCCGAGAGTGGGTAGTGCTGCTCTATCGATGTGATTTATTTCATCCCTCGACTTTGAAACATCTTTTACAATAAGGCAGCATTTTGAAGAATGAGACACGCGTGTGAAGTAGCTCCAAAATAGTGTAAAAATAACACTGCTTGTAGCCTGTACTGAATTTGTCTCG
Source organism: Acanthopagrus latus (assembly GCF_904848185.1). Lineage (NCBI taxonomy): Eukaryota > Metazoa > Chordata > Actinopteri > Spariformes > Sparidae > Acanthopagrus > Acanthopagrus latus. The sequence continues at coordinate 8,016,549 of NC_051044.1, read as the reverse complement.
GGGTTATTTCAAAATCTCTTCACTGTACATGATGCTGGCCTCTGAATGACCTCTTGTTGTTTTCGTCCTATGAGCGTGTCTTGATACAGTCCATTATATCATTGGATTTTCCGCTTATCCAGTGATGTAGAGTATGAATTCTCACATTTCGGGGGCCGTGAAAATGAAAGCTTGGGTGAATGGCATCCCCGCTGCCTTGGGGAACCGATGACCTTAGAGGTTAGCATCAGAGCATTCTTGTCCATGACTCTCGGGTTAACGTCCTCTCAGACTCTCAAAGGGGAAAAACACAGGCCAAATAATGTACTGTGGGATTTCAGAGTATGAACCGTAAGACTGTCATTGAGGGTTGTACATTCCCGGGCAAACAGGGAATTGTATAACACATTTTATGGCATTCATGAGAGGCTGATATGGACTTTTTTGTGCCTTTTTTTTCAGATTTGTTTTGAAGCCAAACAGCCCTTTTTGGAGGTAATAGCTTCCTAGGTTGATTAACTTTATTCGATCTTTACCCAGTGGCCTCGTTCTCCGTCTCCGTAATGCCAGCTGATCAAGTGGGAGCTGCAGGGCACCAAATTGCAGAGAGAGGATAATGATTTATGGACTAGAGTGGTGAGAAAAGTGGTTTTAGGACTTGCGCAGTGTTATTGAAAATGTCAATTGTGGACCTGGGGACACATAGAGCAGGTGGAGGGAACGTCACCAACACTCACAAGAATCCTGAAAAGGCATCTGTGTGTCAAACAATTTAGGAGGAAACAACCCATACGCAGACACACACAAAAAAACCCCAAAAAACATTGCACTCCAGTGTGTGTGTGTTTACTGTACTGCGCTGTCTCCCTGTGACTTGCACAGTGTGCATGTCTTTGTTTGAGAAGAGTGTTCATGAGTCACCACTGTCTTTAGCCCGGGGCTCAGCAGCCAGCCAGCTGAAGGAGGGGATGCATGTTTTATTTTAGTCGCTCTAATATGCCGTGAAGACATCATTATCCTGAAACATGTTGTATACCAGAGCCTCTATTGTCTGAAATGGCACAGAAGATGTGGATAACTGTTTCGTCCTCATCACAGTCATAGAGATCATTAGATGTGCAATTCAACGTGCTTCATTAGATGTGGCTTTTGTTATTGCCAGCTAAGCAGTGTGTGGCAGTGTGAGCCCTCCTCTGCGAGGGGAGGATGTTATCTCTTTTGTCATGCACATACCAGCGCTGCCCATAGGGAAGAGGTGAGCATGCAAGGAACTTGGCTGATTGAGGGCACGGGGCACAGAGGCGCGCTGTGCACGGCTACGGTTGCCTGTGAATACTAACGATGCCTCACAAGAGACCCTTTTGTCAGCATTGACTCCAAGAGTCATGAATAGCACAGAGTGTGTGAGATCTTCTCTACGTTCCTCACATATCATCAGCATTTCCAATTGGATTCTTTTTTTTATAACCTCTGCGGATCCTGAGAGTTCCTATTTACCTCATACCTCCGAGTCAAAGAACACAATAAAAACACTTTGTGGCTGTTATCGCTTGGTAAATGATCATCTGTAAGATATTTTCCTTCAAATATATCACAGAAAATCAATGTAATGTATTGACTTTGGCATCAAAATAAGTTTTTTTCCCTGCTGACAAGTGTTTCCACTTTGGCCTCGACTCGATTTGTGACTGTAAAATATGTGCATGAAAGTCTGTTAGAGACGAAGCTCCTGGTCAGGCAGAAGTTACAGATGATAAATCGGAGAGGCATCCAGAGGGACATCCTAAATATTCTGCTACACTCAACGCTGGAATGTAAACTAAGTACATCGGCTCATCTACTGTACTTAAGTCATTTTTACTTACTTCATTTTAATTAATTTTTACTTCACTATTTATGTGTTAACTTTAGTTACTAGTTACTTTACAGATTAAATTCCGCATCAGAGATCAAGTAGCTACTTTTTTAATGAACCTATTTATTTTTTTTGTTTGTTTGTTTTGTCTTCCTTTCTTTCCTTCCTCGTGCATGTAAAAGATCTTAAAAGTCAAAATCTGCACCAACAGAAACTCTCCACAGAAAACACTGCCCCTGAAACGCCTCGTCAGTAGTCGTGCGTTCCGTTCTGTGACTTTGTGACATCACACTACATCACTGTGTCACACATTTGCAGAGATTATGTCTGGGAGGTAAGAATTGATTGAGCGCAGGTGCTCTGTTGTTGTTAGTAGTGCTGGCTCAGGTGTGTGAGCTAACCAGTCAGAGCAGACTTTGTATTTGGGATGGGGGGCGGGGCCTTAAAGAGACAGGCGCTAAGAAAGTGCATCTCAGACAGAGGGTGAATACAGAGCTGTAGCACTGGACAGAATGAGAAAACTCATGTGATATTTGAATATTTAAGCATGTAAACCTGTTCAATTAGTAGCCTATGAAATTATGAACCTGAAGATGAGCAGAATATGTCAACTTTAAATGTATTTTATCAGGAGCTGGATTAAAAAAAATACAGTACAACAAAAAAACAACGAAAATGCAGAATATCAGAGCCAATAATGAGTCAACCCATAGTATGTATGTATGTATGTATGTATGTATGTATGTATGTATGTATGTATGTATGTATGTATGTATGTATAGATAGATAGATAGATAGATAGATAGATAGATAGATAGATAGATAGATAGATAGATAAATCTCAACTAAACTCAGTGACCTCAGCCTCCTGCACACAGACTCTCTTAGACACGCACACACCAACAAAAAAGGAGGAATCCCGGCTCTCCCTCCTTTTAAAATGGAGCAGCCACCGAGTGCGTCAGTAACCTGATTACCCCAGCTGTCAGTCTGAATAAGGCCAGGCTTTGGGATCCTCGCGTCCTCTGATCCTCAGTACGGGACAGAGCCGGTCCTCCTGAAGAGTCTGGAAACAACCTCAGGACAGGACAGACACAGAAACACAGCAGAGAGAGCAGCAGGGATACAAGTCAGCAGGTAAGAGGAGGCGTGAATGAGGAGTTTTTATGACTTCAGATGATGGTGATGAGTTTTGAGTTTCTAGCCATCAGACATTAGGCTTAAGTGCTTCTTTACTGAACTGATTTGACTACATTAGATACACAACCTGATAAGAAAAGCAGACTGTCTGAGAGGGAGAAAAATGTAGGATTTTCAAAAGAGTCACAGTTGAGAGGCTAAAGGAGGGGGCAGCCAGCCACTAAGGGGAGGGCAACAGGATACAACTAGTGGGTGGACCTTGATGATTGTTGCTGTGCACAACAAGTCTCTCACTTACATGCTCCTTTTCCCTCCAAACAGGAGCACTTTGTATGAGTTGGAGTCACATTTCTCAAGCTGACAGTATTTATACTTGGTTAATCTGTGTCTTTCAGTGCTAATATTGACTGGCTTTCCACGAAGATCCTGGATCGCTCTTCAGGAAACTGAGGATCCTTGAGCTGCACTTGGCAGCTCCAGAACAATGGCAGAGTGCACTCCGGATGCCCATCCCGGCAAGGTGATCCAGACTCCAAAGGCTGACAATAAGGACTCCAGTGAAGTTTCAGCTGAGTCCGCACCGAAGGCAACGGTCAGAGTCAGACCTGCAGACCTTGGGCTGATTCGAAGCTTGTCAAAGTCGGACTCTGACTTGTTGGCGTCACCACTCGGGGAGGAGGATGGAGGTCTGGCTGGCCGCAGTGGATCCGTGTCTAACTGCAGCTCTGGGCAGCCGTCCACGGAGCGCATGCATTCCTTTGCCTCTGAGTGGGATGAGGTAATACTTCGAGCTCTGGGGATGGGAAACAAGTGGGAGGGTGTGGAGGACAGAGGGAGTGGCACTGGCTTTCAAGTGGAGTGTGTTAACGTCCTTAAGAGAGAGTGTGAATGTGTAAGGAAGAAGAAAAAAAAGGGAGGCCGATAAGAAATGCAGCTGAGGATTAGTGATTAAAAAAAAAAAAAAGAAAGAAAGAAATGTGATGGGGCAAAGCAGGACATTTCAGGAGAGGGAGGAAGGAAGGAAGGAAGGAAGAGGGAGAGGGGAGGCAGCAGTATGAGAGCGTTCAGGAGTCCAGCAGAAGCAGTGATAGACTGTAGTAACTTCACCCCGGCTGTTGGCGTAGAATGCCTGTGGGTGAGTGCTTGAATGCATGAATGGCTTGATCACTTGCACCGACCTCCCTGCAGCAGCCCTGGCATCCAAGACTAATTGGGCTTGTGCTGTCATTCCACATCCACTCAGTACATGTCTCAGGGGCCGACCCACGCTTCCACTGTCTCCTCCTGCACTCCTCTGGCTCCTTTGCTCCGTCTTGCGCCATCTACTTTCAGCCAACTGTGAGCGAATCCCCCACCCCCACCCCCAGCCATTATCCCCAAAAGCCTTAACTTGTGCTTTTTGAGCACTTTGGAGCGTCAATGCAGCATCCCCTAAAGCCCTGCAAAGACTCAGATAATAATAATTTCTCACCAAAGTGTCCACTTAAACAGTCAGAACCTGCAGGGACAACGGCTGATGACTGATAATGTATTATATTATTATAGTGCACAGCTTAGAGGCACACTTATACGTTTTGTTTTTTTTTTTTCCAAATATGTGCAAAGCAGCAGACTTGAATGTTCCTGACACTTTCTGCTGAGTCCCTATCACACGGAGGAAAAGTATAACACCGTGAGGATATGTTTTGGATATCTTCATCTACAGGAGCAGTTCTCATTCTCCCACTTTGCATTTTTTGCAAGTTTATCAGTGGATTTGACAAGAAGTTGAGTTATTCTCGAAAGGGGGGATAACAGAACGGCATAATTTCTGAACAGTCATTAAGTCCAAGGTAATATTCTGAAAACATAAATTCAAGAAGTTTTTCATTAATCTGTGCCTTGTGGGTGTTTTGACTGGGACCTCTCTCTGTCTCTGTCTTAGCCACTGATCTTTTTTTATTTTATTTCAGTCTTTAGTTTCCACTGCTGCAGCTCGAGTTGAATACACTGAGGTTATGCCATTGGTAATGATGTATTCATGTGAATTTAGAGGGTCTAATGACCTGAGGAGGAGTCCATGATTACAAAAATATAACATACTGTATGCTGGATTTGGATGATTCTAATATTCCAACGGCTGACAATCTTATTATTTGTTTAAGGCACAAAACTTCATTATTGAATCTTCTTTAACAGAATCACACACCCAGCCTTGTACAATAATACCATAATTAAGGACGAAACTGCTTAACTTTATAACTGCTAAATAATAATTTAAGCTCACCAGATCTTGGATCAGCATCAACTTGTAGTTGCTCCTAGATACCAGACACCTTAATGCGCTGGATTTTCTTCAAAATCATCCACGCTTCAGTCCCTGAAAAATTAATGATGTCAAAATTCTGCCCTGTCTCACAATGTTTAAGAAGGTGAGAAAACATTCTCGGCTTCGTTCCTTTATCTGGATCAGCACCACAAGTTAACGGGGATCTATTCTGAGCTGAGACCCATCCTCCATCCAAGTTTCATGGAAATCTTTTCAGTAGTTTGTGTGTATTCCTGCTGAGAAACCATCCAACAAAAAAAAGAGCATAGGGACAAGGATAAAGATGTGAATAAATGATAGTTATTATAAAGTGTTACCGAAAAAAGTAAAATGAGTGATTGAACATCGCAGCAAAAGTTTGAAGAATATTGATGTTTGTTTCCTCGGTCTTGGCCTTGAATCAACCTGCTCACACTTGAATTAGCCTCAGACTTGACGACACTCTCACCAGGGTTACGGTCACACAGATGGGGTCTGGTTTTTACTGTGAGTCGAGAGCGTGCATCTTTTTCATCCTTACAGCAAGGGCAACTGGATGTCACCTCAGAGTGGACTTCTTGAACTTTTACTTGGCTTTATGTCGCCCCTCTCTTTGTCATCCCCCACCCTGACCAGTACCCGCTCTCTGCTCCACCCCTCTGCTCTCTGACAGAGCTGTTTATTCAGGCTATGTTGGGTGGGGTGTCCTGTTCTCAAGGGCATCCTGTTTTGCAGCTGCTCCCGAGTGTCTGTTTCTCTTCCAGATTTCAAGGGATTTATTTGGGCTGGGGATATGGGTGTGTGTATGTGTTTGTAGTGAGGGCAAAAACTGCCTTGCGAGTATATCTTGTGAAGCGATCAGCCAACAACAAACATTAAAGCGACACGCGGGGCTCAGTGGGAGGCTCGGCTTTAGGTCAGACACACATATATGTCAGTAACATGCGCACACAGAAAGAAAAAGTACCAGTTCAAATGCTGGCATTCGGATGTTGTTATTATAAAAAAAAAGAAGTTATGAAAGGAAGTATAACCTTTAAATTCCATTGACATTTTCAGTGGTAGATCTGTAGAATTGTATTGTAGCTGACAGGTTGTGTAACTGCTGACCATTTTTAGAGCTCCCATTGTTGTGAAAGTAGCTACTTTCCATTTCTATTATTTTACTTGAAGAGAAGAACAGGCAAGTTTTGTTTAATCTCTTTTCCAATACTGCTTGAAAAACGTTCAGGAGTGTATAAGTGTGTTTGATGAATATGGAACACTATGGGAAACTCTAACTCATCTTAAGCTCACTGAGCGTGTCATTAGACTTGTTAAGTAAAGCTTAAATATAGGTAAATTCTCAATGTCACTCTCATTCCTCTAATAGACGGCAGAACCTGCATGATGTTAATGCAGTGGTTCAGATTTATGATGATGCTCTCTACCTGCCCTGTCAGCTTTTGTTGGATAAGTCGATCATTCTTTTGACACCTGACTGGCGCTTCTTGTTTAATGTATGATCACATCACATAGCATACTGGTAAAAAATGTTTTAAAAAATGTGAGATAATTGACAGGTAGGCTGCTTGATGAGTAAATTATTTAGGAAAAATTGTTAATGGCACGTTGTCTGGAGAACCGGAGTCAAGCCCCTTCCAGCTGTCCTCATGGGACCTTATTTCTGGAAAACTTTGTATGGTAGTGAATGGAGCGACACAAATAACTATCTGATCCCGATTGAATTGTGCCATGAATCACACATATGATGTCTGTAAATTTAAAAATATAGTTTTCAAACTCTAGAAAGTCACAGTCTGTCATAAAACCAACTGCAGTTGTTAATTTGGCCAGTTTTATCTTTTAGTTCGTGGTCATGTTGGTGTTGGTGACGTATATTAACCAAGATGATGTAGTTCACTAAGCAGTTTAAGGCAAAACTAGATGGTAATTGACTTTAATTATGACAAACTGGCTCTAAAAAATGTTAATGTTTCATTTGCCGCCATCTTTGTCAGTTGGAGTCGGAAAAATCCAAATATGGGCAGCAGGGTGGAGCTAATGGTGCGTTCACAGCAAGTAAAAACATGGATGCTCTCTGGAAACGCTTGTTTTAGTCCAGGACAACAACTACAGCAGCTGATTTAACAGTAAAAGGGCACTTGGAAAAACATAGGACAAGTTAGCTCCTAAAATACTCCCAAAGCCTTATACTGAGCGCAGATCAACTTAATGAAAGTGAAAACGACAACTACAAATTGTAGTTTCACAATCAAACACCACAACAGCACTATGGAGATGTTGTGTTGTTGGAATTCCGACATCCCACTTGCAATCGAACGCACCATGAGACAGCAGGTCAAACAGACGGAGAAATGAAACGGAAGCTGAATAAAAACCGTCAAAAGTTAGTTTGAAGACGCGGAACTGAGTCCTAAATGAACAAATATGAAGTGATAGAGTAGTTCTAAGTAAACTGGACTGACAACAACAGTGCCATGCCTTGCCGGTAAAAAAATAAAAAAGAAAGAAAAAAAAAAGTAGCTAACTGTATGAAACGAGGTGATATCAGTCTGCATTTGAGAAGCCGTAATGGCGGCGCTACTGGATAAAATCGGCATTACAACTAACTGTAAGTAACATTTCACTTTCAATGTTCAGTTTAGTGGGGGTGGGGTTTGTCGCCGGTGAAAGTTTACTTTCATACAGCCAGCATTTTAATGGCCACTTCAGGTAAATTTTTGTAACTTCGGTTAGCTTGGCTAGCTCGTTGCCTTAGCGTGCTAGCTAACTACAAACAAACCTGACAAACTTGTGTTGATGTGAAATAGTAGCTAGACCTTCTAGAGTTGAGATTATAGCCTGATTTGATTAGCAAAATTCCTGTCCATCACATGGTAGTGAGTTAGTCTGCACTTTTAAATTCTTGCTCATTGTAGTGTCTGTACACTTTCATTATTATTTTAGGCCACATTGACCAAACATATATTGAAATGTTTCAAACATTCACAGTTAAGAAAGAAGCAGACAGGACAGGGCTCATTAGTTATAATAATGAGCTCATTAATAATTGTAGAAATGAGCCCTGCAAACAAAACACTAGCTATGCTATGTCAAGCAAAACAGAACAGCTGTACTGAAGATGGACTAATGAGGCCTTTGATGGTAGGGAAGCTGATTACTCATCTACAATAGCTTCACCTCTTGATGGTTCTTATCACCTTAGGTTTATGATTTTTTTTTTTTTTTTTTTTTTACTAGTTTGAGTTTGAAAGGATGAACTTCAGTGAAGGAAACTGGCTAAAATGGCCCAGACGGTATGCTGAAGAGTGAATGATTTGCCAGCTTTAGGGAGAAACTCCTTTTAGTGTAATAACTAAGTAGCCAGCGTACATCTTGGGGACATGAATAATGTAGTCCACTGCAAAAGATTTGGTGTTACTTCATTATTACTTCATGTTACTGTAGCAAATGTCTGATGATTTAAGCCATCTTAAATTCCAACCTCAATTTTAAAAGACTGTTGTAGGACCATTCATTTGGCAAATGTAAATGTTTCTCCTGTTAAACTTCATTGTAGCTGCCATAGAGCAGTTTAATATCCTCCTGTTGATATTTGGCCAGATATGTACATAAACATGAAAGATGATCACTAAACAGCTAAATGTCACCACTTTTTTTTAGTTTTTTTTATTTTTCTTTTAAGATTAAAACCACAAATAACCACATTACATAAGACTCTTGCATTAAAATGACCATAACTCACTGCATTAATGATAAAAATGGCATATATGATTAAGGTGATTGATGTCTTCACCACATGTGTTCAATACTCAAAAGGCAAAGGTTAACATAGCCACATGTTACAGATGCTTGAGTGGCTTCATTCATGTGTGTACTCTATTTCCCAGTGGTATTCCTCAGGTCATTACACATGCAAGCTTTTAAAGTGCATACTGTGTGTGTGTGTGTGTGTGTGTGTGTGTGTGTGTGTGTGTGTGTGTGTGTGTTTATATGCTGTACTGTGATCTTACATAACACAGATAGACTGAGATCCCTTATGAAAATACTGCTTTTTTATCATGTTAAATTAGCTGTATTGTTATATTTTTAATTTATATGTTTCATTGACCTTTTGTAAAATGATATGTTTAAAAATTGATAGCGTGAAAGTAGATAAACCATAGCTTTTAATATAACTGAAGAAGCCTCTTAGATGAGAGGTGAAACGTCTTCAAGATGCAGGGCTCATTTCTACAATTATTAAGATGTGTCAAGAAACTGAAACAGGTCCAGCTGCCTACGATATAGCACTTAGAATTACCTTGACCTGAGAACCTTCATCAACACATAGCTGTCAATATAGTTTATAAACTAAATTTAGTTTTCGGTACCTGTGAATCTGGATTTGCCTCAATGAAAATGAAACAGCATTAACGTACAAAAAACTTCTCATGTAGGTAAATACAGCTGATAAAGTATGTGTAAGATGGTTTATAATTCATATGGAGAGCCAAGGCAGAGTGAACACATCTGAAGATCTGGTTAGACAGATGTGGTACATGAATATGAGAATAGTTGTGATGGTGTTTGCGGGGGCTGGGTGGGGGAAGACACAGTCCTGTTTCACATGCAACATCGCCAGTAAAATCTTTAAACCACATGAGACACTACATTTAATCTAAAATGTTGTTTAATACCATCATTCCATACATGCAAGGGCTAGACCTGTTTAAATGCTATTGATTTAAATATATGAAAAAAAAAACATGTGACAGATTTAATTTGGCTTGTTCGAAAGCAGCTGCTTTTGTGAGCATTTGGTCAGGTCTTTTACAATTTCAAAAGTATTTTGGGTGTGGAGATCACATTTTGTGGAAAACAAATTGCCAACCAGTAGCATTTATATGTAAGAATTGAATTTTAAAACAATGATTCAACATTAATTATGAATCTTTTGCCTCCTGGCATCATAGAAAGAAAAAAAAAGATAAATAAGAGATTAGATATGAAAAAAAGGTTCAAGTTTGCTATTAGTAAGGATTTGCTTCTTTCATTCTAGTTGTGTTAATAACATATCTTTAGACAATTGAAGACATCACCTTAAGTGTCCTGAAATTGTTATGACACTGCATCAGCCAGCAGATTGATTAGAAAAAATAATTGGCAGAATAGCAACAAAGAAAAGAACTGTCAGTGTCAGAAGTAGCTCTCATCCATCAGTCACGTGTAATCCTATCCTGTATAGATGGAAAAAATACACACAGAGCAATTTAATTTATGATAATCTGACATTACCTGACATTAAATCCCAATTCAAAGCACTGCCTGACAAGCTGGGTGCAGTTACATGGTAAAATGTACACACATTAAGTAAAGGTATTCCACTGGAATTTGACATTTATTTTTCTGCAGTGGTTAATAAACAAAGCAGCAGGTAATGTATGAATACCCAATCTGTCACTGACAGAAATCTACACAGAAAAACTTGAAATAATTGCAACGATGAAGTTGTATTATTATTGTTGTTGTTGTTGTTGTTCTTCTTCTTCTTATTATTATTATTATCATCCATATATCCATATTAGGTGGTCACAATCTTTATCCTCAAAAATGAAAACATCTATGAGACAAAGCTATGCACTCCATGCGTTGCCACATACACCATGAAGGCCACTGTGACTTGACTGTTATAATTCTTTATTCTGGCTTTATGTTTTATGATGTGTGGTTTCAAAGCTGTCAAATAAATAAAAATCAATCCTAATCACAAGCACTGCTGGATAGAATTGTGTGGTCTTGGTCTTGTATAGTGTGGAGCTACTGGCTCATCTGTCTTTATTGACAGTGATACTGAGGCGGTAATCCTGTTTCCAGACCAGCGCCATTGAGGCAGGCAGCCTTTTTCCTTTTTGGTTAGTTTATTATATCAAGCCACTATTCCATTATCTGTTCTGTGGACATTACTGTACTCCCCAGCTCTGAAGCACATCGTTTAAGATTATTTCACATTATCTCTCCTATTAGCTGGCATGTAGTCGTCTAAACGAGAAAGATTGGAGCAGCTTTATGCAGAAAAGATCATTAGCTGAATTAAAAATACATATCAGGAAGTGTTTCTATTGCTACTATGCAGGAAAAAATTTTGATGAAGTCAGTTGAAATTGCCTCCAAGGATGGCTGTCCCATTTCCATATGTTACTCACCGGGTTTTATGGAAGTCTTTATTATGTTGGAAGAGTGACAAAATTCAGTATAGTCATACTTTAGAGAGAGCCTTTAGCTTTTCTTAACAGGTAAACAGGGAAAGATGAGAGAGTATACAATTTAAATATTTATTTTATATAAATTGGTATATATATATATATATATATATATATATATATATATATATATATATATATATATATATATATATATATATATATATATATATATATATATATATATATATATATGACTTAAATACACATTTAAATTATAATGGTTTATCAACACTGGATTTTATAGGTTTAGGCAGGGTTTGAAAAATGTCATGATGATTTATCAGCCATTTGTTTGTTGACATACATGTATAACGTGATATTTACAAATCAATAACATGATAGGATACATTCAGTGTACATAATAAGCAGGACTTATTGCTGTTAATAAACATTGTCAGTGCTCTCTAGTGGAGGTAACTTTATAATTGTGCCACCATTTCTAAATTACTGCAGGGCATGATAGAAAAAAACCTGCACGCTGAAAGGCTCCAAATAAATAGATTAATTCTCTTGTAAAGGCAATGGTTCGATCTACAAGATATGCCTCAGGGAAGTCACTTGCAGAGCTGACTCCTTCATGCCCTGCAGTGATACATCTTTTGTTTTATACATGAATACATCTACCTAAAGCTAATATAGACAAATATATCTGCCAGGACAAGTTATTAGTCTGACTCTACTAAATAAAATAGGTTTTCCCAACAGCACGCATGACTGACTAATCAAAACCCTGGATAGAATCATACACATGTGGTTCCAAAAGTCAAGTCCATAGAAAACGTTCACCTTTTGCTGATAGGTGCCATCTGTTCTTCTAAGCCTGTATTTTATGCTCAAGTTGGCAACATTTTCAGTTAATAGTAAACATTAGCATATTACATTTCCTGGTTTGCTTGAGTTTTTCAGTATTTGAACTTTTCTCTCATGGATCAATGCCACTTATGTGTTTATACTGGATATTTTTCAGAGGGGCAGTGATGCACATAATGAGTGTAGTGTAATAAGGCCTGTAGAGGAGATCACAGAGGCTGACTGACTTGAGAGCTCCCTTAAAAGTAACAAGCACAGTCTCCCAGAACGTAAAAGCCACATTGATAAAAGAAAGCAATCTGTTTTACGATGATTGGCCCAAAAAAAGATGCAGACTATGTTGCCCGTTAGGTCCATTTTGGTCCAATCATAATCACAAATTCAGGTTCAGTAGCAATTTATGTTGGTCCCAACTTTGCAGGTCATCGAGTTGTACTAGAAAGTGTGAACCCAGAAAGCATATTTTCTAGGTTTTCCAGCTTGGAGCTCAAATCTGCCTGGAGACCTTTAGTAAATACTTTATTAGATCATTCTTCTCTGACCCTTTGCCACATTTATCTTGCTCAGGGTTTAAATACCCTGGAGTCAAATTATCTGACCACCAAAGGGATTGTACTCTACTCTTAATCCGTTGAATTAAATCAACATGAATCTTCAGTAAAGCTGGTTTCAAGGTCCTGAATGAAACAGAGGACATATAGCTGGACTAGATCTTTTCTTGGTGTGAATTGTGGTGAAAGTGACTCAAATATTCTTTATTAAAAAAATTCCTTCGGTCAATTTTTTAGATTTAAGATCTTGTGATGAAAGAATGAAACGTTTCCTTTGTGTTTTTCCCTGTCATAATGTGTAGTGGCAGTGCAAAATAAAGAAACCTCCAAGGACATGGAATGATCACAAAAAGTCTCAACCACTTAACTTGCATCTGAAATAAGCAAAATGATTTCACCTTACTGTCAGATCTTTTTCACAGCAAAGCTTGAAGCATGAAAAGGTGACATAAAAGGGATAATTTGTGGAGCGTGAGCTGGAATCGAAGGCCAAATCAACCTATATTAACATGTAAATCACTTCAGAATGTAGTGCTATCACTCAGAGCTGCACCACTGATTTAATGACACAGTCCACTCAAAGCCCCATGTGCTTCATAACTGCACTATTAATGACATTTCTATGTGAGTAGATCCTCTGATTATTTCCAACCTGCTCCCAGATATTCACTGGAAAGTGCTCTTTGTGTTAAATGTATTCCTACCGAGGTGATGGTAACTGGACCTTTTCCTTTTTAATACATGTCGAATAAGGACAACTCAATACTTAACCAGATCCATGTAGACTTGCTCACTTATTTCGGTTTCTCAGCTGTTTTAGAGAGATGTTTTATCTGTATGAAGCTTGGTGTACAGGCAGGACACATTGGAAATGGCTAGCTTGGCTCAGTCTGAAGGTAACAAAATCTGCCTACAAGCACCTCATATGGCAGCAGAAAGTGTACTGTTTACTGTTATTTTTTTAAATTGTATTATTTTTTTCATAGTTTTCACAAATGATATATTGCATGTTTAGACATGCTAGAAGTAGATTCTTTTTGGAGAGAGACAGGCAAGATGTTTCATCCACTTTCCAGTCTTCATGCTAAGCTAAGCTAACTGTGTCCTGGGTGTAGCTTCTGAAATGGACTGGTGACTTGTCAAGGATATACGCCACATCTCCCCCATTGTCAAGTGGGACTGGCTCCAGCCCTTGTGACCCTCAAGGATAAGCAGGTATATAGCTAATTAAAGGCAACATGGCACATTTATTTCATGAAAACTGTGTGTAATATATGGTTGATATATTTGACAATGACTTTCTCTTAAGTATAGCAAAAGTGCTGTGTATTCAGTATATTTCCATCCTGACCCAGGGCCAATCATCAAGCTGTTTATACAGTGGATGAGGCTGTATGTGCATAATGTTATGAAATATTTCAACACTTTATCTATGATGACGCTGGTTTTCTGAGAGCGGTATTTTGGTGACAGGGTTAGAAGGTGCACTTAAGCTTAGATGTAATGCAGTCCTGATGTGTGTGTGTATGATATAGAATGTAACTGGGTTAATTCGAAGAGTAATGTGAGGTCTGCATTGCTGGAGGCATATGCCATTCGTCCCACGTGCCTGACTTCCAAATGAATCAAGGCTTTTCCACAGTGTTGATGCCACTAGCGAAGTGCATAGGGCTTTTTCAAACACTAAATATTACATCAAATAAGCCTCGCTGTGTCTCTGGTGTCACTAGTGAAAGCAGAATCAGCTTTTCAGGCTTGCAGAAATCTTCATCGCTGATTGTGAATACACTACTCGAGTGAGTCTAAATTTAGATCCTAGCCTGATTTGCAATACTTTGCACACTGAATGTTTGGCAACCCTCAGCCTGCTAATTGGCGTGCTTTAAATTGTAAAAACATGTACTTGGACTTATACTCTTTTCTATAATGTCTTCAGAATATTGAATGCTATTAATATGTAAAGTCTGTTCGCATGATAATGTGGTGAATGATACATTTGTTCTGGGCATGAGGTCCTGTTGTCCTTGAAGCATGAAGTGTCAGCAAGTAGTGTCATGTTTGTAGACAAATTGCTTACACTTACTCAGCGATGAGTGATTATAATTAAACCATGCAGTACATATGAAAAGGGACGGACTGTTTGCCTTAGCTGACTCGCAAATATACCACTGTGCACATTGGGTACAATGTGAAATATCTATTCCAGTAGAGCTGAATAAAATCAGTGAAATACAATGTGTTTGAATGTTTAATAGGATGGGACCGATTAGGCTAAAATCTCATCTCACACTGGCTGTAAATGGTCCCATCATATTTAATTTTCATACTGTTTTTTTTAAAGGAATAGTTTGACATTTTTGAAACTGAAGCTAACCCTTACATTGTTGTTGAGAGGTAGATGAGAAGATTGCTATCAATCACATTAGAGCTTGACCAATACTTATTTTTTGGCCGATGCCAAAACCAGGGAGTAACAAAATTCTAGTCATCAAACCTCTGTCATCAAACATGGTCAAAAGATGTGTAACAGAGATGGAATGTTTACGGTTATTGTTTAAAATGTCATGGGTACACTGAAATAAATTTTACTGTGAAAAAAGTTTTTGTATCTGCACATTTCAGGAAACAGTTACACCGATAATGATTTATCTGTGACAGGCCAATATCAGCCGACTATACTGGCCAGTGGATATACTGGTCAGGCTCTAAGTCTCATATCTGTTGGTGGCTCCCTTTTTACACAGATGTCATGTGATGAAACAATATACAAATGGTGAAGTTGATAGTAAATCAGCCCTACATCCTGTAAAACCACAAACTGACATCACACTTTTTCTCTTGATTTCACAAATGAGATAAAGTGTTAATTAGTGAGCTTTAGAATTTCAGGTAGACAGGTTGTAGCCTTTTGCCAGATGTGTGCTAAGGTAGTCAACCTTTGGCTGTGGCTGCATATTTGATCCGCAAACTCAGCAAGGAAAGCCCCAAACTTTGGACTACTTTTTGACTCTGGATATAAAAAAGGGATTAGCAATGATCATTGCTTGTCCTGCTCATATTAAACAGCAATTGATGCCAAACTGCATTCAGCACCAAAGCACTTTGTTATACCTTGAGTTACTGTTGCGTTATCGAGGAAAATAAACACAAGCAAACAACCTGGAAATGCATTTTGTCTCTCCTGGAAAGCTAGAGACTTCTTAAATAAACAATTTTGGCTCTAAGCCCCTAAACAACTCCTCTCTGAGTTGCTCTGTAATCTCCTGCATGCAGCATTGTGCTCACTTAACCTTGCAGTAAGCTGTTGCCTTATTCTGTGAAGCTCAAATAATACAGGTCTGAGAGGGCAATCAAATGCTAAGAAACAGACAGCAACAGATCTGTATCTCCGGAGGGTCAGTTTGTGCAGTCAGGACTTGGTTACAGGACCGCCGTTAGGTGTCGATAGCTCGGAGTTTAAACATTTTCTAGATTGTAATTCACCTTATCACCCTGCTGTGTTTTTTTGCTGAGTGGTGGGTTAGTCATTGAATTGCTGTCCACGTTGAACTGTTGCTTGCAATCCATCATTGCAAAGCTGCCTGCCTCCTTCCCAATACTCCCAGCAGCAGCAACTCTCTGTCCTCACCCAGTGCCACTCCTACAGTATTCTTTGCTTTGTAATTGACTTGGCAAATGTGGGATGGTGGAGAGTTAGACGTTTAATGCATGTAATCATTTCATGAAAAATGTTGAAGAATTCCAACACATGATCAGCACTGCTCTGTGTTGTTGTTTATGAGTAGTAGTTCACATTTCAATCAAATGGGGTATGTTTTCACGTGATTCATAGTTATTCTCTTCAACAGATTGAGAAGATCATGAACTTGATTGGAGCAGGCATTGAAACGTCCAAAAAGAATCAGCCCAGACCAAGATCAGGTAAAGCTTCACCACCTATTATGTTTCAACGATGATAGAATTTTTGATTTATGCAGAATGGATTGATATTCAGAGACATGACTCTATATGGTGTGTGATTTATTGGTTGACAAATGCACCATGACAACTGGTTGTCGGGTATTAAATGAGTCTTAGTCTTTAATTGCCCTTGGCGCTGCATTGATGATGGTCCCGTAGAGGTTACTGGATGATAATTACATTTAATGTTGGCAGCAAACAAACTTTTTTATATCTGGAACTCAAGTTGGAACTTATCTGATGCAGTTTTGGTATCACTCATCGGATCCAGATTCCAAAGTCTGATGATTTTGTCAGTTGTAAATACACAGTAATGCAGTATTTTATTTATAAGTAAGCAGTCAGTAATTAAAGAGTACTACAAAGATATCCAATGTACCTTGTGTTTTTGACTTTTAGAGGTCTGAGTCCTTAATTTTAAGATGTATTAATCTCGAAGTGGATCCCATCAGTATCCGCAGATATCCCAGTTCAGGAAGCAGACTGTATGCTCTTGTTAAGTCAGAGTCATTTGTATCCTGCCAGTTCCCAACAAAATGTATCTCATGGCACTTTTCAGTTGAAGCCGGTCTACACTGAGTCTTTTAATGAAGTAATTTACAGCTATCCAATATTCTCTGTGAGCAAGCACTTGGTAACAGTGGCGAGAAAAAAATTGCCTTAAATATGCAGGAACCTGGTTGTAGACCTGGATTCATGGCAGGTGGCCATCTGCCTTGACCATGCTCACTTACATAAAAAACTTCAAACAATTTTTAATTTCCCTCGCTCTTCCTTCCTTCCATTTACTTTTGGTTGATACTTTCTTTTATGAAACATATTAAAATTACCAGAGCTTGAAACAAAGCAACAGGTATATTTTACTCAAAACAGGACAAAAATGACGAGGCAGGGAAATGTGACTGCGACTCACAGAATCCTCCGAGATAATGCTATGCCATTGTGCCAGCGTTGCATTTGTCTCTGTTTTCCATCACTGTATTTTCAATGTCTGTCTATGTCTTTCTAAATATAGACAATGTAGGATCCATTCCATCATGCACAGTATCATAACATATACTCTGAGTTCACACCTGCCACTGATGATACCGAAACTGATAAGGGCCAATCAAGAAACAAATGTGGGTGTCTGCATCGTTGTTCCAAAAATCCTGGTTTCTGCCCATCCAGATATAAGAACTGAAAACTGATTTTTGAAATATTTTCACCCTGGATAAAGTTTTCCAACAGTTGAAGCTCTTCATATGTGTCTGTAAAACCAAAACGCACAGAAAAATCTTTGTTGAAAAAGAAAAATACCCATGTACATGTAGACAGGGCCCAACTAACCACTCACATTTGTGAGCAGCTCTTCTGAAAGCTGCTCAGTATTCAAACACATCTTCATGAAAGATGGAGGAGAGTTTTGTTGTAAGTCACAGGGATTGAAGTTGACATTTGTTTGGCACATCATTATTAGTTGTTAAACACAGGGTTTCTACTTTATGAGAAACCTAATTCTAAATTCCCCTCACTGTCATATTGTTTTTTTTCTGGAGCTACTGTATTCCTCAATAGGGGTTGAATTGATAGTACGCTTCATCAAGTGTCCTTCAGGCAGAGAAGCCAGCTGGCATCAGCTCAGTTTGTTTAAATAACACTCTTGCGCTGATACAGTGTAAACCTACCTCCATTAGATACTCTGCCATAAGGTGGTTTCATCATATGGTATTGTGTAACAACTTCTGCGGGTCTGCACAAGACTGCCTTTTAGAAGTCTCAGCATATTTATTAAGATAAAAATTTTCATTAGTTATGCGCAGTATGTTTCATGGATTAAGAATCTGCTGACTGCAGCAAGGTGTAACACCACCCGAGCTATCTTAAAGAACAGAAACGGTAAAACATGTTTTTGTGATAAAGGATTTAAAGAAAGGACATGCAAAGTAAAAAAAAGAAATGACATTGGAATTAAGAGAAATTATACTTTAATTGCTGCAACAGCATTTTACACTCCATGTGTCGGTGTGTCATCAGGTAATTTTATTACATCTTACATCACTTCTTTCTGTCAGTACTTTTCAAAGGCACAACGCGCGATGCAATTAAAAAGTGAAAGTTTGATCAATGAATTCAAGGACATCTACTCATTTAAAATCTGGTCGTGATTTCATGTTACATTTCACTTTTAGTCCTGAAGGTGAACTTTAGAAGAATGGTATGAAAAAAGTGGATTTCCTTTGGCCATGAAATAACTAAAACCTACACGTATCGTGCATATTAATCTGTATTATTTTTCAAGATTGTTGGAACTTCATGACATTTTAGAAAAAACGCCCTGTCTTACAATGTTAAAGAAAGTGAGAAAGAAATTCCTAGACGTGCACCAGAAGTTAACAGGGTACAGTATATACTCATCTGAGAACCATCCAAATCTGCCCAGTAGTTTTTTGTAACGAAGCCGACAAACCAACCTACCTACCAACAAACACACACAGATGAAAAGATAACCTTTTGGGTGGATGTCGCAAAATACAGTTATAAAATAAACTTTAATTACACATTTCAGACATTAAGTGCAGCTCAGGGTCTTACATGATTACAAAAAAAGACAGCAGTTAGAATAAAAACATTTAAGAGGAGGAAAATAATTTTAACAGTTAAGGTGATGCTAAAATAAAAGATATAATAAATACTACTTTAAAAAAAACAATTACAATATGATATTATTCCCATAACTACTTTACCTGTCTTCATTTGAATATTCCCCAGTTTATAGTGTATATCAGTTCCTTCCAGGCTGCTTTTACCCATTAAGAATATCTGATGAAATTATTTTCATTTGTTAATGTAATTTAGACCAAAACGTGGAACATATTAACAAAGCAGTCCTAAAGCACAGCTGGTTTTCTATCGCAGAGTGAATTTATGATTTTAATTGTAACACGACTGCCCGCACACTCAAGCATCCTTAGATTAATTGCCATCCTAACAATTAAGACCTGAGGTTATTCCACATTACATAAGAGGAAATATGTTGTTTGTTCGTTTGTTTGCTTTTTACACATATAGGTGTGAGCTATTTATAGGACTTGTTTGAAGAACGGCACGCTGAACGTGTCCCAGATTCAGCTGAGTCATGCAGTTGCTGCTCCGATTTTAATCGGAGATTGACATGAAGATGGAAACCTCAATTGTCACTCTTGTTTCAACCTTTATCATTTTGTTGACTGGGAAAAACCTTCTCCACCTGTTTTTGTGTATTTCAATTCCATTCACCTTGTGCATTTATGCTGTCCCTTGTGTCAGCAGCCAAGGACTACCAATTCATCTTCAGGAGGCACATTTCTTAACACCAGATTTTTGAGGCTGCGTAAAAACCAGCCCTCCAATATTGTGCCATTCTGCGTGCTCAAGGATGACGTTGTTTGTGTTGTGTGCCCATCACAAGTGCCTCGATTGTGTGCTAAGAGAGCACTGAGTAAATGAGCTTAAAAAGAGAGAGGGAGTGGAGATAGAGCTCAGCTAACAGCACACAGGAGGCATCGGCTCGGTTTGTGTACAGGCACACTCTGACGTTCAAAGGAAAAGAGTCCGCCTTCAGTTTCCCTGAATTAATTCAGCTTTGCGGCTCATTTTCTCCACTGCTTGGGTGTGTTGACAAGGAGCTAGTGCTTTTCTCCCGCTCTGATAAAGAGGCACAGTTTTATCTAGGCACAACCTCTACTTCTTCAGCTGTAAATAGGTCTTTCTGGGCACTCCTTGGAGCCAAGTGTAGACCCGGTAAATGGTAAAGAAACACTCTTGGATAGATTTGACAGCTTGCCCTGTTTAACAGGGGATAAGACAGTGACCCAGTTCCCCCACCCCACGGAGGAGCATTAGATACTCAGTCAGTCAGTAATTAGGTCCTTCTACTGTGGGAGGTGTTGCTGTCCCAAATGAATGGAAGTAATTGGACAGGGTGGCTAGTATTTTTAACTGTCTGGATATTGTGGTGTAAGAGCTGACTTTGGTTTGAGGCTCACAAGGAAAGAGTTAAGAAGGAGGAGGAGTTGTGGGATCTTGTAGTGAATCATAATTAGTCCACTTCAATCCTTCTTACTTCCTATTACCATCTTATCTCGCCCATATGTTTCATCGCCTCCTCTTTTATTAGCCTTTTTCTGTTTCTTATCTGTCTCTAGCTCATTCTCTCCCTCTCCCTCTCCCTCACACTCTCCTTCCATCATTTTTCTCCTCAGTCGGGGCATATCTGACAGCAGCTTCTCTCCCTGATAACGAATGATGAGTGTTGGTCCTCGTGGCTGACTGACGGGTCACGGAGACCCGACTTGGCCTTTTACCTGTTCGTTAACGCCGGAGCATCAGGGGTACAGGCGGGCCAATTACGGAGGAGGTTCAATCAATAGCCCTTCACTTTGCCTCCCTCTGTTGGCACCGCTTCTCCTTACCCTGACTGCCTTACTGACTACCCATCTGGGAATGTGTGAGGTGATTGCAAGCAGCATGAAAGCCTGCATAATTACGTTCTGCCTGCAGCTGTACCCAGATAACACCAATGAGGGACGCAGTGAGCAGCCCCGCATAGGTGGGTGCTGAAGTCTACCGCTCCCTGCATAGACAATTCTTTCAAAGTTGAATGGCGCTCTGTGTGTTTCAGCCTTTTTACCCCAAATCTGTCTAAATTTTATATCATCTCACTTGTTTTGTCCAGGCTTTTCCCTGTAAGTAGCCTCTGTTGTGCACTAAAAATGTATGATGTGACATGAGCATCTGGAAGTACATAATGGAATTTGCCTCTTTTCTGTCATGCTGTATGACTGGATGAAATGGAGAGGAGACAGGACTTGAAGTGCGCCTCTTCTCTCTCTTCTCTCTCATTCTCCCTCTCCTGTACGAGTGCATTAGAGACTTCGGCTGACTTGAATCAATGCTGCCCCCCCATGTCCTATCATCAAAGTAAGATGTAAATGAATTAAAGCCATCTGCTAATAAGCAGGGGCTTGAGGAGGCTCTTTGTTTCAATATCCCATGTTAGCCTAAAAAATTGGCGATGCGCCTGCAGAGGAGGATCGACTTCTCTGTCATCCTTTTACATTCTAGTCATTCTTTGCAGAAAGGACTGTGATTTTGGGCTCTCTGTGCTCGTTCCTTGCCTCTGATGGTGGTGTCCTTTCTGCACTGGCAAGATCAGAGTGCCTCTGTGCAATTCTAATCAGTGCAGTGAAGAGAGAGAGAGAGAGAAGGGGTGAGGTGGGGTAAGGTTAGAGAGAGAGAGAAAGACAGACGGAGAGGAGTGAGTATGTGTGCGTTTGTATAAGAGAGAAAAGGGGGCAAGACAAAGGGGGAAAGGGGTAGAGAGACAGACGATGAAAAGAGAGAGAAAGAGTGTGTGTGTGTGTTTGCATCTGTCTGTGTGTTTGAGAACGAGAGGCAGGGAGCGAGACAGAGTGAGGGAGAGTGCAAGCCAGAAAGGGGGGGAGAGAGAGAGAGAGAGAGAGAGAGAGAGGCAGAGGGAGGGGAATTGATATAGTGGGAGAGTGAGGGAGAGAGAGAGGTGGTTACGTGGAGCAGCACCCCACTTCATCAGGCAGCATACGGCAGCCCTGCAGTGCGATCACACAGTGTGGGAATGGGGCTATGAGATCGAGAGCAGGAGAAAGAAAGCAGAGAGAGACGAGAGCAGGGAGGGGGGGAGTTAAAAAGAAGAGCTTGAGGGATTTGCTCGGATGAGAAGGGGGGATGATCACTGAGTCTGTTGCCTGTCGTGGATGTTGGAAGGACGTGGCAGCAGTGGCTGAGGTTGAGGCAGATCTGTGATCTCCTGTGCAGAAGTAGCCGGCGTCAGGACGTTATGCCCTGTGAGCAGTGAGGGGTAGCGTGTGTGAGCCAGGAGCAGCTGCTGTGACTGCATCTGCGCTGCCTGCCTGCATGTCTCAGACAGGCAGGGGATGCAGCAAACCTCTGCCCTAAGCACAGAGGCTGCTAGCTGTACCCAGCGAGGAGAAGAACCAGGTGGGCTGGGTGGGAGTGGGGGGCGCCTGCCTCTGGAAGGAGCTAGCTTAACCTGCACTGTGGTCCTGCAGTGATCCTCGCTTCAGAGTCAAAATGCTCACCTGTCGTCTGTAGGATCTGAACCTGGATTTACTGCTTTGAGAGATGAGAGGCACGTTCTGTGGCGGAGCCGCACAGCCACCAGCCTGCTGAAGAGTGTGAATGCTGGGCAGCACAGGGAACACTGGCACCACCAAGGACACTGAGCCTTTTTCCACTGGCAGACAGCTTACCTGGAGCTTTATCAAGGAATCCATACTTGGATTTGATTATGAATTGAGGAGTTTGGAATCAGCACACTGTGGAAATCCCAAGCCAACATTTCTTTTTTTGATGTAGGATTTACAATATGTCTACCTGATCGCACTCCTTGTGGCTCTGGAGTAAGGAGGAGAAAATTATTTGAGCAAATGTGTATTCCTTGATCAAAAATAACATGAGTACCTCAACAGTACTTTAGAATGCTGCTACCTTCATTGTATGAGCCGTGTCCTAGCTCTCAAAGAGGTTGACCAATGAAGCCATGGGACTCAGCCAGAGCTTTACAAGTATGTGGTGAAAACCCTGACAAATTTATTTTGGGGGAACTGAATATTTCTGTGTTGCACCGTGATGGAGTTATTGCTGATTTTAGAACTAATTAGAGGGATAGTTTTAGCTGATTAGATAATGTGTGATGTATGAAAATGTCTAATTTAGTGATGAATATTCCAATTTTCCCTCAGCCTGAAAATTATTTAGTCTCTTCTTGACGTGTAGTGTTCAGTATTGTTATGTTCCTGGACTAGCTAGGTTTTATACACTTGCTCATCTGCTCACTAAAGGAATGTTTAGTGAACATTGTTTGTTGGAAGATGCCATAGTGGCTCAGTCCAACATAACTAAAGGTACCAAGCTTCAGATGGGCTTCCTTCCCTGCACTACCTCCACCCTCGCCTGACATCTCCAGTCAGTCACACTAACACCAGTGGGTGTATATTAGCCTAGTCAGTCCCCTGCAGGGCTTGAGCGGGGCCTGCAGCACTTCCTACCCTCCTTCTGTGTTTGAGTTAGCTGGGCCCCCGCCTTTACCTTGGGAGCCCCTCACCCCCGGCCTGGACCCTGTCTCCCCCCCACCCCGCCTGGTGCTGCTGCACTCGGCTCTGCCTCTGCTGGCCGAGGATGATGTGGCAATGCCATGTGTCGTCCTCTGAGTGCCGCTGCTACCGGCTGAACGGCTTCTCCCTGCTGAAGCGCTTCCCTCTCTCGGCAGATGGGGCCTGTGGTAAAGCCCTGGACCAGCCGGTGGGAGAGTGGCTGGAGCACGTGGGGCTGCCGCAGTACGAGAGCAAGTTCCTGCTCAATGGCTTCGACGACCTACGATTCATGGTGAGTCACCTGCAGCACGTCATCTCAGGGGTCGGATCCACTTTACATCACTCTGTCTCTCCCCGTGTCAACCCCGCTGCATTTGTCTTTTTATGTCACCACTCTGCTCTCTTGCCCTCTGCTTGTCTCACCACTCACTCAGCCCCCCCTTTCTTCTTCTACACCCTTTCTCTTCCTTCCCCCTTTCCCCTCTCCCCTTAATAACTCCTCTTCACTTCTTGTGCAATGCATGACCCTGCTAAGATTTATGGTCCCACACTGAAGCCCTTTAAAGAATATGGGCTGTCACCAATGGCAAGACAAATGACGACCAAAACCCATTAACTTTTTCCCAACATTCCCAATCATGCTTATTTACTGTACAATACTTAAGCCACCTACTTGCCCCTCTATTGATTTTTCTGATTTACAGTCACTTAACTTGGCCCCTGTTGAAATTATCCTGCACAAACAATCCTCAATCTAAACATGCTATAGTTTATTCTGAATACACTTGCATGGTTGCTCGCCAAATCTCACTAAATCCTCTAACATTACACTATGCTTGTGGTGCTTTTGGAGACGCACAATGTATGATTACACTGCAGAGGCATGCGCTAATTCTGTATTTATATACCGTATACTCTTGGTTTTTAGATTTAGATTTGATACATTTGCATGCGGAAATGTATTTTGGTTGAAAAAATATCACTTGACAGAATGGAAATGATCAAAAGCCACAGGATTTGTCTACTACTATGGTTTAAAAATGCGATCAGACAGATTAGTGTTTCTGGAAAGCATTGACACATTTTGGATGACTGTTTTGCATTTTTTAAACGCCTCTGTCAGATTACATATTGATAAATTCATTTAACAGCAGCTCAAAGGACGTCCACAATCTGACTAAAAGCATTATCGTGTTTCCCCTCAAGAACCTTACAAAGAAACTTGATATTGCGTTTGGTGGTGATTCGTGAAAATACCATTACGTTTTCAATCGCCCGTTCATGTTACTCTCAAAAACATGGCTGTACAATGTAAATAACGAGGCCCAAAGGGTAGACACGGACATTTCTCAGACCACAGAGCTGCATTAGCACTATCGGGCTATATGTTACATCAGTTTGTTTCAGCTGAGCTCAGTTAAGTAAAACCAGTAAGCTCAGAGGAAAAGTGGTTGTATTCACACAAGTGTTGCAGTTGAGGACTCCTGCTCTCTGATCTGGTTTCTTTCTGTTAAGGCATGAGATCGCAACGTAATGCGAGTCCTTATGAACACGTGATCTCTCCTACTATGAGGTGCTGTGCAGATACAGGCTTTAGGCTCAGATGTGTTTGTGAGGTGACAACCAGCCTGAAGGAGTAGTGTGTGTCGTCATAATGAATGTAGTCATAGCAGAAAGAATAAATTAGGGGATTGCGACATGGATTACAGCTAGACTGATGATTTTGCTTGGCTGATACATCAGCAGAATTAGCTGACTGGAGATATATTAGTATCACGTTGGACAATAAGTGACAAGACATTGCAGTACAGAAATTCAAAAGAGGTTAATTAGAAATAGAGCTGCAAAGTTGATTGATAAATAGATTAGATTTCAACTATTAGATAATGTTACGACTAATTTGACCATTGATTAATCAGTAGGCAATAATTGAATTGGGTCTCAAATGTCACAAAGGAAACACAATTATTTTAAATATTTTTCCTCCAAGTCAAATAAATCGATTAATCTGTAAATATTTGACAGATCAACAATGAAAATGTTAGTTTCAGCTCTATTTAGAAACATTTTTCATTATACAGCTTGTCTGTCAGGGAGCAGTGACGAGTGCATTCCTCGACTGTAAAATCTCTTCGTACATTTCATGGTCACAGTTTCTTGAAAAAACTAATTTGAAGAGGAGTATTTAATGCCTTTTTTTGTTAGTAAACAGAACTGACAGGAAACGAGGGGAGATAGATGGCATGCAACAAAGGTCCCAGGCTAGAATTGAATCACTGATGGTGTGTACATAATTAATGGTATGTATCTTAACAACTATGCTACTTGGACGCCAAAAGGTTCTTATCGAAAAATGTGTGTTTATGTGCTGAGTTAGGTGATATTTGAATTGTATTTCTTTAAACTCCCCCAAAACACCTACAGTCTTCTATAGCGTATACCATGATATAGTATGTGAGGAATGATTTATAGATGAAATCAATAAGCTGGTTTTTCACTAAGCCAGTAAATTAAAAACCTGACAAATAAAAGTACTTAATCAAATTGATGCAAAAATCCTCTAAATCCAATAATGCCATTAATCAGTCCTGCCAAGTGATCTGATGCATTGCCCACCATCCCCTTATACAACTGGAGATGTTAAAGAAATAGCTATCTCCGTGTTAAACATTATCCTACATCACTGTGTTGCCCAATACTAGTGTGCAGATAACAAGACAGTGATTGAAAAGGAAACTAAGCAACCGTCTTGTCTTGTTGAGTTGGAAGATTCCATGATGATCAAGATTTCCAGGATATAATGTGATGAGGACTACAGGTCATTAGTCATTCTGATGTTCATTACCATGCCACGACTAATGTGTCTGCTGGACTTGATGCATCAAGGAGATAAATCATTAGCTTCACAAGGCAAATTACCCATGGATATTTACAAGGATGTGGAGGTTGAAAACAAGGGAAAGGTCAGAGTAGCCAGGCAGACATTGTGAATGTTTAATATTGTGCCCTTTTAGATTCTGCCAGACTTGCTTCAGATGTGATCAATCTGCCTGAACTTGAGCATCACAGTTTGTTTGTAGGATTCATTGTCAGTCTAATTTCTTTTTGAGAAAAAAAAGAAAAAAAGAAATAGTGGTTTGTTGCTCTGATGTCCAAAATAATGCGGCAGCGAGGCAAATTCTCCAGTGCAAAACATCTTAGAAGTTCCCATCATGCATTTACGTTGCATCTTTCCTGCATTAATATTGCATCAGATTCTCTGCAGCCCTCTCTCTCTCTCAAACGTTATAATGTAGAACTGAACATACATATTGTAACACATAAATTAAACCTTCTTTCTTTGCCAAATTATTGTTAACACTCGCTGACTCTAGGAAAAGTAACACAATTTCATTTTCTTAAACAATACCTCTGTGGTGCACAGCAATAGAGCAAATTCTAATTCACTGTTGCATTAACTGAGTGCATTTAGTGAGATGAAGGACTTCTACCATGGCTACATCTGCAAGTCGTATCAGATTAAATCAGACTACCATAGCTCATAAGCTATGTAAGAACTGAACCATACATTCCTGTCACATGTTTCAAATGCAGCATGAAATAATAAGTTTGAAGAGTCTCCCCAAGGCATCATCAAATTTCAAACTGTGTTAATAAAAGTGGACGATCTATTTTTGGCCACACTTACATCAGACCCCGTTTCATTTTGACCTTTATTCTTGCAATCAGTGAGTAATCTCCAAACTGCACCCTGATACAGGCCCGTGAATACTGCTGCATTGTGCTCTGAAACCAATCCAGTAAGAGCAGATTGACTAAAGACTACAGAACATTTTAACATTCTTGGCCAGGAAGAATCAATCTGCAGCAGTCCACTGGGAAAAACGCTTAGCTCCACATTTTCAAGGTTCTCCCTGTATTCCTGCCTATAAACTGGAATAAGATGACAAAGCAGCCGGAGGCGCAAATATGAACAGATACATGAAATAGACAAAAATCTGCTTGTCAGTCGAGATTTTTGGAGGTGGGAAAACGATTCTTGTTTCGTTGTTCTTACATCCTAAATTGGGGAATTGTTACAAACTGAGGTGAAATTTTCTCGTTTCCTCTTGGACTGTTGTAGTTTCCCTCCATTGAAACACAACAGTGAAGAGATCCTGCAGATGCTGCTGCAGTTACGAAGGCTTTGTTCCCTCTGAGTCGCACCGGATCAGATTGATTACTCTTGGCATGCACAATTTATTTGACTTCATTGTCCTCCCACTCTGCTGTTACTGCTTGTGTCAGAGATGTGCATATTTTGTGTGTGCGTGCGCGCATGTGTGCGTGTTATGAGCAAGTACAGCGACAATTTCACCCTCGTAGTTACGGCGTAGAACAAGTCATGATACTTTATTGACCTATGGTCTTATCATGCTATTTGTCAGTCAGTACACTTTTTTTTAATGCCTGTTTGTCTGTGTGTCTTTTGATGCCGACATTCAAATGACTGCTCTAATAGATTTATTTTCATGTACTGTACTACTGTATGTCCATATTGTGTATTGTCTCTATGCATGTGTATGTGATTATTTGTTTGCATGCATGTGTGTATGAGTACGGCTGTGCGTATGTCTGTGTGTGGCTGTGTGTGAATGTGTTTATTTGTGTGTGTCTCTTTGCGTTTGTGCACATGTAGGGAAGTAACGTGATGGAGGACCAGGATCTCAGAGACATCGGGATCACTGACCCAGGACACCGAAAGAAAATTCTCCACGCGGCACGCAGCTTGCCCAAGGTACTTAACATCATAACTTAACCTCGGCACTGAGGAAAGACAGTGACTGACAGCATCTCAGATAAAAAGGTCAAAATGTCAGCGCGTTGATAAAAATAGTAGAGGAGCGAAAAAATAGATAAACAGATGGTTCATTAGAGTAGAAGTAGTAATTCTGCAGTTAAAAAAACAAAAAAACAAATGGAAAACATTTTTGTTTCACAGATACATCAGATGTAAGAGCAAACAAGTCTGAAGAAGTCTAAAGAACAAGCAGGTCATGATATTAAATTATTGAAAAATGTAACTTAAAATTTAAACTAGAAATTTAAGTACTAATTAAAATGCATCCTTGTGATTAATGTAGTTATTGTAAGTTGCTTTGGACAAAAGTGTCTGCTAAATGCCCTAAATATTAAATGTAAATGTAAATGCTATACATATGGATCATATAAAGGACAATGTATACCTTTGTACTGGAGAATGGGATATTAAGGATTGGTCTACATTATACTGTATACTGTATATGCAAAGGCTGCACAGGACAAAATGTGTCCCAAGTATGTGAATGAGGATGATGACTAAGCTAGTGCCATGCTAGGTTAAGGCTTGACTCACACAGCAGTCCTTTGAGCTAAATACTAACATCACCATGCTAACATACTCTCAGTGGTGATTTATTATGGACCCCTTTGCTTCGCTAAGACCCAACTCTGACTCTTAAAGTGGAAATAGACTACTTTTCTTACTTACCACAGGTTTATTTTCTTAGGTTGACCTGTTGGCATGCTGACATTTGCTAGACAAATGCATTAGTTAATCAGGTATATCAGGTAAAAACTGAGAAGATCACTAAAGCTAAAACAAAAATGTGAGCTGAACATTTCCATTTTCAGTCCTTTTCTCAGAACACAAGGTTACAATACTTGCCCTCTTACATCTGTCTTTCCCTTCACTGTAGGTGAAAGCACTCGGCTGTGATGGCAGCACATCTCTTGCCTCCTGGCTGGATGGCCTCGGCCTGCATGAATATCTGCCCAACTTTCTTTCAAGTGGCTACCGCACACTGGAGTGTGTGAAGAACCTGTGGGAGCTGGAGATTGTCAATGTAAGAAACCATCTCTTGCTAAAAAATGTGTCTTGTTTCCGATGAAGGCTTAGAAGGAAATTGTTCTGTGTGCTATTTGCTCTGCTGAAGACCCTCAAGTGTTGATGGCCTCATGTCTTCACCCAGCCTTGACGAGCTCTAATCATAAGATTCATGCGTCATGTTTGAGGTTAAGAAGCACTGATGAACTCACAGAGAAATGCTCGATGATGGAAGCTTTTGCATACAACTATAGCAGAAACATCAGGGTAATTAGTAGATAACAAACAGATAAAATGTAAATCAAGGAGCAATATGGCAACTGATGACAGGGATAGTATAATTTGATTTAATCTTCATGAAAACAGTGTAACTATGTGATAATGTATAATTACAAAGGAGGACAGATGTCTTTGGGGATAAAAGCTGTGGAGGCTAAAGAGAAATGCATATACCAGTTTGGTTGAACGTGTGTAGATTTAACTGAAATGTGTGCGTGTTAAAATTACAGCAGTTTCCCTATGGGTTCCTGAGGTACGTCTGAGGGTTTGCTTGATGATTAACGGGATAGAAAAAAAAAACATGCTCCGCCACAAAATACATTTTTCCTGTTCGTTTGACTTCTAAAAATGAATTATACGAACCAGTCTGAAAGGGAAAAAAAAACCTTTTTGATTTAACTCTCACACCTGCGATGAGGAGATGCAAGTAACCATTTTCTTGTTTGTGGGAGTCACAAGTAAGAATGATTGGGAACCAGTGAGTTACAGGAAATCATGGAAGGTTTATCCACATTTAAGACAAGTTGTCTGACTGCAGATCTCATCAGAGTTGGGTACTGCTTACACCACAGTACTTACTAGGGCTGAAACTAAAATTGTTTTAATTATTCATTAGTCTGCTGATTGTTTTCAGGAATAGTTGATGTATTGTCTAGTCTATATAAAGAAAAACAAAGAATTTTGAAGGTCTTATCACAATTTCCCAGAGCCCAAGGTGACATCTACAAATTGCTTGTTGAGTCCAACCAACAGTCCAAACTGTTAATTTACTCTGACTCATTAGTAACTTAGTAGTCATGAAAGACAAAGAAAGACAAGGTGTCCTTGCATTTAAAAATCTTACAGCAAATGTTTGACATTGTTGCTTGATAAGTGATGGAATGATTCATTAATTAGATGCAGAATATGTATTTTCTTTCTCTTCCTCTTTCTTTTTCTTCCTCTCTGTTTTTATTTGCTGATTGCAAACCAACTGAAAAGGTGCATACCACCACCTACCGTATCGAAATGAGGAGATGCGTCAGTCAATGAAAACAATTTGGCTTCAAATGATCATCTCTATTCAACATCTGTAAATTGACTGGTATAGATAAATACCCAATAATACAAATTTACCGATATATGACATGCATCCATAGTTGGAAACTAATTTTCTTTCAGTTGACTTGTCGATTATTCCGCGATATGTTCCAGCTTTAGTGCTAACCCAATGTTAACTATAGTGGTAATAACCAATCATGTATACATGAGCATTGCTTATGTCATGGCAGGCAGACAGACAGCCCAAACAGATGATCTGCTACGACTGATAAACGATCACAGAAGGCAGTGCACGAGCACTGGATGAGCCTGTTTAGCGCAATCATATTTTTCCCACTCATGACTGCATTTCTGTGTTTATTATTTGTCACATAACATGAAGACAGTAGTGGCAAAATGGCAGAAAGAAGCAACAGCTGCAGTATCAGCAGCAATGGCAGCAGGAAAGCAGCAGCCAAACATACTGTATATGCAGCGTATGAGGGATGATGTCCAGCAGACTGCGATGCAGTACAGAAAGATTGGTATGGGAGCAGGGCACATTACTTTCAGTGTGCAGAGTGGCAGGACAGTCTCTGAGCCTCTTGGCAGAGCTCGCTTTGCCCATTACATTTCCTACATCCTCTTCAGCGTCTTACGGCAAATAGTATCAACCGCCAATTTGATCTACGAGTCGGTTTACATTCACATATAGTCCCAGGGCTCTTTATTACTATTTAAATTTTGTCTTATTTCGCACACCTCATGCATACTGGTCTCTCTGGGATTCTGCACATGAGAATAATGAAAACAGCACCAGAAATCCAGAGGACAGACCAGCTGCCTCCTCTGCCTCTGACTCTCACTGAATAAATAATTGAAGCCTTCAGACAAAGAATCGTATGAGCCTGTAATGGAATATTTTGTACCAGCAACATAATTGCAGATGTAACATTAATCACTAGACATCCACCTTTACCGGATGAGCACGAATGTTAATAGCCAATTATGCAAATATACAGTATTAAGATAATGAGTTCTGACTACATAAAATTAACCTATGGTTCCTCCTCAGAGGGTTTGAGCCACACGAGCTGCTCGGTATTGCATTTGTAAAAGGTTTAAAGAGACACAGATACTGTGGATGGATGTGTCTGAGGTGAAATTAGATGCTGTAAATTAAAAACACAAATTTAGATTGTGACAGTTGAAATGGATCTGTGCAATGCAGTTATTTGAAAATCACTCGGTTATTTGTGTATTACCTGTTATCGCCCCATAAATCGCCTAATTCGCCTTCGTTGTTTCAGCACTATATCCAAAAATCGTTCGTGAATTATAGAGTGTCCCGGGAAGGAGACAGTGCTGTACTTTAAGCTTACGGCAAAACAGATTGAGGCTGAATTATTGACGAGAGTCATTTCTGTTTGCCTGTGGATGCCTGCCAGTGAGGGGTGCATGCCACTAACTCTGTGTCAGTGTATTTTGGATGTATCTCTATTAGCTTAGTCTAGATAAATTCATCTGTTCCTGATAGCATTGTGACAATACGCTGGAAAGTCTGCTTTAAATTGTTCCCTGATGCTGACTTTCAGGTTATTAAGATTGGTGCCCTGGGCCACAGGAAGAGGATCATTGCCTCTCTAGCAGAGCGCCCCTATGAAGAGGCTCCGTCCAAGTCCCGTCGTCTGTCCCCAATTATGGTAAGAGTGGCTATGTAGAAACTGCTCCAGTGCACATTTACACTATTATTGGGCCTTCCTTGCTAGATCTCCATTGGCGACTTTGACATGATGTCTACTCTGCCTACAATCCAGAAAAAGAAAGCACAGTCCGAGGAAGATGTTTTCTTCTAAAGAGTATATGAGTCAGACATTCATAGCAGCAGCATTGCTAGTGCTGCTGTTTAACTAACGAAGTGAAGAACATGCTGTCAAGCCTAATTTGGTTAAAGGTTTTGGTCTGCTCAAATATGCGCCATTAGCAGTGTAGTTCTGCATATGTCCTCAATATAACCCATATTCAATGTCAGTGATGTCCATAAAAGCTTCAGAATATTTTTTGTATAAAATTAGTTCGCATTTGTTTCAATTTGGTGTTAGAGTACCGACTGTTTCAGTTGAGATAGATAATTGCACCCTGTTATTTTTCTTATTGAACAACAATCAAAATGGAGCTTAAAATGGAAGTCAAACGACGTTACATGGCGAGCTTTACTTCTGCGCCAACATCATTTTGTGAGAAAATGGATCCTTTCTACCAGCAGCGGATGTCTAATTTTGGAATGAGATTCTTCAATATCATTATGTTCACAACAGTTAAATACTCAGGGCTGATTTCCCAGGCAGATTAAAGTGGGCTGAAAAGAACTGAGAATCTCCATGGAAGAGGCTCTTTTGTTGAGGATTAAGCTTGGATGTAGATCAGGGAAACCAGCCCATGTAGACAGTGCTGTCAAATCAGTAATCTGTGTCGTGCATGTCTGTGATGTGTTTCTACTCTCTCTCTCTCTCTCTCTCTCTCTCTCTCTCTCTCTCTCTCTGTGTTTGTGGCAGTTCCATGACCTCCTGTCCCAGACAACATCCCCCCTCAGTCAGATGGACCCCTACACCAGTCGCTCCATGGACATGCTCCTGCCCCTGACTGAGACGGACCGGAGGCGGAGAGGAGTTGAACAGGACTGTAGTGTTTCCCTGCGTTCGTATAGTGAGAGGCCACGCTCTGTAGTGAGTTCTTTCACTGTTATCATTGTCTAGGAAGCCACCAGACTTACTCTCAGTGAGCGACTAGCTGAAGAATAGAGGAGGATGCTGAACAAAGTTAGATGCGCTGGGGTGTCTTGTTAAATGTCACACTTCTGAGACGCAGAGCCTTTCTGGATGCACAACTAAACTTACTGGTTGAGTTAAATCTAAGCGGGCATAACAACCACAACAACATTAGACTGCAACTGGGGACAACAGCAAAGAGTAATGAGGGTTGGCCGATGTGACAATATGAGTAGTGCAGTGAGATGATATGAATTAATCTGTCAGAAAGTACCTATACTGATGACATGGTGGTAGCCGTCTATTGAATATCAATGAGCAGGACTGCTTTATGGAGAGATGGGGTTTTAAAGTTATTTTTGCATCACGATGATTTATAGCTGAGTTAGCTAAAAAGGCACATTCCTGTCTCATATTTTATCCATTTACCCACAATTTCTCAATTGCTTTCACTGAAAATCTATTGTAATACTCTCAGTTGACAGTTTATTCTAACTAAATAACTAATGCAGTCTAACGCAACAGTCCTACAATAAATAATAATTTCAGTTCTTGTCAAAGTTTTGGGGCTTCACTTCCAAAATTACCCTCTAGTTGAGTAAACACCATACCTGGCTTTAGAGAAGAAGTCGATTTTCTGCAAATAAAAGTCTTACAGAGAGTTGAGTGAGATTTGGATGCGTATTTCTACTCCTTGGCACTTAGTGAGTGACACATGTCAGGCAGGCTCACTTGTGCATGCTCACCTCTGCCTCTTGGTCTGGTTACCAGGAACCACGACAGACTTCTCAGAGAAAACTGAGACACTCCCCTTTAATTTATGTCAGTATGAAATTGAGAGGTTAATGAGAGAAAGGGTTAAAATATGGAGAGTCTGAATGACACCTTTTTAAAAAAGGTTTTCAATAAAAAACTGACCTCTATAATCTCTATAATCGTTGTTAATGTAGAATTATTTGCAGGACTTTTGTATTCGACTGCAACGCTTTTAGCTAAAGGTGCTCAGTAAGATGGCGAGTTAACATTTTATAAAGCATTGCAAGGGAGAGCTAATATTATGAAACCCAGCATTTCATAACCTTCCATTGCTCCATGTATCAAGTTCAAGCCAAGTTTAGGAGGCAGCCCTACATTAAACATGAATATGATACTTATTCCAGTTAATAATGCAGGTTGTTCTACCAAAATTCTTTTTCTTACATCTTCAGGTGCTGGGAAAGCTTGAAAAGTACATCTTGAAAATGCTTGAAAAGTACTTGAATTTGACTGTGGAAAAGGTATAAGAACTGTTCTGAGAATGATTGGCAACATTTTGATTAATTGCAAACAAAAACTCAAAATACCCGTTAATTTATGTCTTGGAATTTGTATACGATCATTAATTTGACAAATATAATTTCACTGAAAGTTAAACCACTACAGTATTGAATTATTGCTCTGCCCCACAGGTTTGCATGTTTGCTCATTCAGCAGAAGCTCTCTGTTCTTACTGTAAGCGCCATTCAGTGTATTTTAACTCATTCAGTGAGACATCTTTTTCTAGTAGCTCTGAATTTGGGAAAATATATGAATCACTAAAGATCCAAAACAGCATCTTCATTCCTTGACACGAATTCAGTTCCTATTAGCCCGCCTGTATTTGTTGGGTTCCTCTTTAAGAAGATGAACTAAGAATAACCCAGTGATCAAATTTTACCATTTGCTAAAGGTCAGACTACGACACAAGCAGTCAAGATGGCATGCTTGGTTTGTGACTCACTGAGGCCAAAGCGAAAACGCAGAGAAGCGTCCACACATAAGAGAAATGCAGCATGACTGCACTACTGGAGGATTCCCGATATCTAAAATCAATACTTATCATTTTCCTGAAGGTTTAGTGGATTCTGTCATCAGTATATTTTACTTTGACAAGAGATTTATGAAAAAGCTGAGCGCAGCCCACATTCACCTAAAGGCCCGACACAGTGCATGAATATTTATGAGCATACCGGCAGATCAAAAAGAGCTTATATTAAGGTGCTGACCAAGCAGACCTCTGTTGCCTTCACACTAATGTACAGCAGTCAGAAGTCTTTTGCTTCACCACCTCGGCTGAGACACACAATGTAGCTACAGGTTTAACCAGTGGAATCTGCTTTTCAGTTCTAGTACAATGCACAAAATTCCATGTCTTTCCAATCTTTATATTCTATACTGACTAATCTATGTATATTTGAAGCTAAGCTTCCAGACACTAGAAACTCAGAGGATTTTCAATGCATTTGTAGAAGTATTTAATGTGTGTCATGTCTCAAATGTTTCCCTCTTTTGTGTTATGTTCACTGTTCAGGACAGACATAGCGAACGACATAAAGACTCTCGTTTAAACCTCCGGCCGCCGAGCCACTCTGCTACCTACGCCACGGTGTCTGCCTGGCATCACCAGCCTGAGAAACTCATCCTGGACTCCTGCGGGTACGAGGCGACTGTAAGTCACATTCACTGTCTTCAGAATAGAAGCAGACAAACATTGTTGTTGATACTTACTGCCTACTCTCGAGCACCAACTATTAACCAAATAGTTGTAATCTTTTGAAATAATCACCAACTAATTTGAGAATTGAAGAATTTTTTTAGGAAATGGTCAAAATTCTCTGATCCCATCTTCTTAAATATGAATATTTTCTGGTTTCTTTACTCCTCTAAGAAAACACTAAATGGAATATCTTTGTATAGTGGACAAAGCCAGATATTTCAGGATGCCATCTAGGACTTAAAACACAGACATTTTTCACCATTTAAAGACCAAACAACTACTAAATTAATCAAGAAACTGATCGACACATTAATCGACAATGAGTATAATCCTTAGTTGCAGCTCTATGTTTCCGCCTACATGGATATTTGATTTAATTTACTGTATTTACTGTCTTCATCCTGTGCTATGTAGTTGACTGGTGAGCTTGAAGCACCAATGTGGAAATTGTCTTCTAAATGAATCCACCCCAGCGTGTTCTGATTCTTTTTTCTAGTACCTAGGATCAATGATAATCAGGGATCTACGAGGGATTGAATCCACACAAGATGCCTGTGCTAAAATTAGGGCAAGTATTACTGAAAAGCTTTGAATGATTTTTTTTTTTCTTTGCTCTGAAATGAATTTGCAAAATGTCAAACATGAAATAACAAGGTCGCAGAAGATAGATACAACTGACAATTACTTTTCCAAGTGTGAAAACATTCTCGCAGAATGATTTTTTTTTTTAATCGCCACAGTGTTTGTGAACTCTTTTCATTGCAACCATTGCAGAAATCAAAGGATTCAAGAAAGGGTCCAGTCGTCATACTGTCCATTACCTATAGAGGGGTCAAGTTCATCGATGCAGCCACGAAGGTAATGGGAAAGTATGTTGTGGTGTCTCAGTGTATATCGATCTGCTCCAACGAAAACATTGCAGTTGGCTCTCTCAGCCTCCATTAGTGGTTGATTTCCAGTTAGTACTCACATCCTTCCTCTGTCCATTAGACTATAGTTGCAGAACATGAGATCAGGAACATCTCATGTGCTGCTCAGGACCCAGATGACCTCTGCACTTTTGCTTATATTACCAAGGATCTGAAGAGTGGCCACCACTTCTGTCATGTCTTCAGCACTGTGGAAGTGGTGAGTAGAGTACAACTCTTTCCTGTTCAAGTAAGAAAAAAAACAAACTAGTCTTGTGTTCAGTCTTTCGCTTGATTTAGTGGAAATCTGATGATTCTTGAACTTTCTGTAAATTCATCATTGAGTAACTGAGAGAAAACGAAGTGTCCTTTAGTGGGATGTCAGGTACCCCACAGTTAAAACGGCACGCAGCATCCTGTGAACGTTATTTGCTTGATTGGCTCATAGAAGAGCTTGATTGAAGTTCCGCTCCTGCTATGCATGGCATTTCCATGTACAGACACAGATTATGTTGTAATTTGTGTCTTGGCTTCTGCAAAGGTCAAAGGCAATCCTTCATCTTTGGCAGATAGACCACTGTGGAGCGTTGGTTAACTGCAGGGAAACTGAAGTAATGATGAAAGTTTTCACAATGTTAAAACCCAATTTTGAGCCCCAGTTATTTGTATTTAACAGGACTGCTCCATTTGCAGAATGTGGTGTTAAAATTGCTTTTGGTTGTCTGTGAAAAGGGGCATGATATTCCAACAAGAACCAACAGATGATTATAAAAATTAATTATTCTAACAATGTGAAGAGCAGCGCTTTTGTAGGCTATTTAATATTTTTGTGTGATGCACAACAAATGGTTGAAAACAGGCTTTTGCAAACCCAATACAGTGATAACAATTCTAAACTAATGTTGAAAAAGGGTCAGCCAGTTATTCAGAAGTAGACTTTGATAGTCCATGCTACTTATTTTGACCATTTAAAAGAACTAATACCAACTTTCATGTTTGTGAAAGCATTAAAACTACATGAAATAGTGAAATAGTAGCACACAAGCAATGGTCCTCTAAATCATTAAAGATTCATGTGAATTCAGTTTAGATTTATTGTATTTATTTCTGATTTTAACACACTCTCAAACTTTCTCCTTCAAACAGACGCAGACCTACGAGATCATCCTAACACTGGGACAGGCATTCGAGGTAGCCTATCAGATGGCCATCCAGACCAGGGCGAGACAATATGTCCCACCCACATCTCTGCCCTCAGAGGTCATAGAGACCAAAACCAGCCGCCCTGTATCTCAGTCGTGGAGCAGCATGCGGAGATCAGCAGTGAGTACCACCCTGTTACCCCTCGGAAAGCTTGCTGAACGTGTGCGTGTGGGAGTGTGTCTTGAGTGTTAATTTGCTCCGCTTGTTAAAAGGACAGAGGGAGAGTAGAAATGCGCTGTTATGCAATCGTAATTCATAAAAGAAAAGACAGACCTCGTGACCGACTTTTTACCCGCCACTGAATCCCCGATGGCCCACCTACATAGGAAGATTTGCTGTGTGTGATAGAAAGTGATGAGTCATGACTATGCCGCCAATTTCATCTTGCCCACCCCCGACTCTGAGTCACTCAAATCACTGGAGATTTTCTTTTTGTGCATATGCGAAACATGATGAATGAACAGTTTTATTTGTTGCTCACAGTGGAGTGTTTGATTTCCTTTGGGACATTTCTGAGGAGCACAGCCCCGCCGGTTGGACCCATCCTCTGATTCCTCACTGTTGATTGAGTGTGTTGCCTAAACGTCGGCGTATACCCTGTGCCATGCACTGATGCATTGGACTCTCAGGCTGCTTATAATGAGCACTCAGTGATCACTGTCACCTGACAGAGCTGCACAGCCTGGAGCACGCACACTTCTAGACCACATGCTTATGCAGAGACACAAATCACTTTGTTTTACTACCTGCCTGTAAGGATAATATATGGAGTAATCACAGAGCTGCATAATGAGTCTGGCTGGTTGTTTAAGTTTTAAATGAGAAGGGGGGGGACTCCTATCTGCTGCAATTTGTTTTAATGCTTTTTATGTCAGTGTGAATTCTACCATATCTATTTGGTTGAAAGAGAAACTGTGACAGGTATATAGTTTTTAAAAATCTTCCTCATGGATGGATAGTCCCCTGCCATCTTGAGTCACTGTTGATACACCTGTCAAGCTTGCTGTTCTCACACATATGTGGTTTCAATGGTAACAGCGACAGACTTAACACTGGGAATTCTTTGTGATATCTGAAACAGTGACTCCTTACTTTCAGACAGAAGTAGACAAAAGCATGCGTCTGATTTTTAGCTGTTAACAATCAATTTTTCCAGCTGAAGAGACAACTGCCGCAGCGCCGCTAGCAGGTTTCATGAGATGTAGCTCCCAACTAAGCCTCTGTGAGGTTGTTGAAAACGCTGGCTCTGGCAGACTTTTTCATGTCGTTTTAAGGCAGAGTTGTTATTGAATATGAACGTTATGGCTACATACATGAAATTGTGCTAAAAGACTGCTGCATGTCAGACACAAAACTTTAGCGTCCTTCTCACCAGTTAAAGCAACATCATGTTGAAATTGGCATTTTGTTTCTGAGTGCAACGACACTGTCGTAAATACAAATCCAAGGTCTGTAATAGATTGCTAGATGTAATATAGGTGCTAACTACAAACACAACTCATTACATCACAACGATGTTTTTGTCTTGAAGTAAACATGTATGTAACGCTGTGATCCTACCCTCATACACAGTGTAGACACAAGTGATAGACACACCATTCACATCAACATGATTTTGAAGGGTTAAGGTAAACAAAAAGTTACATAATGTTGCTTTAATGATGCATGTAGATGAAACAGAAGTAAAGCATAGCTCTTGTATTGCAGAGTAGAGCTAGTTAGTTTCAGTTTATGCCGCACATTGTGTAAGAACCAGCTGTTGACTGTGGATACATTTTTTTGGCTGCGACATGACTTGTTTCAGAATTTGAGCCACTTTGGTCCAGTAACATTTGGAAAGCCTAGAAGAGCCACGCGATTTAATTGTTTAATCCCTATTAGAATTAACAGAGGGCTGTAACTCGGCCATGGAAAGTCTCTGGTGTGCATGGATAGAGCATGTGCAGTTTGAGGCAGCTTCTTTGGCTTGGTATACCACTGAGCAACTTCTATAGAAATGATGGCTCCCATATCATCCATGGGACTAAACAAAATGTTGGAAAAGTGTAATGCTCGTTAAATTCTGCCTGGGGTAGTTGGAGCTCCAAAGTCCAATAAAGACAAGGACAAAGCTGCTAAAGTTACCCTACACAACTGCAGCATCCATGAGCAGCTAGGTGTGGATGTGCTAGTTGTGAAAAGGGCTTTTTAAGTATAACATGCAAACCCATAAATGCTTATAATGTGCTCCTTGGATTGGAAGTAGTGCTGTGTTACTACAGTAGGTAGTAATCTACTTGGCCAAGCATGAAATGTTTGCTTCTTAACGTTAGAGAAGAATACGCACTGTTTCATAAATTCTTTACAGTTTGCGCTTCTGTTTTTCGTCTTTGAACGGCTAAAAATAGACACCACCCCTCCGAATCCTCATCCCCATGCACACCACGTCAACGTGTGTAGAAATCCAACAACGACGTGCCATGCCTTGTTAGTTTACCAGACGTCAATTACAAGAACACAAGAAGTAGAATCATTTTCTGGAATAATTTGCCTTCTTGAGCTCTACACAGGTGATGAACTGCTCCTGCTGGATTTCTTCATTGCTCTGTCCCTCTATTCTCTCGTTTTTTTTAACATGTCTTTGTTCTTGTCTTCTTGGTCCTCCTGCTTCCCAGGGTGCCCCTCTGCTCGAATGCCGCTGCTGTCACTGTCACACGTGTACTACCCACCGTCCTTCCTTCCTCCCGTTGCACTCTGTTAGCCCTGGAGTCCAGGTCCTTCTCTTTCCTTTCCTCTATTCAACCTGTAGTCACCACACATCTGCTTACACACCAAACCCTCCCCTCTTTGTTTTTGTTGTCGTCGGGGTGCCGCAGTGCACTTTGTCTCGTTGTTGTGTGGTTCTTAATATTTCAATCATGAGCGTTCTCCTCATCCCTTTGCTTTTTCCATCTCTCATCGTCATCCCACATTTTAGATGTTTGATGCAGTTAGTTCAAGTTGTGGTTAAACACATTCAGAGAAGAGAGGGTTTCTTGATGTGATTTAACTTCTCTATATCAGCTTCTGTGAGGACTATTGGCTTAATTGTGCCAGTGAGGGTTTGTAAACACGATGGTTGAAGTTGTCTCTGTTGGATGGTTTTCAGCTCCCCTTCTCATTCTTTGTATCTGAAGATGTCATCCATACACAGGGAATTTTAAAGATGCCTATCTAGAGATTCTATTTTTTTGTTGCCATTTCAAAGGCATAGCTAGCTCAGAGTAAATCAGTATCACCCGGCATATTATGTGTGTTTTGACTGCTTTTATAATGACATTAGCACTCATGTTTGTATGAGCCACTGGTGTAAAGCTCGAACTACTAATCAGTATGCTTTTTTTTTTAACTCCCAGAGGGTCGTAGCTTTGGTTTACTGCTGCGTCTTCCAGAGTGTATTTTCTGTCAGACATCATCCATGTTGTGGATTGAGCCCTGAGTGTCTGTGATTATAACCATGATCACTGGACTGTACCTCTAATCCACATGCACGTGTGTGAGCTGAGGACTTGTCAGTGTGGCGCAATGGCCTCCACTGCCGCCCGTCTCACACCTCCTCTCGTCCCTCCTCCCTCCCTCCCCCTCGGCAGATCGACCCCCTGGAGATGGACGCAGACATGCAGTCCCTGGGCAGCACCACCTGGCTCTTGGACCAGCGGGATTCCAACAGGCGCCCAGTCAGCACCAAGTACGAGACCACCATATTCTGAGGCCGGATCCCCACAGCCGCCCCTCTGCACCCCCTCGTACTTTCCCTCTCCCTCCTGCATCCGGTTCTTTATTTATCTCTCTCATACACACACTCTCACACACACACACACACACACACACACACACACATATATATATATACATGCGAGCCCCGTGCCTTCTCACTGTGATGGTATAGCATCCCTCAGGGCTGCCTACTCCTGCACCCTCCTTTGCCCTGCCCAGCGACCCACACCAACCTCTTTACCCACCATGACAAACACTCCTGCGGCTCTCCCGTGCCTCCCCAACACCCCTGTCTGGCAGCCTCCCTCGCCTGTTGCTGCTGCAGTCAATGGCGGAGCCCTGGAACGGATGATCCTGGACTGATGTCATTTTACAGTGGCCCTGCTCTCTCAACCAATCTGCCTCTTCCTCCTCATCCTCCTCCTCCTGACAACTTGCATCTGCCTCCAAATCCCCGATAGCTCCCAGAGGTTGCATCTTTATTATTCCTTCATTTTTAAAATATTGATTCTCCACAGGCAAAACAAGCATGTTCATTCTTTATTTAGACTCCTCATTGGTTTGATGTTAACGGTTCAATTTCCAGAAAGTTTAAGTTCGTAATGTAAACTGCAGAGTTGTGTGAAATACCAAAGGGACCAGTGTATAAAACTTTAAAGGAAAAGCTAAACTTTGGGGAAATGCACTTATAACTTTCTTGTAGAGAGTTGGATGACAGCACTGATACCACGCTCACATCTACTCATAACATGAAGCTACAGCTAGTCTAACATAAAGACTAGAAACAGGGAATCATCCAACCTGGCCATGACAAAAAGTTAACAAAATCTGCCTGCCAGCCCCTCAAAGCCTCACATATAACCATTTTGTTGATTATCATCTCGATTAACTGATTAGTTGTTTGGTCTGTAAAATGTCAGCAGAGGGTAAGAACTGTACAGTCAATGTTTCCCAAAGCCCAGCATGACATCCTCATATGGCTTTTGTCCACAACCCAAAGATATTAAGTTTACTTTCATAGAGTAAAGAA
Organism: Acanthopagrus latus; assembly: GCF_904848185.1. Taxonomy (NCBI): domain Eukaryota; kingdom Metazoa; phylum Chordata; class Actinopteri; order Spariformes; family Sparidae; genus Acanthopagrus; species Acanthopagrus latus. The sequence continues at coordinate 7,973,304 of NC_051044.1, read as the reverse complement.
ACCCCCAAAAATGTAACCCTTCAATTAATCTTCTCTGTTTCGAATGTACACAGGTGTAAAAACAACAAATTGTTCCATGCAGGGTTATGGACTGTTTCCTGGTCCTGTGTGACAACTCCCTAAGAGCTCCCACAGTTTCTACTTTATTAGTTTTCCTGTTGCCAGCCGTTACAAAAAGGTTATTCAGAGGCAAAACGAATAAAGCTCTTGCATCACGACTTCCACACTGGCCTTGTGTTTCTTCCTGGAGTCCACGCTGCTGAGCAACTGACCCCAATCAGAAAATAGTCTGGCACTTTAAGATACAATATGTAGCTGTTCTGCATTAAAAACACTAGGCTTAGGTTATATAAGTTGGTATTTCCAGCAGTGTTCAAACCCAAAGAAAGCTGGGGTTTTTTTCAAGGTAACAGTTTATTCACGTAGTTGACTCTCTCTATGACTTCAGTGAGACAGTGTGAGGAAAAGAAGTAAGACATGACTAAACAGAAGGTGAATTAGGTTTAAGCATTAACTCCTCGGTGATCATTTCTGCCCGTCATGTCAGATAGATTTTCATCAGCAATGGGGATTGTTTAAAAATGAAGAGGAAATCTCCCACAGTACTTATTTTTTGTTTTGTTTTGATTGAGAGACCTCTAGTTGTAGAAAGAACGCCTCAGTTTGTTTCTAGTATTCACACTGTTTTTTTAGTCCAGATTCAGAAAAATCGATACCGCATGCTAGTTAGTTCATTCATGCATTCAGAAATATGATAACAAACTGAATCAACGAACATAAGTAAGCTTTAGAAATGCTGGATGGTGGATTTTTTAAAAAATATTAAACATTTCCTTTGTGAGTTCTAAGCTAAGTTAGCTTGCTAATGGCGGTAGCATCATATTGAATGTACAGACGTCTGAGTGGTATCAGTATTGTCTAACTCTTTACAAGAAAGCGAATAAGTATTTACCCCAAAACGTTTCCTTTATCAGACCCTTTTGATATTGCACAGATTAAATATCTAGATTCCAAGCCTGTAAAATAAAAGTATGATTTATTTTTTTTTAGTTAATTTCGACATTACTTTTTATTCTTAATTTACTGTATTATTTGATTGTTTGGTTGTTTTGCCTCAAGACAGTTATTATTATTTTTTTCTTTCTCCATCTTTAGCTTGTCCTGTCTTACCAGGCATCTACCACTGTGAGGCACTATGAGGAGGCTGCTTTGCTAGCATGGGATGCAAGACGGACAATTAAACAAAACAGCAACATGCAGCAAACAACCTGATTTATTTTTTGTTGTTGTTTTTTTGTTTATTTCTACGCATTTGTAAAATACTCATAACAACACGATGGATCGGTCATGAATCTGTCACTGATGTCTGAACTCAAAACGGACCAAGAACTGGAACCTCGCACACACAGGAGGACAACTTTCCTACACTTTACCGAGGACGACAGCCTTACTTTATTTTGGTTATCTATAATCAACTAAATCCCCAACCTTTCCCCAGAACTTCCTGAATACTACCACCACCACCACCACCACCCCCCAATAACTGCACGCCTCCCCCCCTGCTTCTAAAAGACTTTAAGGAAACAAAAAAAGAGAGAGAGAGACAACAGCACTTCTGATTTCCTGGTGTGTTAAACCGACTGTGACTGGCTGGGTGATGACGTTCTTACGATTGGTACAGTGAGAGTGTTCGCTCTGGCTTTGTACTGCCCTGTTCCCGCAGTCTCTCAGCATTCATGGTAGCAAATGAGAGACTGAAAAATCACAGCATCTTCTTCTTGTCAATTAAAAAAAAAAAAAAAAAAAGAAAAAGAAAGAAAAAAGAACACTGTGTTACAACATGGCACTATCCCTTTTAATAACCTTGTTTTCTTTTCTTACGGTGCAAATAGGACAATTAGTGCATTTGTGATACCTTTTGATAGACGGAGACAGACTGAAATATTTTGGTAGAGAATGATTAAGGATATTGATACAACCAGAGGCAAAAAAAACAAAAAACAAAAACAAAGATAATACCACCAAAAAGCATATTTAGTGTACTCACATTGGTTCCACATTTCACAACGTTGGTAGTCAGAATGAGAAACATTCTCAGCACGATTTCATTTGACCTGATGCACAATTCGGCGCACATCTCCCAACATAGCATCTTATTATCATGATTACATGGGTAGGTATCCGTGCTGTTTCACGCCAATTTAATTTAGAATTAGGTACAGTACATGCAGAGTACGCTACGTGGAGATAAACGGCAGTGAAAAGATTTAATTCCGCTACATTAAAAGAGCCAAAATCTAAGTGTTGCTCTGGTGTCGTGTTAATGCGAATGGATTTGTTATGCTGAGAACATGACACAGTTTTTCCTCATTTTATTTTTTTATTTTTTTCTTATTTAGAGAGAGAGAAAAGAATCATTTCCCTCCTTGCACTGTGACTCAAGAAAAAAAAAAAAAAAAGCTTGTCGTGGAGTCGACACGTATCTGTGGGTTCTCCCCTGTGTGCACTACCTGCTGTGCGTGCTGTATGCCTTGTTTCTTGTCTGTCCTCATGGGAGTTTGGACTGTTACCGTTACATCACTGTCCACCGTCCTTGTTTCTGTGTGCTGCAAAGAGAAGTGAGATATTGAGCTCCTCTCCAGAAGACAGTGTGGCTGCGGACTGACTGTTAAAAGATGTAGCTGGTCTGTGTGTGGTACCGTGGCTGTGTCATTGCCACTCTGTTCTGACTGTTAACTGTTAGCTTCCACTGATGATGCATGTTGGCAGTGTCTTTTTGTGTTTTGTACCCTTTGATGCACTTGGCCTGAGCAGTCTTTCTGTATGTACTGTAGCAGTGTCTCGTCTCCTCTCACTCATCTGCCATTCGCTTTTTATGTTCCCCTCTGTTTGTTACACGCCATTCAGCACAGCGATTCATCTCCATCCCCTCCACCGTTTTCTCCATTGTCGTCATTACTCCAACATTTTGTCACGTATGTTCTCCCATTTTGTGTGTCACCAAGACAACCTGCTCTAGTATGAATGCATAATGTAAAAAAAAAAAAATAAAAAAAAAAAAGCATTACACTTTAATGAGCAGCAGCTATTTAAAAGCAAGTTTTGGTGGCATGATATGGCTGTGCATGTACCGGTCTGTTTTAACATTGATGTTTTCCTTGTGTAGCTCACCCCAGCATTCAAGTTTCCGGACACCAAGCTGTGAGTTGAAGGGGAGCAGCCGATGCGAGTGTGTTTGCGTGTGTTGAGTTAGTGGGCAGAGCAGTGGAAAAAGAGGTAGAGAGAGGAAAAAAAAAAACCCCCGAGAGGTAAGCCTTATGCAACGTGCAGGGCCAAACCAGCGCTACTCTGACATTTTAGATCTCACTCTGTATACCCCACCCTGCTCCTCCACTGCCCCCCCCCACCCCCTTCTCCACGATATGAATCCCAACACACACACAAACACACACAGATGAAAAAGGTAACCTGTTGTCCCACATCACTGGTTAAACAGGACCTGTGTATCACTCCTGTCTTGAGAGAGGTCAGTCAGTAAGGTCAAGTCTATCTCCTGGCCTCCATGTGACTTTCTGATCTTGTCATGTAGGTACTGTAATGTTTAGAGCACTGTAGACCATTAATGATATAGACCATTAATGAGCATTTCTATTGATTCAGGTCTATTGGGAGATAGTAACTGGGAATTATGAAGGGTTAACAGAAATGTAACAAAATGTAGAGGAAGAAAAAAAAAATAAAAAAAAAAGAAAGAAACTGTACCAGCATACAATGCTTTGCCCATGTTTGTGGACAGAGTATGGTTTGTCAAAGAAAAAAAAATGTGATACTGTTTCAAATTTCAAAGCAATATTATATTAATGAAATTAAATAATACAATGACAAAAGAATCCCTCTCAAGTCTGTTGTCAGAATTGATTTTGTGTTTATGGTTGAGTATTAAAACACAGAAAGGAGCACCACACCAGCTGCTCAAAGTTTAAAGAGACAAATATCACAACATGGTAATTACTGTACAATTATACTATCAGTGTTTCCCCTGCTAGAGAGAGATTAGTGGGTGGTGCAACTTCTAATCTCAACAAACGATTAGCTGCAGTTTGTGCCGAACATGTGTTATACTACAGTCACAGCGCTGAGCCTCGGATTTTTTATGCCTGGTGAAAACACTGTTGCTGCGTTGATAGTATTTCCAGAATCCTAAAAGAAACCTCTGTTTCTGATGCATGATGAAAAAGGATTTTAAACCCAATTTCCCAAGTCATGCCTCTTCTAAACCAAACAAGAAAATGCCACGGATCATTGCTTGATCTGTGCAACACGAAGAAAAGATTTTATGTATTTGTTTTGTTTATAACACTAAAACTAAATGTGCAAGAGGGTTTGACATTTCTGGCGACCTCAGTCAGCGAATCAAGTCGCAGTTTGGGAAATGGGTTAAACATCTTTGTAATGTTGCAGCAGATGGGATGTTTTATTCATACGGTTTGAGGATCTTTTATGATTCTGGAAGTAGCTTCAAAACAGCAGGAAGGAAGTGTAAAAGATCGTATGGGTTTCCAAAAGATTGCCAAGAATTTATCTCGCTTAGCTCTGTGACTCAAGCAGGTTTTTATCATCTGTTATTTTCAGGGCCGCAGCAGAATCGGCCAATATTAATGGTTAAAGAACCTCTATCAGGGATTTAGCACGTTTTAAGCCGTTATTTGAAGCATTATTCAAACTATACCACACAGTTTGGATTTGTTCAAATGTTTTGGCACATTCCAGGCATCCATTGGTGTATTTACTCCCAGGGTTATGTAAAAAAAAATGCTTGTGGACTCATACTTGAGGAGGGTAACCTTGACTCGGCTATATTGCATAATTGGTGACTTTCTCGTCTGTGAAAGTTACCCTTTACCCTGAAGTGATGCAGCGCAGACTGTTCTTATCAATCTGTGGTTTAAGTGCTTTCCCACACTTCGGTTATGTAATGCCAGAGATGTTTAAAAAAATAGGAGGCAGACCACTTTAAGCAAATTGAAATCCGTAACGCCAGAGATAGTGTGACACGGATAGTCTAGGAAAGTTTGATTTGATTCAGATGTGATAATAATAAACAACTTGATTATTTTCTGGTCTGACATTTTAAAATGGCATCTATTCTGCTGCAACTCTGCTGGGCTGCTAGTATTTGCATCTACCTTCTGGGGACTCTCGAGAGGCTGCGCGATGAGCCACTGCTGTGCAGAAAAAAAAAACAAAGATGTGTTGGAGTAAAACTGAGATGACTCAACCCTCTTCTCTGGCACATATCCCACCCCTTCCTTCCAAAAGCTGATGTGGTCGCACTGATATAAGTTCACAGTTGAGATTCACAGCATTTTTAAGTGATTTAGTGCCGCTACGGACGGACTTCTAAGTAGGCATGCAGTAGGAGGATATTAAACTAATACTCAGGCTTAACGAGAAAGGTGAGGTTGTTCAAACATTAGATATTACGGCTGCATTTGTTCAAGCGCTCTGCTGGGATGAGCTAACAACGTTGAGACGTTTCAAGCTGCACGTTTTTCAAGAGTTTATTTTACCCTACGTGACTGATGATTCTATACATGTTTTTTTTTTTTTAAACGTCGTAAAAAGTGAAGTTATGGTTTTCGTTCGATCGATTTAATTGGAGCCTGATCTTATTAACATAAAATCACTGTCGACGTTGCCAAAATGGCTGCTGAGGCATGAGACTTAGTAGTGAACGCATTTAGTGAGGGATTATACAACACAAGCATGAGTCTGATGCGTTGTTCTCATACTGGAAATGAATGCAAACCAATGGCTTCCTGGAAGTGAAGGAACAGTACATTAAATCTTGCATGGTGCTGCAGTGCGAGCACAGTTCCTTTACCAGCTACTGTACAGATAAGATATACAGAAATTAGGTTGGACACCTAATTTACCTGTCAGACCACAGACTAAAGAAGACGACAATTTTAATTTACCCAAAACTAGCAGTCAGAGATTCAGATGGAAAAAAAAAAAACGATGGAAATATTTCAAATTTCTGCAACGCAGATTCGTTTCTCTTGCCTGGATGTGTTTGTTCGTGCAATGTCATGATAATTTGGCCTCTAAAATTATAATTAAGCACCTGTTTCATACACCACCCCCCACTAATACCAACAATTGAAGGGGAAACATTGATAGTTTTTGGTTTATCAGCAAAAGATGAAAAAAGTGCACACTGTCTTTGGTGAGTTAATATATAAAATATCTGTCAACATAAAGAGAAGAAGAGAAACCAGCTACACTTTAAAAACTAAAACATTATTTACAAACTCTGAGCATAATCTTTGGTACTTTACTTTTTCCTGAGGGTGGAAATCACGACATTAAGTCATCTGAGTTGAATGGCAGCACATTTGTTTTCCAGACAACTAATCTTTTCAAAAAACAGCTCTGAGTCACCATAAATCTCCTGTTGTGACTCACACTTAGTTTTCTCATTAAAACTTCACAAACTATTTGTAACTCTTGTCCGGGTGAAAACTTCTGCTCATTTTGTTTCACACAATCTTATTTTTTTTCATAATGTTTTGTGCAGTCAAATGTGTGATGAAGATGAAATACAGGAATAATGATCCAGCACCTGCTCCAGGCTTTGATAGAGACTTTTTGATTTGTACTTATAAAAATATATGATTCTTTCCCCTGCAGACTGTAAATGTCTTTCCCTTAGAAAGTGTCATTCCCCGTATTTACACCCATTCAACACCAAATGGCAGGTGATGTATCTTTTAAGTTCGACGGCGGTTGTCTGGGTCGCCAGCAGGCTAGCGTGAGTCCTCCGCGGTCTCGGCGTCTCCAGGTGGGAACAGCAGTTTCCTGAGAATTGGAGCATAGAAGGGACCAAAGACGGTTCGGTTGAAGTGGACGATTCGCCCAAAGGCGGTTCCCAGCTCGGCCAGCTCAGCACTCACCAGCCTGAGGGGAGCGGGCGGCTCTGGACTCCTTTTACCTGGGCCGCCCTGCAGCATGGCCTGGAGGAAGACCTGTACCCTTTCTCCTACGTTTGATGGAGAGAATGATGAGGGGGCGGAAGAGAGAGAAAGAGAGAGAGAGACAGAAGGAAGTCAGCTCTCCACAGCAGCTCACATCCAATTTTTAAAACCATGAATGTGGCCAGAGATAACCCAAACTGAATGACATTATTATGCATGTTTCTCTTGTTGACTGAAAATGGTGCATTCCAAACATGTCAGCTCTTTATAGATTAAAATATACTATCAATATCTCAATCAAGATGTATTTTTAATACGTTTGAAGGGATTTTAATAACTTAGAAAAGTCCGGAATTTTAATTCTCATCTGTTAAAACCAACAAGCAATAAGTTGTTTTTTCCCTAATTGTGCTTGAGAGCTGAAACAGTTAATTAATTTACTAAATATTATTCTATGACTGTTTTAATAATCAATTAAAAGTGTTAATAATGTTGTTCACTGCATCTTTATTTTTCATACATGATGGCGAGCTGATTGAATTCTGGTTTTTGGACTATTGATTGGAGAAGATAAACTGTCTGGTTGTCGTCGTGGTGACTTTTTGCAGACAAAATACTGACAGTAGTATTGAAAATAAATATTAGATCCCAAACTATCGGCTTTTTACAGACTAAAAATAACTGCAGCCTCTTTATGATTATGGTGATACCAGCATAAAGCACAACTTAAATGAAGCAGAACCATAACCTCCTATACTCAGCAGTATAAACTCTGCATCTAATGTGGATTTCTCCCCCATTTGTACTTCAATTAATCATTTATCTAGGACTCTGGTGTTCAGCCTGACCTATGAGTGTGCGGACAGGGTTGTTGTGCTTCCACAGCTCAGATATTTGTCCCTTCAGCAGATCCAGGCTCTCCCGAGGCAACGCTTCTGCTCCTCCTCCCTGGCCGCTCAACGCATCTGTCACCTGCTGCAGCACCGTCTCCCCAAGCCCCAGCAGCGCACCCTTCAGGTCAGCTTCCCTGCAGCACCCAGAAACCAGAATTACACGAATAACCAGCAGGTTTCATTAGATGTGGATTAACTTGCAGGATCGTGGAAGTCGATAAATACGAGTCTTTAATAACAACTAGGTCTGAAAAGGGATTCGGATGAAATAAAATGGCATCTTATTAAAGATGTTTAAGTGTAAGAAATGCCCTGTGCTACATATTACTGCAGCTTGGACCAGAGTGTGAGCAGCTCTCGCATATCACAAGCTGCTGTTCCACATTTATCCACTAATCATGACGGGGCGTCTCTTGAACAGAAAGAATGAGGTTAGCTGGATCCATTCTGACAAGCTAGTTGGCTGCTGTCACCTCCATTGGTTTCCTTCTCATACGATACCTGTTCCCCGTGACAGCCGGTACATGCATCACCAAATCCTCCTCTTACCTGGTGTGACTGCCCTCCAGCAGGGCAGCGACGGACTGCCTGAGTTTACCTACAAACCCCCGCAAAGAGAAAACGGCGCCCCCACACTGAGCGTTGGTCAGCAGCAGCACAGATGCCTCCAGGATCAGCATCTGGAGCTGCTGGCCCAGAGCGTCCAGGCGGGCTCGGTCCATCAGCGCGGTCTGTGTGCGGAGGTCGGGGAAAGGTCAGCTGTCAGGAGGTTACTCACAGGGGATCTTCAGCATAAATATGAGACACTGATGTCCGACGGAAAAACACTTGATACAAAAAGCTGCACTGGATATTCTACAACAGTGTACAGCTGTCTGAGTACCAGAGGGAGAACTTCTGCTGTTGCTAGAAGACACATGGAAAGATTGTAGAGCAGCTTAACTGATTGAAAAAAAGGAAAGGAAATTATGTTATGATTAAAATTTAGAGTGAATGAAAAGTAGTTTTCAGGCACGCAGAAATTCTCTGTGTGCTTGAAAACTACTTTTCATTTACTCTTAATTTTAATGACTAAACAGTTACCATGTTTAGCTAAAAGTAACATAAATAGTTGAAATTGTTAGTTACAAGATTTTGTAAGCAGTTAAAATTAAGTGTTTGACTATCTTAATAGTTTAATGTATACATGCCTAAAATAGATGTTAAAAATGATAGTTAGCTAAAATAGTTACCTAGAAGTAATAAATATACAGATTAAATTATCAGTTTAAAGTAAAGGATAAAGTGTTGAAGTAGCTAAAATAGATAGCTTAAAGTAATAAACAGATTAGTTAAAATTAAGATACAACATGGAATTGTTAGCTTGAAGTTATGGATAAAGTGTTAAAGCTAATAGTTGTTAAATGTATAAAGACTAAAGTAGAAGCTAAAAGCACTGAATAAATGTTTTAAACCTTCAGCTTCAGCGACTACAAATGCAATACAGATGCAAATTTGATCAAACCCCCAACACATTCAATTATGTATAAACATAATTGTGGGCTAACAATCTAGTTAAAAGTGTTAAATACGTTTAAATCAGTACTAATTAATCATTTGGAAGATGATGGGTGACTTTGACGACGGGTTACTTGAGTTCCTCTGACAGGACCGTGGTTACATCAGACAAAAGAGAGGCTGAGAGCCGCTGCTCGACAGCTCTACGTGAGCTCTTATGTGTTGTCACATTCTCTAACAAGCTGCAGGGTGAGGAGGAGTGTGTTGGGACGCTGAAGATTCCCTGATCAATAAAATATTACTCGAATGAAAGCCGGAGTGCAGTGTGATGTAATTTTCGCAGGCTGCAGCTGACCTCGGGATATTTCTGGTCCCGCGGGTCCCAGTGTAGCAGACACATGTAGGCCCGGTTGAGGACGGCGGTGGCGCTGAGATGAACCGGGCTGTCAGGACCGGAAGAGTCAGACCGAGCTCTGACGGCCGACGCCTCTTCTGACGCTGCTGCCTGAAGCCAAGCCGCCGTGTTGTCCAGAGAAGCTGAGGAAGAACAGTGAAATGCATAATGTAGGTAGAAGACAGTGACACATGATTAACATCCAGAGACACTGAATTATTCGGATTCACAAGGTGTTTTCAGTGATGCAGACAGTGGATGTAAGTCTCTGTTCAGGGAGGATGGGAACTAAAACCAGGTCTAATTACGTTGCAGTACATTTGCTTTACTCTCAAATCATCAATTAATGGTGTCTGTACCAAGATGAGAAAATTACACCTACACTCAGTGAAAAATGGACGATCCACCTACCTATTAACCTCATTAAATAATTTTCTAACAAAATGAATTTTGGAGGATTTTCATCTTTAAGTAACAAAGGGAGAAAAAGACTTCAGTCCAACATCTAGAGCATAACTATGACTCTGTCAGCACTGAGGATCCTGTCGCTCTGCCAGTGACTCTGATTAGCCGGCTGCACTTAAGACAGAACAGAGTTCACTGATTGGCTGTCCGGCTCCAATCTGCGAGAAGCTGAAAAATGGCAGGACGGTGCTTTAGAGCGACAGAGGTCAAAAAAATCAGTTTAATTGAAAAGTGAAATATGCAGTGACCGTAAACTTCGCAGTCACAAAGTCACCTTCGCCGTCCATCACTCACGCTGTGTGGCCGGGGCGGTCTCACCTGGCTGCTTGTCCAGGATCTGCTGGAATTTGGCTCGCTCGTACTGCACAGCCTGCTGCAGGAGGTGAGGCCTCAGGCTCTGGATGGTGAAGTTGACCATGTCCGTCTTCATCAGGCCCAAGACTCGGAAGATCCCCCTGCGGGAACGGAGGGGGAAAAAGGTTCAGGTGAAGCAGCTTTTACTTTATTTATAAAGCACGTCTGAACGCAGAAAACGTGCTCTAAAGGAAGAAGAAGAGGATGGAAAAAAGAAAAGAGAAAAAAAAACAACCTATGAACCACAAATTTAATGTACCACCCATTTAAATTCAAAACAAAATCTATATGTTCGTGGGTGTTTTGTCAAAGCTCTGTCTGTAAAAGTCTTGTCAAGCTGCTCCTCACCTCAGGAGCTCCACGGGATCCTTGAGCTCCCTCAGTGCTCTGACCTCGGGGTCGCGGACCGGTGCACATAAAGAAGCCATGGTGTTGATGACGTATCCTGCCAGTCTGTGGAGATCCAGAGCTCCGTGATTGACTTCCTGCTGGATCAGCTCCATGTCCAGTACCTCGTCCATCTGAGACCTCAGTCTGACGTGAGCCGGCAGCAGCAGGGACTGAAGCATCTAACAGGAGATGTAAATACAAGGCCGCCTTTAGTTGAGAAAAAAATCAATAACTCACCTAAAAAAGTGATGGTTGGACGATAATCAAGTAAGGATTAAAGGGACAGATATTGGTAGAAAACCCTGTGTCAGTCGACTTCTAGTCAGTAGATCAAAAGGAAAGTTTGACATTTTGTAAGACACACTTCTTCAGATTCTTTTCAAGTGAGGTGAGAAGACCGACACTGCGGGAGTCATCAGGAGGTTACTAAGAAACCACTGGAGACTCCAGGATGTGACGGGCCCAGAAATAGTTTGGCACATAACACCCTTTAACACCTCTAAACAATATTCACTGGATAAAGTCGCTAACCTAGATCTTCATGAATGAATGAAATGGCATACCAATCGCTCTGAGAACAAAGATAAGTGTCCTGTGTGTCCCAGGGAAAACGTTGGTTCTGGTTAAATATCGTGGGTGCTCAAAATAAGGCGGATACAAGAACTTACAATAGATAAAAGACTTTTTAAAGGCTCCTGCATGTTTTCGTACGCAGTATATATAAACTACTGTTCTTAGACTATGTGTCGTTACACAACTCTGTCTTGTATAATGACAAATAAGTTACCTTGTTATTAATAATGAACAATCCTGACAATATATCGTGTTCTTTCATCAGCATGAGTGGATTCATCAGTCATAGGAATTCAGCTGTTTCACCTTTAGATTGTATTATTACCATCTCTGTGAAAAGCAGATAACGTTGATGAAGCGTGACATCACAGAGGTTCGTCTGTCGTGGTGTTTCTGTCTCTGTGTCGTTTGTCTGGACCGTCTAACACTCTGGTTCTGATCTTCAAAGCGTGTGAGGATGAACAGGGTCAGAGGCCTCAGTCGGCCCTCCTGCTGCTAATGTGTCTGATTAGATGCCGTACACACACTTACTGTCTTGACTTCCTGGAGCAGAACGACAGCGTGATCGTAGTTTGGCGGACGGCTGCTCAGCTCCTCTTGAAGACAGTCCCAAAACGCCCGGTGAACAATGTCCGTCACTCTGCCCTCCAGGCTACACGAGGGAAAAAAACAAGTTAAATAAAAGAGCTCAACGGAGACTAAACTCTCAATTAATTTTGGGAAATAGGAGCCACCAAGGTTACTGGAGCTGCTGTGGAGTGTTTTTTTCTTGCCTGTCTGTAGGAGGGCTCTGGGGTTTGAAGCAGAAGTCTCTGTTCACCACTATCTCGTGTGCGAGGCTCAGGTTGGAGACACAATTTTCCAGCTCCATCAGACTGGATAATGAGGCGGTGGGTGGGCTCCCTGACACCACAGACAGGACACACACACCCACAGATAATTAAAACTGCCATGGTGGTAATAATTCAATTACTGATGCTCCCTGAACGTGTCTGAAAACAATAACTGCCATAATAAAGCTTCGTACCCGTAGGAGAGTCAAGTTTTTCCAGACAGGGGAGGTCTGCGGGGGAATCGTCCGCGGCCTCGTCTCTTTGATTCTGCATTTCAGCAACAGTCTGGACATTTAAATGAGTCGGTAAATAATCAACAACACAGCTCGGTGACATCGGTCATTTTGTTTCTCACTGCGCGTGATGTGAAAATATTAAATGCTGCAGTTATTAGTAGATTAAGCAATTACTCAATCAGCAGAAACATTCATCTGCAGCCAATTTGGTAATTGGTTAATCGTTCGTCAAACGTTCAAGCCGTCCAGATGTGAAGATTTGCTGCTTTTCTTTGTTATGTTATGATAATGAACATCATTTCTTTGGGATTGGGTCAAAGAAAACAAGATTTTTAGCTACATCTAATTCAACTGTGGGACACTTTTGTGGCACACAATTGAGAAAATAATGTAAAAACTAATCAACAATGCACATAGTTGTAAATTGCAGCCAGAAAATGAATATAAAGGCACTTCAGATATGATTTATGAGTTAAATAGGCAGTGAAGGAAGATGAGAAGATCGCATTCTTAAAGGGTAACTCCACAAACTTTATATATTAAAGTGTGTTCACAGGTCTTGGGCAGTACTACTGTGTATAAATATGAAAAAAGTAATTTAGAGCTTTTTGTGGCTCCAGAAGAAGCAGAAACCTGTAACCTGATAAACTGCCACCAGTGAGTGTACTCATACAAAGTAGTTGAGAAAATTGTAGTTAGTTACATTCAATCACTGGTTATTCTCAATTTTGACACAAAATTTTTTAGTGCAAATGTACTGACTCATAGATCACAATGTTTTAATGTTAATAATTATTTTATTTATTTTGTGTTGTTGTAACAGTCCTGTATTCTATTTTACTATATTTTATTGGTGTGCATTAGTCTCTAAAGCTATGTTTAAACCATGTTTTCTCACTTGTAAAGTACTATGAGTAGCATTTTGATTTGTTTGAAAGGTGCTATATAAATGACTGATTAATAATAAGTATCATACCAGCCCTGAAAAGACATATTGGTTGATCACTTCAATACACATTACATCAGTTCACCTGTTGACATTTGACAGTATTTAATGTTATTGTTCAGACAAAGTAACTAGTTAAAGGTTACCCCAGAACTTAACTTAATTTACAGTAATTGAGTACCACTTAATTAAAGCTAATAAGATTAGTTACGATACAAAACCAAACGGAACTGGACAATAAACGTTAATGTAAAGACAGTAATACGCTTCGTGTGAGTTAACTTACCTGTTGTTGGTGTTTTGATGAGAAACTTCCACAGATGTAAAATGTAAAATAAACCTGCTGACACCTTCAAACTAGTTCAAACTCTTCATGTGACGTTTAAAACCCACAAACATCAAAACACGAACGTTCAAGTTTAAATCTGGACTGAACCACTCCAACAGATGTGCGGGGGGGTTGGTCTGATAATAACACGTTGTTACCGTTTCAACACGTGATTTCAACGTGTATGTGCGGCTGTATACTAACATAAAATGTGGATTTAACACATGTACTGATTCACTTTCATTGATTTATAGATTAGAAACAGAAAACAAGGACTGCTTCTTTTGGTACGGTCCCCTCTCAAATCAAAACAGTGGGCGTGTCCTTACGGTATGGTGCCGCTGCGCCCCGCCCCCTCTGCCTCTGCCTCTGCAGAGCAGCTGTCACTCACCGTACCTGACTTTTCTTTGTGCCTGTGTTGTAATTCAGTGGAAACAAAATGAAAAGCGGCCGCTGTGATTGTTTAAACGGTCCATTGTTTGAGACACGCAGCTGGAAATGTCGCGTTTCCTGTAAGCGAAGGCCCAGAGACCCAGATACAGAGTGATGACACACAACAGAACATCCTCCAGCCTGCTCAATGCATACAACTGATGTGTTTTCAAACAACACACCTGTTTATGCCATGTTTACTTTTTTTTCATCATAATTTGAAGTACACAACTCCAAATTATTTAGCTATATAGGTGCATATATGCATGTGTTGCATTATTTTTGGTGACTATACAGCACAAAATAAAACTTCAGACATGTCACAGAATAAACAATCAAGTGACACATAAATAATCCAAATACCCCCCTAATCACTGTGAGCTCCTCTGACCAGCCCTGTCGATCAGCTGCCATTGTAAAATGTATATAAATACTCAGTTTTTGTATTTTTCATTGTTAATTTTCCAGCATTGGATTTATTAAAAGATCATCTCACCTTATTTGATTATTATTATTATTATTATTATTATGAGTGCAGATGTTGCTTCTTAATTTGTTGACCGACACAAAACAAATCAAAAGAGCAACTCTGATGACAGCCAAATAAGTTACAAATGATAGAAAAAGGGGGAAAAGGCATCCCTCATTTTTTAACCTGCCAACAGTAGTTTGCACATAAAATTAATTAAATTATAACAACTGCTGACAGAGTGTGATTTGAAGAGGGATAAGAGAGGATGTCACCCACTTTCTTAGCAAAATGATCAAAATTCATCCCCCCTTTCTGTTTCCTCACGGCAGGGACGGAGCGGTTCAGTCGTCTCTGCTGATCTGGTCTGTCTGACTCATCGCTCCTTCATCTGACTGATGTTTATTAGAATCTACAGCCTCGACGACGGTCCTGAATCAAAACAACCAAAAACTGTCATTTCGCTATTCATGAGTGGATGAAACGAACCAGGTCCACCCCCCCCCAACAAATACTAATAAATGGAACCGAATGTTAGTTTCCTACAAACCAGGAACTTAAAATTCCTCCGAGTCTGGGCTGTCTGAGAAAGACAGACTGTACTGCAACTTCAAGGGGGAACCGGTGAGCACAATAAAGAGATGCAGATGAAACAAAGCCTGACGATGTGCTGCATAGTATTATACGATCAAAGAACAATTACAGGTACTCACACAGGTAGTCAAACACACACAGACACACACACACAAAATGGCCAAAGACAGAAGTGTATTGCAAATTATTTATAACTGCAAAATGTTGCGTAACAAACTGTTTTGATAAATACAAGCATTTGACAAAGCCTCATCTAAAAAAGTTGACCTTCCATCACAGCCACAAAACACAAATAGATATGATCATATTTTCATTAGAAATAAAAATAATAAAAAAAACATTACAAAAACAACCCCCAGGCCATGATATTTATACATTTGCATATTTCAAAATAACATAATTACATTTCTGTCTTTAAAATAACAAGGATAACTTAAAAAAAAAACCCTCAGTTTAAGTCTTTTCTTCCTCACTGGAGCTGCTATGTACAAACTGTATAAACTCGCTGCACAGATGCCACTCTCACTTTAGGTGGAGCGTCTCACAGCATTAAAGCAAACCAGCAAGAAAATAAGTGCCAAAAGCAGGGCAGCGCGCCCGACTTGTACCCTCCATAACTTAGTGTCCTCCTATGAAACAGAGACGAGAAATCAATGACGTATTAGAGTAAATCATTTTTGACAAAGAGGCAAAAAAAAAAAAAAGAAGAAAAAAATCATTTGCAAGCAGTTTAAATCTACAGGAGGAGAGAAGCTGGCGAGTTCCTCATGAAAGGGAAATCAATGTCACAAGCGTTTTCTCTGCATTCATGCTTTGTATTCAGAGCTGTGAGAGTCTTATTGTGAGAAAAAAAGGCAAAGGAGCATCTACTGAATGAAAATGAGAAAATTAATGAATGCAATCTTCTGTTCCCAGACACACACACACACACACACACACACACGTTTCTCTTTCATTCACACGCTAACAAAACTATACAAAAGACATTAACTCTAATTATAATAATATAATAATATAATAATAATAAATCCAGACTTTACTCGTGTTTGTCTTGATGCCTCAATTCGGTGACGACTGTGCTGCAGTATGACTCAACCTGGGCACAACTGAACAGGAAGTCGCTTCATTTGATTCCGTTTTTACCCTAAACGTCTATTTTTTTTTCTCTCGGTACAAATCTGAGACCTGATCTACACCTGCTGCTATCACGTTAGCTGCAGACGTGTTATCTGTAGATGTGTTATCTAGATAATGACATTTGATAAAAAGGTCTTTTCCTCAACACCTGGTATTAATAACCACTCTTGTTCTCTCACTTCTGCCCACATTGTGATCAGATCTTAAAATGCAAAAAAGGTACAAGATGCAGCAGAAAAGAGATTTGTAGCTTTTTGACATAGATCGATCTTTCAACGGGCCAGGCGTTTTTTTTTCCTTCCTCTTTTTCCCCTTTTGTTGTACGACAGCTCCTACCTCTCGCTCCCCTCATTACCTTTTTTCAATTTACAGTCAACTCGCTCAAAAAATCAGATCAGTCATCCAGATACAACTTGCATGTCACACCAGGTGTAAATCAAAGGTATCGACTCAGAATCAACTTTTGTAATTAAGGCACAGATGTCACTGTGGCCCCTAATTTAATCGAAGCTCACATTGCTTCCAACTAGCAAAGACATTCGTAAGCCCTTTGAGTGTACGTTAATAAAAGACGAATGTCTTCAAGTGCTCGAGTTGCAAGTAGTTGAGCTGTTGCGAGGATGCCGGTTAAATCCCCCATTAGTCATAGGACTGTGCATGTGCCACAGAGGAGCTCCATGTTTTGTGTTTTTTATCTGTCTTTTTGCCTTTTTTTTTCAGTGCAGCAGATACAACATTACAACAGAAGCTTTTGAGTTAGCAATAAAGACACATTCCATAATTCCTGCAAATGACCAACTTCACATTGGGGATAAACTGATAATCAGCCCGTCAGATAATTCATCACTTTCAACAGGTGTATTTTTTTTCTTTTGATAAAGTCAATGAATTAAAAATGCACTACTCTCTATCAGATTGGTTACACGTCACAGGTAATAGCCTGTCAATCAAAATGGAAACACTTGAGTAAAATACCTAAAATTGTACATTTCGACAGTAAGATTTTTTTTTTTTACTGCAAGTGTATATCGGTTATCTGTTTCCGCTCTGAAAAACTATACTGGTCAATCCCTGGTTCACATGGTCACATGGTTATTGAGCAGATGCAGGTGAATATTAGCTCCAGCTAACATTAGATTTAGTCCAGTTGTGAGGTGAAGGTGAGGTCATAGTGCAGTCAGCCTGCTGTCAGTGCTACGATGACACATCATGTTCCCTGTGCCAAAGTTTCACACTCTCTCTCACTCTCTCTCACTCTTCTGTCAATCACTTACAAACACACAGACACACACACATACACACATACATGCGCGCACAATGAGATCAACGCACAGCACACAAACATCCTTTACTGCTAAGAGTCTTTGAGCATGTTGATGCGTGCAAAGATCTTGAGTGCAGGTCCCAGTTTAATGTTCATGGTGCTCATGAGGTGGTCCTCTTTCAACAGGAGCAGCGCCTGTCCATCGATCTCCTGAGAGCGAAACTCGTCTGCTATCTCCTGACAACCTGCGGGAACAGCAGAGGACGACGGACACAGTGTAGTTAGTCACGCTTTAAAACAGCATTCATAAGCAAAACGTGTGTGTGTTTGTGTGTTTGTGATGCATCATGGGGGATCTGTGTTTACTCCACTCACCTGGCAGTGAACGGATGAACTCGTAAACCTCCTCCACATTCCACCTGGTGGGGTCGTTTGGTAAGAAGCGCTGACAGAGCGATGGTGCATCCCTCCCGCCGCAGCCCTCGTGGTCCAAGGCCCTGCTCGGATGCCGGTGGACGGGGACCTGGGCTGGGGCCGGGGCAGGAGCAGGAGGTCCCGAGCTGGCTGCCGACAAGGGAGACGGCGGCTCCTCGTAGCTGGACATGTCCGAACACGGGCTGGACTCCTCCTGACTGGGCTGCGAGGGATGTGGCGAGGATATAGAACCGCCTTGAGTCTGCTGCGGTGTGGGGGACAGCTTCTGAAAATGAAATCAGGCAGGCGTGACGTCAAGGAGATATTGATGGCTCATCAGTAAAACACCGCTGGGACATAGTATGAAGACGCGGCAGAGATTAAGAGGGCAATAAGTAAGATTTATACCGCACAACTGCTTCAGTGCACGAGTATAATACACCTGCAGGGAGATGATGGGGTTGTTGGATCGATACCAACGGCTCAAAAATTACTTTGTCAGGTGCTGAACCCTCTGGATTATGAAACTCAGTTCCTGGTCCAAACATGAAACAAAAGCACCCCCCACTGGAGGTTCAAGACCCTCGAGGCGTTACATTAGTCGCGATAAAACCTCAAAATGATTGTTCTTGAGCCAAGGAAAAAAAAAACGATTCTTCAGCATTAAATCCTGTGATAGACTGTGTTATCTGTACATTTCTGAAGAATGTATGCCTTCATCATCTTAATGACTTGTCCCCTTTGGAAAAATGTGACTTTAGTTTGTCATTAAAGGCTGTTAGATGAGTTAGATGAGTGGCAAAGACCCTGCAAATCCGGTTGTTTCTTGACGTCTGTATAACGTGCCCAGGAGGCAGAAAATCGCTACTAATGCTTTTCTATTCCTACTGGTCACCAATAAACGTTGACAAAGATCATAGAGCACTTAATGACCCTTTAAAGACAGAGGGACATAATCAGACGCGGACACAAATCATGGCCCAAATTCATTAAAGAGCATGAGGCGTGAAAAGTGCAGAGCATAAAATGTGCAGCAGAAGCAGTATGTGTTGAGCGGTAAAGTGTTGATGAGGAAGTTTTACAGCGGCGAGGGAGCGTGTGTGAGAGCGGGTCACGTACCTGCTTCTTCGCCTCCATAGCCGGGCGGCCCTGAGATCTTCTGCGCCAGCGACTGGCTGGTTTAGTCCTCTCTGGGTGGAAGAGGCCGATCCGCTTCGTACAGCCCACGTTGTACCTGTCCAGAGAAGTCCTTCATTAGAGCCTTTTCACACGATGTCACTAATCTTCTAAATTATTTGTTAAAAATGAAGAAATGTGAAATCAGAACGGTGTCTTGCCTCTTTGCACAAACCACAGAGCAGAATCTTTTCGAGCCTTTGAATGTGTAGGCAAAGTCGACCCAGCCGCAGTATTCACACGTCAGCTTCGGTTCTTGATCTTTTTCTATTAGAGGGGAAACACGAGACGGGTGATAAATGAGGTCTTCTTCTGTACAGAAACCACAAAACTGTGATCACTGAAATAAGAAACACTTTAGGATATTAGAATAATCATGAACTAAAAAAAAAGAAAAAAGAGAGATCTATCGTCACGTCTATCACATGGTGGCCCCAGTGCACCACGTGATGTTGTACTTACAGGGTTTGGCCACTACGAAAGTTAGTTTCAAAGACTGGAGCTCTTTGTTATGTTAACTTTTCAGCCTAAGTGACCATATTTGGACGAGAAGATGTACCTTAAGTGAATCTTACTGTGAGGATACACTTGGTAGCGTCTTCACAAGGTAGCCATGACCTAAAGTACACCCTGCTTCACTGTCTATTTTACTCTTAATGGGACCAAAATTAACAAAATGAACATTAGGATGTATTGAAGTATTGAACCACAGCATTAATTGACTGCCTCCATTTAAATAAATAAGATGCTCGAGACGGTCTGAACGCAGTCATAAGCAGATTAGCCATCAGCCAAATGTCACTGATCCACTTCCTGCACGTGTTTCACCTTTCAACCTTTCTATGTTATCCACCTTTAATAACTACAGTCTAAGAACACTACTGGAGCAGCTACAACATGTAGCAGGTTGGTTTTCTGTCTGTCAGAAAAGATGGAGCCACCCACAGGTCAAGTGAGTCAGTGGAGACATGCAGCAGCATGTGATTACGCTGAGGGCATCCTGTTCTCTGATGACACAGGACGGTGAGTGCAGCACCGGCTCCTGTCATCGTTTATCACAGCAGCTCGGGGCTGTTTGTAAGGCCTGTATCATTTAAACTACAGTAACATTACACTACATTACACATTGCAGTAACTGAGTGTTAGGAAAATTATGGTTTGTGCATCATAAACCTTCTCCAACAGTATCAGATTTTCACAAGCCTCAGAGAGAAATCGGATCAGTTTCACGAGCATCGGTACTGTGTGACACACACTGATACACACAGCCTGCTGTACCTGTCTGATGCTTTTTGTCTCACCTGGCTGGCTCATGTCCTCGGGCTCGGAGTCGGTGTTCGCTGCATTGCTGACCGGGGTTTTGTCGGGGTCTGAGGAGAGCTGGTGATCGTGCTTCTTTGGGCTGTCGATGAGAATGGGCAGACGCTCCACCTGAAGACAGGAAGAGGGAGGATATTAACAAATCTACCAAAATGAAACGTGACACTCTGCAGGGATAAGAAACAACAGGTATGATGACTGTTACTGACAGTATGGTTAAACTGCATCAGGGTGAGGGTTTAAATTGAATATCTTTGAGGTTTTTGAACCGTTGTTCAGACAGATTTAGTCATCTGAAGACGTTGTTTTAGCCTCTCTGATCTCATATTTACATTTTCTACATTTCACAGAATAAACACGAGATCGATTAAGAGAGAAAATTAACATTAACAATCAATAACAGAGAAAAGTAACTGCAGTACTGGGTGAATATATGATACAAATATAAACACTGTGTTCATTCATGCTGCATAACAACAGGAATTCATTGGGCTTGTTAAGCTCACATGTATGTAAATAAACTGGGCATTTTCAGCACATGTCCAGTAGGAGGCAGTGAGAAATCACAATAAGCACACGTAATTATGTTGCTGTAACAAAAGGCTTCAGTGATGAATGAAGAAATGTCAGCCACAGGCTCACAGATACACCAGATAAACAATATCAGATATTACAACATCTATTTTACAGGACATGACAGATTACAGGAGGGATTTTTTTTTTCTGCCTTGAGATGCTTCAATATGCAGCTCATTACACACACCCCTTCATCCATCTGCACTCTTTCAGCGACAGAGTCTCACCTCACTATAATTAATGACTGAATCAGACAGAAGCTGTGAGCTGCCACTAGTAGTAGTAACACAGGGCGTGTGTGTTTCCGTCTGACGGCTCCCTGCAGGCGACTACACTCTGGAGAGTGAGGTGGCTTGTGGGTTGTTTATCACGTCGTGTTCCTAGCAAAGCCGATACGGGGCCACTTACACACACGGGGAACGGCTCGGCTCCCTCCTGGATGACAAAGCCCTCGATGACATGTGTGAGGACCTGGGGCTTGACGATGGCCTGGGGCGGTTTGTTCTCTCCGTTCTGCGGCGTGGTGCCCGTCACGGTGGGCGCCTCGTTCTCATTTCCTGAGGTCATGGCTGGAGGTGGGGTCCCAGGTGCAGCGCTCGGCCTCTTGGTTGTGCCCCCTCCTGATCAGAAAAACAAATGAATACAACACCAGCCAGTTAATACAGGAGAGCATGTGAGAGCCGGTCACCAGCGGAGTGAGTCTGAACGATATTAGAGCTGAAAGAAAGGAGGTGATTAATCATTCCTGTCATGTTTCAGGGGAAGAATGACAAACATTCTCTTGTTACTCCGTCTTGAATGAGGCTGTGATGGTTGTTTCTTGTCAGATGTTATGATGTACTGAATATTTATGGATTCTGGCTTGTGGGTCAGACTTAAAAGCCTCCTGGAAATGGGCTTTGGATGAGGCAAGTTTATTTTATAGTGCCAATCAGACACAAGCATTCAAAGTGCTTTACAGAAACACAGAAATGCGCTCAAATGTTTCAGTTTTGTGACATTTTAGAGGCAAAACAATCCATCAGTTAATGAAGAAAGTAATACAAAAGGATAAAACAGCTCTGGATTAATTATATGATTCAATTTTTAATTAAAAATGCAGCATATTTTCTGATCCCAGCTTCTCAAATGTGAATAATTGCACTTAAGAAATCTGTGATGGCCATTTATCAGTATGTTCTAGCCTCTTATAGATCCAACAACTGACCAAAAAACCAATCAGCTGATGAATTAACAAGGGAATAATAATTAATTCCACTTATAGCAGCAAAATGGAGGCTTGCAAACTCATTATATCCACTATCATGGTTCATATTTAAGAGGTGATTTACATCATTTAAACTTCTGAGCTAAGGTTTAAATAAATACTTTATGTGTTACTTACCGAGATACATATCGTGTTTGTTATCTTTATATAATCACAAATAATAACACCAGACTCATAATAATAATAACATCAACACAGCAGCCATCTACATGCAAATCAGTATCCAGTCACATTCACTGATCGGTCCGCTGATTTTAAATAACTTTTTCAGCTGTCGACGGTCTAATAATAACCTCACATTTGACCTACTGGCACAACGTCGATCAATAACAAACAGTAAATCCATCGCGTCTGTCTCCGGCCATCACAACACGACTCAGCTGAAGCCCCACAAAGCGAAAGTAAACAAAAAGCCAGCGGTGCTGCGAGAGGAAAGTTGTTCTTACCGCCGCCTTCACAGAGTAAACATGTGCGGTTTTTTTGTTGCTGTGTGTTTGTCGCTGTTACGATCCGACAACACGTCGACCTGCCGCCGCCGCTGTCTCACACCGAGGGCTGGTTTTGATGTGCAGCGCCGCTTCAGACCGTCAAAGAAAAGCCTTTAAAAACCAGGACCCGCCTCCCCGTTTCCTCCCACAGAGGCTCGTCTCCTCCGGCTGCTGCTGCTGCTGCATGATCACACATCTCAGCATGAACCTGACGCACGAAGACTGTCTCCTGCTTCAGCCCGACACCCAAAATGTTTTTATTTATTGGACTGTAATCAAACTACAGACCAGGAAAGCGAATAATAAACATGCGCGCATGTTTTCAGCAGGGCCGGGCAAAGATACTGCAGGTCCCGAGTCCACGTCCCCCACCACATCTGTGGCCCCCTCAACAAAAACTTCAACCACACAACAGAAATATCTCTAAATACTGAATCATAGCTCTTATTTATGTGGAGGTGATCTTAAATGTGATATCTGTGATCGGACCAGAGAACAGGCATTAATAATAACTATATAAAAAATGATGATTGTCTTGTTCACGAGACTCTTTCGTAAACACATAAAAATTCCTCCTAGTCACTTTAAATTCATTTGTGAGTGACATATATATTTATGTTATGCTTTTGTTGATGATTACATCACCACATGATGCACTGAGGCCCCCCAAAATACATTTCCCCATAAGCTTACATTGTTGAACATTTTTTGGATCGTCAGTTCGCCGAGCACTAAACCAGAAGTTAGCCAGATTGTTTGGCAGAAGTCTCCAGTGCGTACGCTACATGGGCCCAACAGGACAGTATATTTATACCCGGGAAGTTGAGCTTTTTTGGGCTTCGAAGCGCCGCTGAACAGCGTTCAAAGGAATGAGGGGGGCGCCAGAAACAAGGTAATTGTGCGTTTCACCTGAAGCCTTTAAAGTTTGACTTCTCAGGTATAAAAAGGCCAGAATCTTCTACATTTTAGGGTCCAGCTAAGTCAGCCCATTTCTGGTTTAGCCCCTTGGCTGATTTTGATTTTCATCGTGCGGCTCTAATTTACCGTTTTACAGCCCCTTATCTAAAAATATAAACTCATGGGAAAAAAGTCTTTTTGGGCCTCATATGACTCTGTATTTACAAGGTTTGGCCACTGTGTCAAAATGGATTCAAAGCCTGGTGCCAATCCAGGGGGACTTGGTCACATCCCATTTAACCCCTCTAGTTTATTTTACTTCCAGGGGAAACACTGCATTTAAAGTCATGGCCACATTAAGAGAGCTGCTGCTTCTCAACCTTGCTGTTCATTTGTCCCTGAGATAAATAAATTGATGCATCTATCAGTACTGCATCAGCACTAGTATGTAAAAAGCATCATCCCAATCTATAAAACATTTGAAATGTGCAAAACTTTCTCAGAAGATGTAGTGTTTTCTACCACTCTGGGATGTTATTACTTCATCAGCCTTCTGATAAACATGACCTCAGACTCCTCGTTCCTCTGGTGGGCTGCAGTCTTTATATTCTGTGGAGTTCATCAATGCGATGGCCTCTAATCTGTATACACTCCTATTTAAATGCTACAAAGAGAAGTGACAGCTTCTCCAAATTTCTGTTAGCAAGACTAAAGATATTCACGACATGTAACCTTTTGAGCTGGTAACCTTTTTTTTTTTATCCCCAATAAGCCAGTTTGACTGAATAACAGCCTTTCTCTGGATGCTCTTCTCTTAAAATGTTACATTCTCCTGCAGTGAGCGAGCAGAAGCTGATCTTCGTCAGGGTGGATTACAGAAATATTTTCCTGCTCTGGTGGCTGAGCAGTGCCCCTCCACAGCACATCACACCCAACTCACCAGCCATAAACAGCAATTTGTGGTCAGCAGAATGTTTCATTTTACAAGAAACACAGCATTAGCACTATTTCCAACCATTGAGAAGAAATATATCACCATAGAAACTGATTCATGTCAACATTTAGAAAGTGCACCCCAGATGAGTTTGTGCTCAGCTGCTGCATCGTGCACTGCCACTGCCACTGACCACCAAAATCACTTATCAGAACCCGTCTGATCCCTTTCATCTAAATCACCTGGCTGACATAACGTGCACAATAAGCACAAAATGCTGCGATATGAAAACACAAGTCACTGACAAAGCAATATTCTTGGGATTTCCTTGATATAAGCAGCTAAAAGCTTTTTAACTGGATTACATTTGCAAGATGCACTTTAAAGTCTAGCCACAAATCAAAAGTAGTTTGTCCAAAGTTTAGAAACTTTTGAATCTCCCCAGCTACAGTCATAGCAGCGTACGACACACGCATTCCTCAGATATTGTCTAATGAACCAAAGCTGGTCTGAGATGGAAAAGCAGCAAGTTTCATCCCTGCAAGTAGTTTATATCTCAGGTTAAAACTCACGTACTACTTAAAAATACATTTACTTACCTGTTTATTAGCCTCAACATACAACTATCACAGCGTTTGCCAAAATGTCCAACATATAATCACAGGAAACAAAGCCAGAATCAGGTTTTCATCATCGAATGCATGTAAAGATGGACAACAAGACTGCTCCCAAAAAGTGAAGTCAAGCAGAAGGGATTAAAACAGAAGTACAACTCAAATACATTTCTCCCAAAGATGGTTTTATGTCTTCTTGGGTAGTTCATTCTTCTCATAAGTTGAGCGTTAACTAGTTATTTTATGCTATGAAAATGTAGAGCATGAGCGCTCACTCTGTACAGCGGCTCCACTGCCCCGTCAGTACCACACAGACTCTGGGATCAAATAATGACAAAAGCACAATACGACAGCGCTCCTACCAGTGATATTCTGGATTCATTTGTATACATTGAGGGTAAGTGGAGACGAATCACCCATCTTCATCTTTGTCGATAGGTTCCACTTATTTGAAATTTGCCTTGGTGTTCTGGTGCAATGAGATAAATGTAATACATAGGAAAAATATAAGGAAAGATAAAAAGCAAGAAAAAGTCAAGATAACAGTATGAAAAAATAGTTTAAACCATTTGTAGGAAGGTGCCGAGTATTCACCACAGAATATGTAAATGTGAAAGATGATAATATATAAAAAAAAAGATGTAACGCATTGTGTCAGTTTGGATAGACCATATGTTAATGTAAAATGCACTGTTGTATTATCATAATAACAATAAAACAATAATACATTTATGAGTCTGGTTACATTACTGTATTCATCTGATAATTTCTCCATTTTCCTACAGTAGAATTTTACTCATCTATTAGTGTTTTATTGTTTTGGGTTTAAATGTTTGTGCACAACAAAGCATTGTGTAAATCGTTGTGAGCTTATTGGCCACAGCACAGGGACACCACGGAGAACACAACAAAGCAATAAGAGACAAAGAAAAGTGAAACTAGATGTGCTGCAGACACGATGTGCTCTGAATTACAAGTAAACAAACATTGATTTTTCCTCTTCGCCACTGACGAGTTGTTTATTTCAAGGAGAACAGAGCAGATATGATGATACGTGTTCTGAGTCAAGGGGGAAAAAAAAGTTGTGACTCAGTTCTTAAACTGGTACCAGTCTCAGTGGCTAAATGGTTAAGACTTTGTTTAGCAAAATGTGCGAATGCTCTACAGAGAGTAACTTAATTTAGGAAATTATGATGAATCATTACCTTGTGGTTGCACAGCTGGCGGCCCTGGGTCAACTTTGGGCTGCTCTACAGGCTTAGCGGGTTGTGATGGCAAAGGTGCAGGTTGCTGCTGTTGTGGCTGCTGTTGCTGCGTGTTGGGGGTTTGACACGTCTCTCTGACCACCAGTGACGTAGGCTTGTCTTTACAGTCCTGAAGCAGTCGAGCGGCCTGTGATGTGCGACAGGGAAACAAAAAGTAGAAGAGGGAACGTGACAAAACTGCATCTGAGGCCAAATTTAAAAGACAGATCAGGGGATGTTAGTATTTTTAATGTCAGCGACTCAAAAAGTGAAAAACATTAGGCTTGGAAAATATCACACCAGTGGAAAAATATAACACCAGGAATCCCAAACTCAGAGGATTCCTGGGTTTTTTCAACATGTATGTCTTGGAGTAGAAATGGATTCAGTGGGTGTTTTTGAAACCACAGTTTTTGTTTTGCTGGTTACCACTTGAGGACTGCTTACAAAACAAAGAGTCAGGATTTTAAGTAGGACAGAGAGTCTTGTCCTATTAGAAACAAATGGAGGACAGAATGAAATAATCACATTGGTTACACAATTCTGGAAATACACAAAATGGCTAATATTTTACTGCAAATACCCTCCTAAGTACCTTTTTCCTTGGGAGGGGGGAAAACGGGACAAAAGGAGGCACCTAGTGCACCATATTGTATTGTTAAGATGTAAAATGATTTTAGGATCCGGAGCCTTCTTTATTGACTTCCTCTGCCTGGCGTGCTCGGATTATGAAAAACAACAACAATTAGGGATCCTTCCTAATTAAAAAGCACTCATAATTAGTGCCACCCTGCACTAAATGTATGAGACAAGTTCCACCTTTATTTTTTTCAAGCTTTTCAAACAAGACCCTGAATGCTAACATCAGCAATCCTGCTTAACTCATTTGTTCAATACCTTGTTGTGTGTAGCTGTACTCACCGTTGGCTGTATTTGTAGGTTGATGGCAGTGAGTTGGACAGGCTGGGCTTTGGCATGGTTGAGGGAGGAGTGGAGGGCATGGGGGCTGATGGTGGAGTGGAAGATGGTGGCCTGCTGGCTGGGCGTGGAGGGTTGGTGTGGAGCAGGTTTGGGCAGTACGGGGACAGGGTGCTGTGATGGTTGAATGGAGGCCGTCTGCAGCAGCTGGCCCGTCGTCCTTTGGGAAGCTTGACTCTGATGAACCACAAACTGCTGCTGCTGCTGCTGCTGCTTGTGCTGCTGAACCAGGGAGTGAGGCTGAATCTGCGTGTAAGCTGAAATGAGAACATTTAATTTTTAAAATGTATGAATTCAGAGACAGGAACCAACTGCTGTCTTCACCAACCACATACACTCCTGTTGTGTCCTAAATTCAGGAGCCACTGACTACGAAATATGACTAGCTTGTCTTCTCATCTCTGAATATTTATGTCGCTGTGGCCACAGACCGGGAACAAACATCAGTGTTTTATCTTGTTACTCTACTTACTGACAACTACATGATGCTTTTATTTTGACATTAATAAAATCTACATTATTCTGTTACTGCTTCTTCGATGTGAGTCTTTACTGCTTTTCTTTACTTATCTTTAATATCCTCAGACTGTTGATTGGACCAAAGCAAGCCAAACTGTGATGACATCACAACCTATGGGACCTTGCCTCACCCTCCCCTATGGTGGCCCCTAAAACATGAAAGGCTTTCTGTGGAGCCAGGTTTGTGTGTTCTGGGCTACTACAGCAACGTGGTGGACTCTATAGCTGCGGATCGCTTCCCTGCTTTTCTTGATTGGTTGCCTTCGTTAATTGTGTTGGGGTGTTGGTAATAAAGAGGCAGAGCAGGGCGGGTCTTGCATGAAACCAGTGGGATGTAAGTCCTACATACATGTCCCAGTTATTACCAAAGTCATTCAGATTAAACAGGTCTAGTGTTTAACAAAGATTACATAATACACATTGTGTGCCACATGTTAATCAGGCATTCATCCCTTAAATAAGGTAATTCAGAAATGTCTTAACAGGCCACAGTTGCTAGAAACCACAAGCAATATTTATTTCATGTGTTCTCACAACTGTCTACTCTCAGCGTTTATCAGGGGCACTGAGAAATGTAGACGTCTGCACGAAAGACTTTGTTTTATAGCGTTCCCTTCACCTGTGTGCCCCCTTGTTGACAGGATGTAACATTAACAGCTTGTTGAAAGGTGCACAGAGAGGCCCAGTGTTGCAGTTCTGGTCTGACCATTACTCACAAATCGTTTCAAAATGGCCTGTCACCACCTGTCAGCGCTGTGTTGGGTAAAAAGACATCCTGAGCTCATAACTTGCCCCGAAGCCCAGGACACAGCACATCAATCTTGTATTGTGAGATCATGTGCGAGTGGGAGAGTGTTCAGCGGAAGCAGCCTGAGGCTAGTCTAATATTAGAAATGCCTCAGGAACGAGCATGCAGAGCCAACCGTCCATGACACTTTTTATAGAGTTAATGGTGAGTCAGCCTGTCGAAGCCCCTCTACAGCCTCCTTGATCTCTAACAACCCTACCAGGAAACAATAAGAACTAATTGGTTCGTTCTTTTTACTGAAACCCAAACGGGAAATTAGTTGCTCCTGCACCACAGTTGCTTCTGCTACATGGGCCTTGTGAACATGGAGGTGTGTTCGGTGATTTTAATAAACCCCCCAAATGAACTGCCAAGTACATCAGCATTTGTCTCAAATCCCCCTCACCCCCACCCTCCTCCTCCTCCTCCTCCTGTTCTTTTCATGATTTTTTTGTGTGGGATAGGCTCCATCTGGTTTCAAAGTTTCCCTGTGAGGCACTAACCACAGTCTGTACCCTGCTGTGGAATATATAGACATTTCTATCCAGCAGGGTTGTCACGTCATTAGTTCATTTAATGCTACAGGAGCCACTAAAAAGTGCTTTCTTTTTCACATGCTGAGACACAGAGCAACACACCAGCAGAACATTTGGTTAGCTCTGGCGTACAGGCAAGACCTCCCTTCATTTAGTATTGACAGTGTTCAGAGCAGGATGGATATCAGGCTTGAGTGGGTGGACACGGCGGGCAGCATGATAATCAAAGATGTTCGCCTGCAAGATGGTTCATGCTTGAAAAGCAATTTAAACAGACACTTCAAGCGATAATAGCCTCCATCAGTTCAGCAGCTACGCCTAAGGGTGGCAAAAAGAATTGATTATTAGATGCATCACGATTTCCCTTCTTGAAAAATTCAGCATCAATGCGCAAAACTTCCTTCATCTGAATTTTAAAGCAGTTCTTGGAAAAAACTATTTTCTTTAAATTGAAGGTTATGTATGACAGACAACACAATATTTAGGATGAGGAGACATAAAAAAAAACCTTGGTGAATGACCTTGGTAGAACACCTGAAACGATTAGTTGCTCATTAATTGACAGATAAATAATCTGCTAGTATTTTGATAATGAGCACCAGGTGCAGCTGAGGCTGATGGAAACGTCATTAAGTTTTTGTGGGCATTTAGTCATAAATCAAAGTGATGAATAAACTAAAACTTTGACTAAATAACGACTTTAGATTAGAGTTGTAATGAGAAGTTGATTAATGGATTAGCTGTTAACTATCAAATTAATGGCCATGAATAAGAGATTTGTTTTTCTCAATATTTTATTTCAGTTGTTTGATTTTTCTAAAGAAGAAAACGGTCCCAATTCTTTGATTCTAGCTTTTCAAATGTGAATATTTTTCCTCGATGATAGTAAAGTGAATATCTCAGCGTTGTGGACAAAACGAGACATCTGAGGACGTCATCTCAGGTTTTGGGAAACACTGATCGATATTTTTCACCATTTTGTGGAGAATAAAATGATCAATAGATTAGTAGATAATGAATGTAAGTTGTTAACTAGGTTAGTACCTGAAAACTGCTTTTCGTTCAATATAATCCACATTCAAGCAAATATAAAAACACTGATTGCAGCATTATCTACACTTGTAATGGTAATTAAAGTAAATTCACCTGATGCTTTCATGGTGGATAAATGATTATACTGTTGTAAATGTCGTCTTAAAACCAGAAGAATTGCCACATGAGAGTCACAGCCCATCAAGAATTGCTTTTTAATCGAACAGTAGCAGCTTTAACCATGAGATAGTAAGAGATTCTCAGCCCCAGTCTGAGAGAAGGAAGGGGATTTCTAAATCCGTTCACACCGGATACAACCAGCCCTCTCCATGAATCCTGACAACTTTCTCAAGACCTTAATGAGGAACAGAGAGAAGTCTTGGAAGACAGGGGGGAGACAGGGGGGTGACAGGGGAATTTATGTGAATGCTACCCCCCCTCGATGTCTTGGATTATGGACTGAATGACTCAGACCCCGCGCCCACACACATATATATACACACACACGCAAACGCAATCGTGGCCTCCACTCACTTCTCTTCCCCTGAGTTAGAAGTCAGAGGACTTCTTACTCGAGTGCTGTTTCACAATCTCCCCGAGGTTGACGACAGTAGACGTTCCTGTTGAGTTTGTAGCACCAGGCCTCTGGAAAATCCCCGAGTTTCCACATTCTCATTGGCTGCCACTTTAGTTTCATGAAGCACATTCCGACTTAAAACAACAGAGCTACGGCACGCCTTACACCATCTTTCCTCACTTTGAAAAAAAAAATAATAATAATAATTAGGTTTGGTGATACTTTATCATGCAGCCAATAAGGCAGCACAAGCTAAATTAAGCAGGAGCCTCAACTGTTGCACCATGTTCTAAGGGAAACACAGTGGCAGGCTGTCGGGAAGAAAACCAAATACTTTCCAAACATCTGAGTAGTTTAGCAGTTGTACACTGAAACGCTGCAGTAAATGTCAGTTAAATTTAACCCTAAAAGACAATCGGGCAGATTTCTAGTAGTTGAGTCAAGCTGAAGTCTCGGTTTTCATTTAAAAAATCCGGTTCCACCAAAGTTTTTTTTTTTTTTTTAATATTCAAGAGAAATTGGCAACCGACGCTGCTGTTATCAGCTACTTAAATTTGCCAAGACACAGGCTGTGCGCAGATCCCCTCCTTTAATCTGCGAGAATGGTGCTTCTGGGGATTCCCCGCTGTGTTTTTTATAGTAAGGTGCAGGCTGTTTCCTGCCAAGAACTGGTGATGACAAACGCTTACTGCAACAAGCCAGACGGCCTAACATTTGTTTCCAGCCCAAATTCTATTCAAGGGAAAGTGACTCTTAGCATCTGTCATGTTCACAGTAACAGAGACATTGCTCTGAAATTATCTGCCATCCGAGATGAAAACTGTTGACCAAAAATAGCAGAAACAATGCAGCATGCCTCCTCTACTGTTCTGTTCTGTTCTCTCAGATCAGGACAGACTGATTTCTGTGGAGTCAAGTTCAACACTTACAAAGAAAGGTGTGTTTGAATTACAATTGCTGCAATGTAGTTACTGACACAGTCGCAGAGTTATTTCTAACTACTGAGCATCTTTAACCTCTTCACTGGGCATGTCATCCGTCAAACCTTCATCCTGCCTTCAAGTCGTGTCAGAACTGTCAAATTCTGTCATTATCTATTCATTTATGTTTGGTAATTCTGGCTTACTCTACAATTATACTGAGAAATGTGCGCCTAGTATTCCACTGATGATCGAGAGCAAAAAAGTGATGTAGCACAGACGTAATGTAACTACAAGGTGATAACTGATGACTTCCCAAGGACTTTTTCAATGGAGGTAAATAAAAATCAAGTCATCATATTTATTGATAAATTATAAAAGGCAACCTCCATGTAAAGATGGAGCAGGCATGAATCACAGCAGCTCAACAACACAGCCGCCGCACACTGAACATGAAGCCAGAAGCATATGCGTAAAGCTTTCAACTTGGCAGCTACACTAAAGATTTTGGCTTTCAAAAAGGTGTAAATAACAGCTCTTCAAATCAATTTGGGATCTCGGGGCTTCCGGGGACTTAGTTATGCTGGAGGAGCTGCATGGAGCCTTTTATTTTTTCCTTCACGTTTTTAAACAAATACATATCTGCTGTAGTTGTTCAGGAGAATGCTGCAACAATGTTTTGCTGTTAAGCACCAAAAATGGTTTGTGGACTATGAAGGGTGAGTAGATAATGACAGAATATACATTTTTGAGTGAACTTATCCGTTAACAATGCCACAAGTACTGATGTGTTAGAGACGGCCAAATTATATTTACCGCCTACTTGAAACCAGGGTTATCAATAGTGGTTAGGGTTAAGAAATTACCACAAAACACTTATCACCAGTGAAATCTCTGGTTTCCTGATGCTAACTTGTCTCTTCTACTGGCCATAACAAGCCACTGAACATCAATCATGTACATAGCTGGATAATTTTGTTTGTTTTTTTTCAAGAGACAGTGGCTTGTCAGGACAAAAAGTTTTCTCTCTGATTTCATGCTGGAAATCAAAAGTAGACAATGACCCAGTCACAGTCGAGTTGAATCCGAGCTCTTAACCCAGCCTGAGTCCCATCAGCCAGCTTCTCCTTCTCCTGATCCACAGTGAATTAACTCCCCAGCATCTCATGTGAACACCTGTCCCTCATGGCCTGCTGCTACGGCAACCCACGTTAATTTTTTCAGGCAGCATGCAACCAGATTTTCAGCTTCCATCCTCCCTTTCATTTTATGTGAATCCATTACTGCAACAAAGCAAGACACAGTTGTGCACTGACACGCTCAGATAATCCCTACTACCCCCCCCTCCCTTACCCAGACACTCTCTCACACACAAGCACCCAAACATACACACTCATCTGAATAGGCAGATACAAACAACAGCATGTACTGTAGTGTATGTAAGATTTCCAGTCATATACACACACTCCTAAAACATATAAATGCACATGTTACATGCATACATATAGTTTTAGGGTCTTTCTCAAATATACTATTTCAGGAGAAGTGATGTCTTATCGTCTACACCTTCTTGAAAATGAGATGATGAAACTGAAGGGCTTATCCTGCAAACAAACTGGACTTAATTTGATTTAATCAGCTTGCACTTCTGGCATATTCACAGCCATTCACACTCAAAAGGAGAAAAAAAAAAAAAAAAAAACAGCTGCTGACT
This sequence comes from Acanthopagrus latus, assembly GCF_904848185.1. NCBI lineage: Eukaryota > Metazoa > Chordata > Actinopteri > Spariformes > Sparidae > Acanthopagrus > Acanthopagrus latus. Next base: position 7,939,529 of record NC_051044.1, on the reverse strand, counting down.
TTCAATTACACAGTAAGTGGTTTAGAAAGACTCTTGCGTGGCAGTGAGCTTTTCACAGCTTCTAATTCACAAAGCAGCTCGACGGTTTCCGACACAGGCCAACACACTGTCTTTAATACGGCTGGTTTCACCCCGACAGTGACTGAATGGGTTGCTGATGCAGGCCCTGACATGTCACACTCACAGCCAAGAGAAAGATACTAAAAATGCCAAGTGTAAAAACTCTTTCCTTATCTAATCTTACTGTGACCATGAAAGCACATTTCTACTGTATACAGTGTATGACAGCTGCCTGAAGCCCAAAGTCTATCTTAAGGTTTGAACTGAATTTATCTGCCCACAAAAATGAAAACAAACAAGCTGTGGTATATTGAATGTCAGTGTCTGTACAGAAATAACATGGAGGCTTTCAAAAAAGGCAAACCATTTACATTTAACATGCTTCCTGTAGACTCTCTGTCTGTGAAAACCAGAGTAAGAATCTCCAAACATGTTGGCAACTCTGTGAGGCTGAACTTAGCATTGAGCTCAAAGCAGCATTGTGCCGACCATCAGCATGGAATTTGGTCTAATGATGATGTGACGGTGATGAAGAAAAAGTCAGGGGATATCATGAAAGTCAAAAGAGTCTGTCCTCAGTACACCATGGATGTCTGTTAAAAAATGTCATGGCAATCTATTTATTAATGGTTGAGATAGTTCAGGTATGGACCATTGGACCAATATTAGGGGAGCACAAAGTGGATATGCTGTCTTAAAATGAAACTAAATATTTCATTCTGTGTTTTGTTGTTGATCAACCAATCGCTGGAATAACTGATCAACAAATATGTTAGACTATGTAGTTAAGTATTTAACCAAGCATTAAATGCCCTCTTTTAGTTTGTGAAACTTGTCAAAACTTAATGTCGCAGACAAAAGATGGTGAGTGCTCAGTAAGGGTGAACCTATCTATTTAACTTATTGACAACATAGCTGGAATTCATTTCAGTTTGACAACTAATCGACTGTTTGTCGCAGCTCTTGGTATTCATGTTGGATACGTGTTAGGGGATCAACTATTAATATTTTTTAGTATTATATCAATTGATTATTCTATAAAATTAGTTTTTTACACTTTCAATGTGATGTCTCTGAATCATTTTTTTTGTTTGACCTACAGTTCAAAACACATTCTATCAAACAAGCGGCAAACAGAAGCAAATTATTAATGCACAAACCAAACATTATATGCCTTTATGAGAGAGTTTGTTTCTGTGGGAGTCTGGGCCCTGATGCAAGCACTGCCAGGATCCACTTCACATGTAAGAGAACTGGACACTAACATTATTTGAGCTTTTCAGTCGGGGTGGTTGCAGACTCCACTCACCTGGAGCGATCAGGGGCTGAGTACTGACAGCTGTGACACTGCGGCTCATGTTTATAGCTCGGACTTCTGTGACTACCACGCCGTCCCCCTTCTTCCCTCCTTCAGAAGAAATGTCGGAGGAGCCGGCCTTCCCTCCTGTGGACGCCTGCGTTCCTTGGCTGGGATTCTTGATCAGTGAGGCAGGCTGGATGGGCACAGGGCTCTGCTTCAGGCTGAGAGCCTGCAGGGTCTGAGAGGAGGACGTGGTCGCCACCTGCTGGCCACGGATGGCCAGATTCTGGACTTGATTCTAAGAGAGGTGGAAAGATTGAAGATTATTGACACAAGGTGTTTCACAAAGTGGGCAAGAGCTGTGTTTATTACAAAATAAACCAATACTGATTTACTTTTTTGTATTACCCAAGGCTTTCGATGGGAAACAAAATAATCATTGGTTGTGAATGCAGGAGGCATTAACGTGTTCTTCTGTTCACAAAATTCTCTATTCTTATTATTATTAGTGTGAATGAGAATTCACACTATTGTTCTCTGAAAATTAATATTATTCATGATTCTGGACGTTGTTTGGCTCGCTTCTTCTCCAACAAAGTTTGAGAAACCATTCAAATGTCAAAATGTTCAGCTTTTTCAGGAAATTATTGCTTGTGTTTATTTCTTTTCCGTCTTTCATACTTTTGGAAATATTCAGCTTTTTCTGCAAAACTTTTCCTATTGATCCTTCAACTATCAAAATGTTCAGCTTTTTAAGCTCTTTCACTTTTGCACTTTCCAGCTTTTTAACTTTTCAGCTTTTTCAGATATTCAGCTTATGAAAAAAATTATTGTTGGGACTAAGTGGGAAAATCTTCAAATCCTCTTCAAAACTCATCGACTTTCAACCTCATCGTTCTGCCTTTTCAGCTCTGTCCATACATTCAGCTTTAGAGCTGTTTTAAAGATCTTACTTACTTACTTGTTTTTAAAGCCCAGACTAGTCAGGCTCCTGCCTATATCCGTCACCTGCTTTTACCATATGAGCCTGTACACTGCCTGAGATCTGACGGCACAGCTTTGCTTATGGTCCTGAGGTCCCGCCTCATCACAAAAGGTGACCGGGCCTTCGCTGTTCGCGCTCCACAGCTATGGAACTCCCTGCCTGGCAACCTCAGACAGGAAAGCTCAGTGGCTTCTTTTAAATCTCTTCTAAAGTCTTACTTTTATCAATTGGCCTTCTCTTGATTCTGAACTTCTAATTTATAAGTCCAATTTTACTTCTCTTGGTGGTTTTATTATGTTGTCAGGCAACTGTATTTGTTATGTTTTATTTCTGTTTTGTTCAGCTTTCAAAATGTTCAACTTTTTTAGCCCATTCAGCCTATTACTTTTCAGCCTTTGTGTCTTTTCAGCTTCAGCTTTTTCTGCAAATTCTTGACCATTCATTCTTAGTTTTGTGCATTTCTGGCAAGTGTTTTCCATTCAGAAGATTTCCAAAATCACTTAAGCCATTTGCATTCACACTGTATTTTCACAGGCAATTTTTCTAGTTATCATTATTAGATCATACTGAGCCTCAGTCACCACTTAGAAAGCGACTGTGTGAGGGTCCCATCGAGTATAATTACAGCCCGCACAACTCTTGTTGCCATGGGCTGATGAGTGTTTTTAAGAAAATCAGGAGCAAAGTGGTTTCGTTTTCAGCACTGGCTTTTCATCATTTTGCAATGTTGGCACTAAAGCACAGTTAATTAAGTGCCAATAGACTTAAATCAGAACATTATTTTAGTCTTTGTGATGTGGCACTTGAAGACAGACAACCTTCAAATAATCAAAGGCTCCACAACAGTTTGCACTGTCTGAACATCAATTCTCTAATTCTCAAATTAGATATTCTCAAACTATTGCACTATTGTAGACGAAATGTGATGAAGATGTTATTTCAACATCTGCCTCAGTTTATAAATTAAGAAATGCCTTGATAGAAAAAAATAAATAAAAGTTTTCTGAAATTGGTCGTTTCATATAACCAAAATTACTAAATTTTACTCAGATTGCAGAGCTTTATAATCAAAACAAATGTAGCTATATGAGATCTTGAAAACATTTATTGATTTATATAATTGACGTTATTTTTCTGTAGTCCGCAGCATCTGAGTGGTGGAGGAATCACTCAGCAGCCCAGGGATGACAAATGCGGGTGTCTGAGCAAGTCTCTATTGGATCAGTGTGGATCTCGGCGTGAGAAGAGCTTCTGGAACCATTTCTTCTTTTTCGTCCTCTGGCTTTCTTTCTCCTCCCACTTCTGCTCCTTTTCTTGAAGAGTCTTCCGAAGATCCTCTGTGGTGTGAATGAGGGATGTCTTTGACTTCTGCCACTCCTCTTGATGACCCTGCAACTCCTGCTCAACATTACTCAGAGCAGCCACAAGGGTGTTGTTCTTGTGTTTCTGCTCGTCCAGCTGAGCTCTGGATTTCTCCGTCTCCTCCAGCAGAGAGGATTTCTCCTGCTGCCAGCAGAGGCGCTCAGTCTCCAGCAGATTCTCTGCCTTTTTCAGGACAGATGTAATCTTCCTGGTTTCCACTCTGTGTTCCTCAAGCTGGGCTTGATGGGAAGCCTGAGCATCCTCCTTCTCCAGTTGCAGAGTCTTCTTCAAGTCTTCTATGGCCTGAATGAGGGATGTCTTTTCCTGCCGCCACCCAAGACGATGGCTGTTCACGCTTCTCAGAGCAGCCACAAGGTTGTCGCTCTTGTGTTTCTGCTGATCGAGCTGAGCCACACAGAGAACTCTGGATTTCTCCATCTCCTCCAGCAGAGAGGATTTCTTCTGCTGCCACCTGAGGCGCTCGGACTCCAGCAGATCCTCTGCCTTTTTCAGGGCAGATGTGATCTTCCTGGTTTCCACTGTGTGTTCCTCAAGCTTGATGGGAAGCCTGAGCTCTATCCACAGCCTTGCTGTTGCAGAGTCTTCACATCTTCTATGGCCTGAATGAAAGATGTCTTTTCAAAATCTTGGCCAATTACCACAAGGTGGCGCTCTTTAAATTGAAGTGTTTTATATCTCCACATTGGTAGGTCGGATTAACACGAAACTTGGTACAATTATTGATACTGCCCTCCTGAGGTTAGATGACAAAAGGTGTTATCAGGGGACTTTATAGCGCCCCATGGAATCTTAAAAATCCAAGCCCCATCTCCTACATGCACATACATGTATCACATTCAGTATGCATATGTATCATGACCAGATGTACAAAAAACATTGGGATATCAAACTGTCGTTCCAACAGGAAAGTCGGCCATTTTGATTCAAATTTCTCATTTCACCCCCATCGTGATTCATTTCCATGCCCCGTACTTTCACAAACTCCCCCTACAGATTGAACACCTCAGACTTCCAATTCACTCAGTATCATCCTCAAACCTTGAACATGAAAACATATCAGAAGCTTTCGCCTGTGTCAAACATGGTGGGTGTCATGGTGCCACCGACTTTCATGCTTCACGATCAAGCATCAAGTCCCTATAACTTCTCCATACAATTTCCCATGTACACCAAATTTACCATACATGTATACGATGTTGCCCTGAATACCTGCATGCATCAATACTGTGTCATATCCATAGCACCACCCACTGGACACAGGAATTCAGACATCCTATTTACATGACAACCTCAAGTTCTTCAGGAATTGCCTTCTCTAGTTAAGATTATACCCTTAATATCAGGGTAGTGAAGTAAGAACAAATCATTTTTAGCCATTGATTGCATTGGATTTCCAGTTGCAATTCTATTTGCCTGAAAGTGAGAATATCTTCCTGTTACCTACCTGTGAGGAAGACTGTGTGGAGCTCTCTGACTGGACAGCCGTCACTGTGGCCGTTGGAGTGAAGATGAGCTGTGGGGACAGAGGAACAGCCCGGCCCAGACTCCTGGCCACCTGCACCAGGTTACTCTGTTGGGCCTGGAAAAGCACATCACACACACAGTAAGTCAGAAAATGCCTTAAGGATAGGGTACCTCTGTCATCTCCAATAATAAGGAGATATAATGATAAAATAATTCCAGAAATAAAGAGTACAAAAACAACCATCAAGCACACAAACGATTCTGTGAATTATTTCAAACTGAAATCATCCTATTCATGTGTTTCTGACAGAATGTACTATGAGTTTGATCCCTTTTCTTCCCATGACATTTATCTTTTGAATCTCCATCTTTAGAACAAAACAAACTTGTGCTACAGTTAGTTTGTAAACATATACTGACACTCTTTTAAACTTCTAATTGGCATATGTGTAGAAAAAGCAAGTGAGAGGACTATACCACAAATAAAAGCCATGGCAATCCATACTGACAAATGTGTTTTACAGTGTGCCAGAAGCATCACACAAATCTGACAATGCTTTGTACTTGCTCATAATGAGGTGGCAGGAACAGTCTGTGTGCCAGCTGCACGATGGATGGCAAATTACAGCTGACAAGTTGCCCACAACCAGCTGCACCAAAATAGACCAATAAAGACTCTCGTCCGTTTGAAAACAATTTAAGATTACCTGTGACCTCCCAAAATGTTTCCTGAGCATTCACGCACATTCAAGACATTCCCTTCTGTGTTTGCAATCAGCGCTCTGGGACCAGAGAGATTATCTTGACCACTTCCTCCCACGCCATTTACTATGGCAGAGCAATCACACACACATATAACACACACACCCAATCCCAAAACACACATTTAGAATGTGCTTATTTATTCAAGCAGTGTGTGTGAGGTTGTATTTATGCAGATATGCACATTCGTGTAAATGTGCCACTGGCTATGCTCCTTGTGTCTATAGTCTCACCATCTGTGCACGCAGGTACATCTGTGCCTGGCTGGCTGTGAGAGTGGGGCTGGATGGGCTGCCCAGCAGAACAGCCTGCTGGGATATACTGGTGGGAGTGGAACTAATACTCTGGGCCCGGCTGATCAGCTGAGCCGCCGCTGGGGACGTGGTCAGGTTGATCTACAGGGAGAAGATTAACAGGATAATAAGGTTATATACATTTTTGATGTCATTACTCCAGTAACCTTTAAAAATGTGTAGATTATATATATTTATTATCTGTTACATTTTTTTAACCCCAAAAAAAAAGAGAGAGAGAGAAGAAGTACAATGCACAGAGCTGCTAGTGTGGCGCCTAGTTTCTCCAAAGCATCCTGGTGCTGAAATCAACTTAGTTCCATGACAATCTAATGGACAAAGATAACTTAAACTCTACAGGCTCTTGGGAGACTGACCAAACACTCAAAAATGCACTTACCGTAGCCTGAGTAGATCCTGTTTGCTGGGATGAAGTGCCGTTCTGCGAAGAGCTTTGCCGGCCAGCTGCGATACTGGCCTGTCTCGAGGCGAGAAAGAGAGAGAGAGAGGCGGAGGAGTGAGAGAAATTTAACATTTCCTGAAACATGTCTTGCAGGAGGTCAGCCATAACAGAATCAACTTAACACTGTGAAAATGATTCTTTGATGTGATGACCATTTGCTGACCTGCTGTACAGCAGCCAGGCTCTGAAGCTGAGCGGTGCTGAGGCTGTGCTGCTGCTGGAGGGCTGCGGTTTGCAGCATCAGATGCTGTTGCTGAGCTGCATACATCTGCTGCAGGTACTGTGCTGCTGTGTTGGGCTGTCTGTGTAACGCCTGCTGGAATACCTGCACATAGCAACAGACACAAGACAGAGTGGGTTGAGTAACATAAATTAAATTTAATCAAACTCATAGAAATTCAGAGACTCAGTTCCATTGATGAACAACCACAGATCACAGGTCTAAATCCTGCATGAAACATCAATACTGTTTCCCCTCTCTCTCTTCATCATCAAAACACACCTGCTTCACTCCCACACTAAAAAAAGATGCTGCCTTCAAAACATCCAGCAGTAGAAGGTATGCTGGTGGCACCTCAAACCTCACACCGAAGTTACAGAGCAGAGCAGTGAACATAAAGTAACACTCGCAGCTCTTACACGCATATGTGTTGGGAATACAAGAATGTGGGGCCATTTTTGGGTGACGTCTGTGCTGCTCTTAGCACGTACTGGATGTTGCTGCGCCATGCTGTCTCACTGTGCTGGTCTTAAATGATAGCTCACCACTGGAGGGGGGGTCATCACTAGGTTTTGAATTTGTGTTTGTTTTGCTATTTTAACCATGTTTTGTTAGAATGAATTTGGAGCAAAAATATATATATAAAAAATATATATATATCCAGAGACCGTTTTGTGTTTGAATCACACCAGCTGCAATGTTCGTCATCATGCTGACATTGCAACCCACGACTACACAGTAGTCATTACAACATTATTACATTAGTGCTCAGTACACATGGGTCGGATCACACCTCTCAGCTAGACATCCATAATGTTTCCTCATAGTGTCCTGCCGTTTAGCTGACAAAAATCTGTCCACAGTCTGACAGTAATATAGACATCTGGTGAAATACTCAAAACAGTTTCGTAGAAAAAAAGTGTCGCCAGTAACACATTTTGTTAATCGCAAGACAATTAGCAACACTAGGAGCTATTGCCCCTGCTTAAAAGCCCCAATGCCTCTGAATGTTACTGAAGCAAAATGTTTTGTTTGCACCTATACAGTATTACAGAAAACAGTCATTTCAGAAGGATAGCACTGATCCAGTAACTGAAAGAGATCATATCAAGCGGGCAGAATTTTAGAGGCAAAGTCATCTTCATCAGGGTTAGTGAATGACTGCCTGTGTTCACTGCAGTTTTATTGCAGGAGACACAATTGTTTTTAGCATATTTCTGATTCATATGAAATGCAAATTGAAGGGGCCATTTATTCATTTTTATGTAATTAATGTATCATTCCAATTTGATTCAACAAGTAACACAACCAAATTCTAATCACAGCTGGTTGAAATAGGCTTTGTATCATTACAAATTAAACTGGATGATGTTTGTAATTGTTCATTGACTGTTAATCTACATAAGTATCATATACATATATATACACAAGTATATATAAAACCAGTCCCTCAATCATTTCCTGCAACAAAAGTCAACAATTCCTTGACCCAATTAAAAACAGAGCTACACCTCCAATCCATTTAAAATGACGGTCCTCACCCTTCACCTCTGAAAGTGCCCTCAGCTTTGTTGCCAGGTAACCAGAGAGGATGTTGACCTGTGGTTCGTGGTGTCACAGAACCTTCCGGACCCACACCTCTTGGAATGAGGGTGAAATTAGCAGAGACGCACTGCAAACATGCATTCAGCGCTCATTGACCATAAATGACCAGTGGCCCTTTAAGCCTGGCGACAATACTGTTTGCCTTTAAAGTGTCAGCAGGCTGAGTTGAAGAAAAGAGGAGCTGAATGTAACAAAAACCCTGCTGTCAAAGCATCAACGCTGAAGGTTGTGTGGACCTTATTCAGGGAGAGGTTAAGCCTGTGTAGAGGCTTATCCCCGGGTCAAAGGGTCAAGAGCACTAAAGCACAGAAAGCATTCCTTCCTTCAAATCAGACACACCCTGTGTGTATCAACCGTTTATTTGAGTTTCCTCCATCGGTATTTAGCTCAGGAAGACGAACGCCTTTTATTCCAATCATTTACTGAGCAAATTAATCATCAAGCACAAGTTAAAGAGAACAACTGAGGCCTGTATGTTGCTTTATTCACACCAACAGAGGGCAGCAGTGAAACATAAAGTAACTCAACTTCTGAGCATGAAGATTATACATGTGGTTTAAGTGTGCCTGCATGTAGTAATGCCCCGGCTTCACATCAAGCCCACTCACCTGCACTGTTTGTCGGTCAGGTATCCCACTGTATACAGATATCTGAGGCACTGCCTGTCTTCCTGTTGTTGTGCTACTCGTAGTACTGCTAGTGTTACTACCACCACTGCTGCTGCTACTACTATGACCACTGATAGCAGAAGTGGTAGCAGTAGTAGTAGTAGCATTAGAGGTACTACTACTGCTGGCAGCTGTGGTGGTGGATGTGGAGGAAGTGGTGGTGGTGGTCCCGGTACTGTTGGCCGTGGAGGCAGGGGCCCCCGGCTCGCTCTCCATGGTGCCCTCTGCTCTTCTCACCTTTGACCCGCGGCTCTTCTGAATGGCTCTCCTGTGCCTGAAGAGGGAAGAAGGAGAGCACATGAGAAACAAAAAAAGAGCACAATATCCCCCTTCTTTACCACAAACCAAAGAAAATGAAAGGTTTCTCTCAAGATGGGAAACTCCAACAGACAAGGAAAGAAACATCTGTCAGAGAAACAAAATAATGTACAGCTCAACTTCAAGGAAATGTGAGTCCAGCAACACATCAATTCATTTGATGTGATAATGAAATCATAGGAAGAGGAGGTGAGTGCGAGTATAAAGACATCTATAGGAACTGCAACTGAAGATTATTTTCATCATTAATGAATATGCTGACGGACTGATTTAATTATTCAGTTTAATATCATATATAACAAAGGGAAGCATTAAGTCTGCTCATTTTGGAAGCTGGAATCAAAGAGTGTTTTCATTTTTTTGCTTGAAAAATGACTAAAAACAACCACTGATTCAATTTCAAGTTCAGACTTTTTTTCCAGGCACAGAAGTCAGTCTGACCAAGCATACAAAGCTTCCATTTCTGTTCTCTGAACAACACGGAAACTCCCCGAAGCCGTATTCAGACCAAATCGGGATTCGCGGTGACACATAAAATAGACGCTGTCAATACAAGACAAAGAAAGACAGACACGTGCAGAAAAATTCAGCAGTCCACTTAATTGCTCTGAGTTTCTATTATGCTTCATGGCGCCTTAAACAACATCGTGCTGCCAGGAGACTGCAGAGGAGTATTTGCTCCTATGACTGGAAAAAGAAACCAGGTGCTATCCAGGCGGAGTTCAAGGCTGAAATGATGATTCTCTCACAGTTGTGTCCTCCCACACCACCACACAACCATGATCTGAAGGAGGTGAAATCTGTGTGTTTTGTACCATAATTGCCATCTACATTTTGTTGTTGTTGGGTCATGTCCTTGTTTAGTTGTTTAAGAAAGAGAAGCATTTTGTGTCTTTCTGTCCAAAGATTTGACTTTATGGGTATTCATGCATTTAATGAATGTTAAATGCAAATGGACTCATTACTGTGAATGTGTAAAGTACAGCATTACAAAATTCTGCAGTAGGACTAAGTAGGATCAACTGGGAAAATGAATGATTCTTTTGAAGTCTGTTTATTTTGCATACACAGAAATATTATCAGCTAAATTCAGGAGCCTATTCAAATAAACTACCCCGGCACTGTTCCGAGAACACAGGCGGAACAGAAACATAATACAAACGTGTCTGACTTCATTCTTTCAAAAACAAAAAGTGAGGCATGGCAGAACAAAGCTGGTTAGAGAGGCATATGAAAATGCTATTCATAAAGCTAATGAAATCCAGTGATTTATGCATAAAGAAGGCTCAGTGTCTGCTGGCTAACAACCCTAAATTATGTATCTTACACACTGGAGTGTTTCATATAAACAAAAAAAATGCACATTTGTTGAAAGCTAATTGGGAAGGCAGCAGAGGCTGTTCTAAATATGACTGAAACGCCCCAGACTGTGATACAAACACATCAATGCATTTAACATGAGAATCAGCCTAATTATTGTCCAAATTCTGATCAGTCTTATTCTTCATCTTATAACGATCAGCTAATGGATAAGTACTGTGTCAAAAGCCATCTTTACGTGACATACAGCATCTCAGACTTCTGACTAAATTTCTTCGCGTCAGTCATGAGCATGGAAGAGAAGAGACCGAATGATTAAGCCCCCCTTCAGTAAAAGCCTTTTTAACGCTGGTCCCCTGGTGCTCTACTATCCATTAGCACAGAGGGAGGAAGGTTCACGGCTCTCGAGGCAGATGAGATGGAGGGGGCCTCAGCATGACAGGTGATAAGATGAGATGAGGAAGGCAGCAGACACAGGATGCTTCCTCTGTGAAGTTTTCTTGAAAGAATACGAAGAAAGTTCAGAAGCCAGTGACGAAGCAGAGCTCTAACAGAAGAACATCGAGAACTTGAGAAGCTAGTTGTGTAGAGGAGGGGGTGGGATTCAAACGGCATGACAGCTGATGTAACAGAGCTGAAAAGAGAGGCCAAAATGGGGAGGATGGAATTTCTAGCCTTGAGGTTAGAGGTGTGTGCACTAAGTTATAGAGGGGGAGTGGGCTGGAAGGAGACAAGAACGAGCGAGGGGTGAAGGGGCGAGTGAGCAGGTTGAGGATTTCAAACAGCCTGGCGTGGAAGGAGGGTTTGATGGAAGTAATTAAATAAGAAGCGAAGCTGCTGCCATGCCGCAATTGTTAAGCTATTTCCTCCTCCTCCTCATTATTCTTTTGAACGGATTAGGGGCCAAAGCACAGCTCTATAGCCCACTTATGCTCCAAAGCAGGCTTGGAAACAAACTGCAATCTGACTAAACCATATGCTGCTCCTTGAAATGGCAAAAGCAGAAGTGCAATAAATATCTGAGTAAACAAATCAGTCACTGAATGAGAAAAGGGATGGAAAAAGGACTTTGAAATACAACTTTAGATGCTATGAATAAGGCAGTTAGTCATCACAGAGCTGGGTGATATTGCCTAAATATTTTAGGTGATACAAAGAATGTTTTGTTATTGTGAAATCTTCTCTTTTTGAACTTTACAAATGTCAGGACGGGGCGACAAAATCAAATATAAGGATATGTTTGACCAAATACCTTGAGATCAACATCACGTCAATATTCTATGGATGAGTTATGTGGATATTAGAAATAGAGTTGGTAAAAGCATTTATTAGAACAAGTCGAACGGCCTTGTAAATTGAGAAAACACTTCACTGTAATGCAGCCTTCAAAACCAGGACAAGACAACCGTTAAGTCATATCACAATATATAAGGATACTCAAAATCTGAGAAAACAATTATAGAATATAAATATATATTTCCCAGTCCTTCTTCATCCTTTCTATTTCAGTTAAAATGCATTGACATGCACAACAGAACGAAACTTGTGGACAGTATTCTTTAAGCAGGAATGTCTGGCCTCATTAATTATATGAGAGCTATCTAAATAAAACTTGAAACACCAAACCAAGCCACAAAATCCCTGTAAAGGGAGATTGACAGACATTATTCAATTTAGCAAAAACAAAGGAACCACACATTTGCATTCTGCAATGCCTGTGGTGAATTTTAAAATTTCATCTCTACATAACTGGCTGTGAAAAAGCGGAAATTTTGTCAGGCAGAGTGGTTTTCTGGTTGTAAACAAAGCACCGTCGCTGCCAAAGCCTGCCTGCCTGCCTGCCTGCCTGCCTGTACACAGTCATTAGCCTACATCCCAGAGTCTCCTTCACCTCATGTATGGAGAGGGGAGGGAATCCCCTCTGGTAATGATGCCTTCAGACCCTGTCTTTCTGAGAGGAGTCACCCATCCATCAGTGAAGGGGGTGCGAATGGGATCACCCCCCACTCAAATCCTTAACCCCACTTCCACATCTACAAGCTCCGATTTGATTTGGAGAAAAAACCATGGTACCCATGAAAAAGTGGTGGAGCCAGTGTGTTTGGGAGCACATCAAAGCAGCGCCAGCAGCCTGTAATACATCGCAAAGAGCTGGTCAACAACATAACAACACAATTTCAACTATTTGCGCCCTTCAAAAGAGAGCATATTGATCGACTCAGCTGGCATTACAAGACCGCAAGACCCGACCGTCAGATTTGTGTCTAGAGGATTTGCATAGCCCGCAGGAAGATGAGAGCTGTTAAGAGACTGTCAGACAGACTGGCTGTCTCTACACAGCTTAGATCACTATAAGAGAGTGCCGGAGCCTCCATCAGTATCCATCCGTTAGTCTGCACATAGGAAAACTCTGATGACCCACATTAAAAAAAATACCACAAGAACGCACGTGTCAGCTGCACAAATCGATTGATGTGTGATAATGGCTCCAAGATCCCGCAGAGAGATGTATGTTTATGTGTATGTTTGTGTGTGTGTGAGTGTGTGTGTGGAGAGGTACTCCGCTGCTGAGACAAAGCCCCCTAACCCTGATGCTCCTACCTCCTCCGGCCCCCCCAACGCGATGCAGGGGTATGATGCCCCATCCCCCGGGAGCGTGCTGTCCTCCTGCAGGATGTTGCTCTTCTTTGTCTGCCTCACTGAGTGGCTGGCTGGTTTGCTGACTGACTGAATGAGTGAGCGTGTGCGAGCGTGTTTCTGTGCTATATCCAAACCCCCAGCCCCTCTTGTCTACCCCCAACTCAAAGCGAGCTTGTCGTCCCAGCATCAACACCCCACTCCACCAACCAGGCCGCGGCCTGCCTCCTGATTATGTGGTATCCTAGCGACAGCCAACAGGGTGCCTATGGAATCCCCGTGCAGAGCGGCGTGCTGATTGGACAACAGGATCCCCTCTAATGAAGATGATGGTAATGATTTTACTCCCCTCCCCCCTCTGCCGCTGCCTGAATACTGAATTTTTTTAAGGATGCATAGACCCTCGAAAATAAGGTAGACTGTAATCATAACCTATATCTTTTTATTTTGTGCGAGTGAGGTCATTCATTAAAATGACAGCTCAGACAATCTCTTTAATTTGCTTAGTCTAAGTCCAGACAGTTGAAAACTGAAGGCTACATTTCAATTTCAGTACCTCAATTTCAAGGATATCACCATTTTCATCAATAACTGGCAGCTCTGAGTGGCCCAATTTTATATCATGACATTCAGCTAAGGACCATGTGCCCAGACTGAACATCTAACCCATTATCTTACTAACAGGACAGTATCATCATCATTTCTGTGACACTGAAGTTGGAGACTAAAAAAATCCATCAAGACACCTATTACCCAGTGACTGCCTGTTATGAGAAGCCCTGGTAGATTAAATTTTTACCACAATTTGCCCTAATCTTGCTAAAACGGCGCCATTAAAGCCCTAACTCAACTAATTGCATAAATCAGAATTTTTAGGGGCTAGCCAAGTCGCACCAGGATAGCGTCAAACCACCTATTTATAGCAGTTATGGAAATTAAATGCAAAACAACAGGATTAGAAAATTGCGAGCCCATCATAAAAGTGAAATGGGATAGGTTTGCAGTTGAATTCAAACCTATCTTTAATGACAACAGGATTCATTTATGTGGAATAGGGAAGATAAAATCAGATGATAATGGCATGCTTATGGTCTGCCCCACCACATTAACACGCCACCCAACTGTCTGGCTGTATGAAATGTTGCCATATGAATCGTTTGCTGGCGCAATGTGGTATTGATTGGGGCCAACCATGCGTGAACCTCATTGATTATTATCTTCACATTAGCATATAGATTAGCTGGTGAAGGAGCCAAAAAAAGCAAGCCTCCAGTCTCACACTTGGCTAACAGAGCTGTGCAGCAGATGGGGGTCAAAATAGGAAAAAGAACAGGGTGGCTTAGTTTAATATGAGCTTCTTGATGATGGACCTCAACATCTGAAAACCAATACTGCCAAACTGCCATGAGATACTAGAATAAACAGAGAGCGGTCACACATAAGTGAGGCATGAGGGGTGGTCCAGCGAGGGGCTTAAAAACAAACAAACCCTGCCTTTTGTTTGAAGGGCATTCAAGCTCATTATCAATAACAAAAAATGTTGATGCCTAACAAGCGCTTTTGGGGAGAGGTATAAAAATAAATGATCTAGGCACCATATGAGCCCTGCTTTTAGATTCCAACATCAAACACACTGCCAGCCAACACACTAAAAAGTTTGCATGAAAATATACCAACTCCATACTCATTAAAATTAAAGTTTAAAATAAACCAAAATTATTTTAATTGACATGAGTCACCAAAGAACATATTGTACAGGAATAAAATGGTTTTTTTTATCCTTTATGGGACTGAATATATTCATTCACTCTTTTCAATTATTTTTGGTGCCTATTTATATCACGCAAGAGAAATGGAGCATCTGCCTGCCAGACTGTGTGCTTAAGATGGCTGAAATGTTTTAAGCACTACAGCACTTCATTATAATTCTGCTTTGTCCCACATTTTACCTTTAACGAAAAATTGCAGCTTCTGTGATTTGGAATACTGCACTTGGCCATTCTTTGATCTTAATGATATTTTAATAAATTGTTCAGCCCTAGCCCACACCTTTTATTAATTAATGAACACCTACATACAGTTTCATGATTTTTTAAAAAAGTTATTTAATATTTTACTATTTTATTTGCATAAACCTGCTTTATTCAGTCTTTCTAAAGTGCAATATTTCTATTCTAAAAAGGAGCTGCTATAAGCAAACCCATTTCCCCTCAGGGATCAACAACGTATTTCTGATTCTGACAGTCGTGAAGGAGGTTGTCATTCCTGCAATGCATGAATAAACTTGGTTTAAAAAGATAAAAGAATCGATTTTCCAGTTCAAATTGATCTTCATTTGAATGATCCAACATCTTTAAATCCAATTTCGAAATAGATCTTTCAGCATACACCCTGGATCCTGTAGATGAGGGTCAGAGTCCGAAATTAACTGCTGCCAAGAACCAAATCCAAATAAATTTTCAGTTTGGCAATTACATCTCTAGAGATACTTGAAAGTACCTTGTGAACTCATAAGTCTATACTCAAATAACTAAAAAAAATGTGCTTAAAACAGAAAAGATTATATTTTTTTCACCTAATTTTTCTTTGTTGAAAGAGATTATCCTACTTTGCCATTACTTTATCGATCTTTCACTGCAGATTTGGCCATACATCTCTGGAACCATTGAGTTAAATTCTTTATATAAACATCAATATTTTTAATGCACCAGGTTACAGGGTTGACTCAGAAAATCTCTCATTTCCAAGCTAAGTTAGTATTGCAAATAAAACATCCCTAAGTGACTCGCTATTGAATTGAATCAGTCGTGATAGAAACCTCTATAACTGTGCCCATCCGAAACCACAACAATTAAACAACGGACAGAAGATTTTAAAAAATAGTCACTAATTGGTCCTAACCCCTCAAATGTGAGGAGTTGCCGTTGTTTAAAAATATTTTATGTCATTTCTAACTGTTTCATGGGCAAAACAAGCAACTCAAATCCAGTTTTTGGTATTTTAATAAACACATTTTTAAATTGTTAACATAATTGTCAGACTGCAGGTCTGAAATAATAATTAATAGCTTAGATTCATTGTAAAAACCATGCTGAGCTACCCATATCTAAATCTGACCAATGAATCTTAACAGTAAAAATTAGATTTCCCATCTGTGCCCTACAAAAGCAGCATTTCCTGGGCGATGCTGGGGTCATCCCCTGAGGGTGATGATGGCTGATGGGTCTTGTCCAAACAGAGTAAGCAGGGCACTGCCTTTGTTAGGGTATGTAAGACAGAGATACCCTCTGATCCCGAGGCAAGATTGGTCGGGTAGCCGTAATTGAGCCATCTGACTCAGACGGACCTTGCCTTCCACAGCTGAGTAGACCAGTACAAAGCGGCCCTGGCTGCTTTCCAGGTTAAGTGTGCTGATCGTGCGTGAGCCATACCAGCACACACAGACTTGTGCTGTGAAGATGCAAAACACTTTCACTTGCCTCTCCCCAGCCAACTGTGGTCTTTTTCTGCACAGATTTATTTAGTAAAGCCCAAACATGTACCATGCAGATTGCTCAATGAGATGCTAAAATGAGTTTGGTTATTGACTCTAGAAATAAACACGGGAGAAGTAGACAGAGAAGCACACAGTGACAGACTGAGAGGGGGCAGCAGAATGACAGATAAATTAAAGATTCTCCTTCTGATCTATAAATACCACAGTGAAATAGTTCTGGCAAAGCCTACAGATTAGCAAGGCACTTCAATCCAGCCTCTTCTATCAAAGCAGTCTCTGAGGCATCACTCTCAGGATTCAATCACACCAAGAGCAAAAAAAAATAGGTCAGGTATGAGCCGAGATGAGGAGCAGCACAGAAAAATGTTGTGCTTTGCTGCTTTCATCAGAAACAAGTGCTTCAAATTTCTATCAACAGCAGCAGTGGACCGGCCAGACATCAAAAAGTTAATATAATCCAGAAGGATAACAGAGAAGCCTCTGGGTCGCTGGAGACCCATAACTTTCAAGCAGCTTAGAGAAACTAATTGAGATATCTGCAAGGATGTATGTCTTTATTACCTTTTTATGGACTAGATGGCTGTGCCCAGCGTGACATAGTCTTACTATTTAATGGGGTTAAAATGGAGTCACTTAAATTCTCTCTTTTCGCCCTGATGAAAGGCTTTCTACTCATTTGCACAAATAGTATTTCTATGGTTCATCCTGATGTGGGATCCTGATCCTGATCTCACTGCTGAGTCTGTTACATCACATTAAAGCAGATGCAGAGGTCAATCTCATAATCTGTACATTTATTCCCAGAGAAGCATACAAAGGTCATCACTGGGTCAGAGCAGTCTTTGACCCGATGTGACATTTTGTAGGATGTGTTATGCTATTCGGTTTACTGCAATAACTAAGCCTTTGAAATAATTAAAGATCTTTGACTGACACTAATTAGTGGATGATCCTTTGTGCTGATCAATATATTCTCTAATTGAATGTAATCCCACAATGACTGTAACTGTGCTGCTAGGTGCAGATGCAGATAGACAGACAATATGACATTTCTGTGAAAGAGATAACAAAAAACAAAACCGGAGTGGGGAGCATAGCCTCTGCTCAGAACCAGCCAGCTCTAAAGGAATAAACATCCAGTCACATTGGTTTCTACTCGGATTTGGGGCTCAGAGAATATTTTTTAACTTTTGTGATTAAGAAATGGTTATATCCTCACTCCTGTTTCTCAACCTGACTGCAGCAGCAGTCCATGGATCTGATCTCCATTCTCAGGTATTTTATGTACTGTAATGTTGACAGGAGGGGAATTTGACTTTACTACATCAAGATAATGTTACAGAGGGGAGAGGGAAAAAAGAAGAGAGAGAACCGGAGTCTTTGGTGAGTGCTGTGTTTGGTGAGTGCTGTGTTTAGTGAGTGGTTGACCTGAATTCAAAACACATAGACACGCCCTTAGTGCATGGCATTGCTCACTAGCTCACTGCTGATATATAGTATTGTTATCTGGCTGGTAGGGGCAAAAACCCACTACACAACCAACACTGCTTATGTAAATCTATTTGATGTCACTTGGGAACCAATGTTAACAGACGAAGCAATGTTTTAGTTTCATTCACATTACATCTATTCTCGCTCACTCTCCCGGAAGATAAAGTGGCAAGCGACCAAATGAAACAATTTAAGCAAATTTATGGAATACTCTGGGTTTGAACATTACTGGAAAACATTTGGGATAATGTAGGTACACAATTAAGCGAGGTTGAGTAATCTTTTGCTATTCTAATGCAGAAATTTTATGTATTATCTTATCCTGATTCACTTCAGTGCTTTATTTGTACATATATTGAAGATAAACACAATGGTTTTGAGAGGGCCTGCGATCCCTTGATAGGAGTAGCACAGATTACTTCATCATAAGAGCAGAAAACATGATATTTGTTCAAGTAAAATATTTCCAAACATCTCTGTTCTTGCATCTTTTCTGCAGGTGGATCTTTGAAAAGAGTCTCTGTATCATGCTGACTGTCAAATGGTTTACTGACATCAAGCTATTTATGCAACAAAGGGCAATTCTGCTCCCTTCAGTCATCACAATTGGTGCACAGTTGGATGTTGACTTGACAAAGCTGGCAGTGTCACATTTAAACATAAATAGATGAACACACATTTGCACAAATGAAAATTGGCTGTCAACTTATAAAACTTTGCAACAACATTATCAAAGTCCTCTTTTTTATATAAAGGAGCCTAGTATTCACATAAAATCTTAGCAACCTGACGCCATGCACAACTACTGACAACCTTAATGCGACCACAAATGGAAACACTGGCTGCTGCTGTGACTGAAACTGGCAGCTTGCACATACAGGAGTATCACGGTGAGTATCTTGCCAATGAAAGCATGCCCAGGTATGCTGCTTTCACTCAAGAAAAAGTTCAGTCCAACTATTTCGGCTGACCGAACACGTCAAGCCTCTCTGATTCAGATCACAATTATATCCAGCAGATGCAGTGCAAAAGCCAAGTGAATGTGCAGTGGCTACATATGAGGGAGCATTGGGGCCATCTTGCACATAAATCATCGTATGTCTAAACAAAACATGATACTAATGTGTGGCTCTCACCTCTCCTGAAACAAACAAATCAACATTTTCGTAACACTCACATTAATAGCACAGAACAATTCGTTTGAATAACAGCCTACTGCACTACACCAGGTGTCAGCTAAGAATAGATGTGCACATTTTCCTGGCTGTGTGATCTCAGGTTTAAAAGGAGTCCGTCTATGCGATAATAACAGCGTGCCGTGCTTTTAAGTGGACAATGCGCGCATCCACCTGCATTAACCCGAGTAGCCTTGAGGGAAATCTATTAGCTTCTTCACTGATGGTGTTGCCGTTTTTTCTTCATGAAATAAGCAAATTACTGGGCATGATCTTACCCTTCCGAGGGTGCAGATAATATGAGGAAAAGTTGTATACCATAGGCAACAAGTGTAGACACCTGGGAGCTGGGACTGAATTGACTTAAGGTGAAGAATAGTGGTGAGTTTGTCTGAATTAAATATACTTAATGGATTCACTGGATTGTAGCCTGATAAAATCACAAATCTGAGGATGTGGGTATAAGGCTGGCATGTGTAGGTGGGAGTGGTATTATCCCAATAAAAGCAGTTGACATTCATATAAACATTACATTGCATATTTCTATGACAGTCTTTGCGCAGTTGTTAATCTGCCAAGAACAATATAAAATACTAATATGATGCAGACAACAGCTGATAAAACTAGTCGATTCATTTGTGAAAAGTGAGTCTTTCTTGTTTTCTTTGACATACAGTTAAGGTTCAAAAGTCTGACACAACATTGACTAATATTGTCTAATATTGTCTCTTAAACTAGTAAATACTCAGAAAGTTTGAGGACCTGGAAAGTAAGTGGAGCAGTCATGAGCACAATCATTATTCTGAGCTAAGATTGCCTTTCTCTAAAGGTTTTTCAGGGGGCAGCACAGGCAGACCCAACACCATCAGAAGGTCAACACTTCAATTTAAGTTCCCTGAGAGACAGAAAAGTTACTTCATCAGATACAGAATCTGCTAAAGACAGACCAACAACACTGCTATCAGCAAAAGTACTGTCAAAAGAGGCAATCTGACATCTTTGAGCTTGCAGTTAAAAATCATGACATTGTTTACATTTACAACGACAAATCTGGCAGATAAAGGACACCTTTTTTTAGTGGCAGTCACCAGCATACAAAAAACCCCATAAAAAACAGACATTGTTGGAGGGATTAACTTTTAAATATGGCGTTGTTTTGAACAAATTCGGGTCACTGGAGGGCCATGGCCTCATACTCCAGTGGAGTGGAGAGGTGCTGCTGTCCTCGGCGTCGACCTACTCATGTCAAACTAACTCCTCCTCTGTGCTAAAGGTCGTGACCTGTGGGGACCAGAGTTCCTTAAAGAAAACACTTGGCTAACTTTAGCCAACACTTTCAACAAAAAAAAAAAAAAAAGTGCAGAGGCAAAGACGGGACAAACGAAGAAGCCATTACTGTCTATAACATTCAATTAACACGATTTTCTCTTGCACTGATTTCCATTCATAGCTAACTTTTCATGGATTCCCTTACAACACTGGCTAACATTAGCGCTAACTGGGGGTTTGTCATTCGTCACCATGCTGCTGCTGTTTTCTTCACTAGCATACAGGGGGGCTCTGCAAGCTAAAGTTAGCCGTTGAACTAACGTCAACATTAGCAAGCAGCGAGGCTACAGACAAGCGCTGCTGTCTTTGCTGCTGTTTTGGGGCCCCGAGAGGACGTTAGCTAGTGCGACCGAGTAACCTCACGCGTTCCGACACACAACACAAACACACGGTGACCGACCCCTCGTACCCACCGTGACACCCCGTGCCAAGGAGCGAGCTGGACGTCGCCTTACCGTTAAACGTAGACCCTCGTAGGCTGGCTCCTCTCTCTGGCCGCTCTCGCTCGCTGTTTTTCCTGATATTCTACACCATTTCTGGCTGGTGGCTCGCTGTATCCGTCAGGCTGAGCTCGGAGCAGACCAGCGGCAGCGAAAGAGCGGAGCAGGGGCGGGCCGAGGCAACTCTTTTCATTTGCATTCCGAACTGGTAACGTGACCCGGATCTGACCAATGAAAAAACAGTATGGTGCTTAAACCCCGCCCCGTCTCCTGTCAGTCAGCAGTCGCTCCTCTCCCCCGCCCACCCGCGCCTGTCAGGTGGCGACCGCTGTCTTGATCTCCATGGCAACAAAAGGGCTTTAACCCTGACGTTGTGGTCTGTCTGCACTGAAACTTCGCTAAAGTTGTGATTTAGCCTACAAAACACAACTCAGGGACTAATAATGATTCAGTTAATTACTTCATAGTGTTTTAAAAGGGCCACAAAGTCTTAAAGGTACGTGACACTTTATGGTGTGGTGTAGTTTGTAGTCTTAAAACCAGGAAATCAGCATTTTTCTAAATCACATCCGGTTCACTCGTCTCAAAGTCAATTCATTTTCTGATTTTCCGGTTTTCAATTAAATACCTGAAATAAGGTCTGCGTTTAAAACAGGCGTAAGATATTTACACGTTTGTTCTACAACATAAAATACATAATCTTATGTCCAACACTTAAATTATGTCTCACTTACCTGTCTTAAAACTATATGACTTGTACATTAATCAATTTACAGAAAACGCGTATATTCAGTAAGATGCTTAATGTGTGATTTTGAAGTCATGCAGCCACAGTGTAGTCTGTTTATAGCATAACATGAGCTTTTTACTTGTAAAATCACAAAGTGGTGTTCAGCCGTGAAGATGATCATGTTTTGTATTATCAAACTCATTAATACAGTAAATGTTTGAAACTCTGTTTCAATTTATTCTCCAAAAACTACAAAATGCCCCTTTAAAGGGACTTTTTCCTCCTCTGAACTTAGAGTGAGATTGTCGAACTATTTGTGGAAAACCTTTGATTAAACTAAACTTCACAAACACATGGAAAAACGTAATTATTTTCTTCTTTTTTTCTAATGGAATAAACATGTAATATACCATAACAAATACACAACATTCACATTTTCCTCAGACCAGTGGCCTGCAACAAAACAATGGAAGTATTAAATACCCTGAAGCTAGTATCTACCCCTAGTTAGTCCGTTTTCAGTAAATACATATATTTTTAAACTCTGACAAAGAAAACAAAAAGAAGGAAACCTAAATGTGTTATTGATATTTAATGATGCAATTATAAGTTTATATTTACAGTATTGTTTACATATTTAGCATATCTAATTCAGACTCTTGTAATAT